>NC_083718.1:39869725-40182111 GCF_028564815.1 Eubalaena glacialis | reverse complement strand
TATTTCATGCAAATGGAAGTGACAACAAAGCGGGGGTAGCAATACTGATATTAGACAAAATAGACTTTAAAACAAGGTCTAAAAAAAAAGACAAAGAAGGGCATTATGTAATGATAAAGGGATCAATACAAAAAAAGGATATAACACTCATTAACATATATGTACCTAATACAGGAGCACCTAAATGTATAAAGCAAATATTAACAGACATAAAGGGATAAATTGACAATAATATAATAAGAGTAGGGGACTTTAACACCTCACTTACATCAATGAACAGATCATCCAGACAGAAAATCAACAAGGAAACAGTGGTTGTAGACCAGCTGGACTTAATAGATATCTCCAGGACATTCCAGCCAAAAACAGAAGAATACACATTCTTTTCAAGTGCACATAGAATGTTCTCTAGGGTACTTCACATGCTAGGTCACAAAAAAGTCTCAAAAATTTAACAGGATAAAAATTACATAAAGCATTTTTTTCTGACCACAACAGTGTGAAAACAGAAATCAATTACAGAAGAAAAAAAAAAAAAAATGGAAAAAGAACAAACACATGGAGACTAAATAACATGCTAATAAAAAAACCAATGGGTCAATGAAGAAATCTAATAGGAAATCAAAAAATACCTAGAGACAAGTGAAAATAGAAACACAATTTTCCAAAATCTATGGGGTGCAGGAAAAGTAGTTCTAAGAGGAAAGTTTATAGTGATATAGATGTACTTCTAGAAACAAAAAAAAAAATCTCAAATAAGCAACATTACCTACCATCTAAAAGATTTAGAGAGATAAGAACAAAGTTCAGTCAGCAGAAAGAAGGAAATAATAAGGATCAGAGAGGAAATAAAATAGAGACCATAAAAATAAAAAAATAAAACAATAGAAAAGATCAATGAAACCAAGAGCTGGTTTTTTGAAAAGCTAAACAAAATTGATAAGCCTTTAGCCAAGCTCATCAAGAAAAAATACAGAGGACCAAAATAAACAAAATAAGAAATGAAAGAGGAGAAATAACAACCACTGCCACAGAGATACAAAAAAATTATAAGAATACTACAAATAGTTATATGCCAACAAATTGGACAACCTAGAAGAAATGGTAGTTTTAGAAACATACAAACTTATGAGACTGAATCACTAGTAATGAAATTGAATTTGTAGTTAAAAAAAAAAAAAAGAAAACACCCAGCAAACAAAAGTCCAAGACCAGACAGCTTCACAGGGGAATTCTGCCAAACATACAAAGAAGAGCTATTACTCATCCTTCTCAAAGTACTTCAAAATTTGAATAGGATATAACACTTCCACATTCATTCTATGAGGCCACCATTACCCTGATACCAAAACCAGACAATGACCATACTAAAAAGAAAATTACAGTCCAATATATTTTATGAATACACATGCAAAAATTCTTAACAAAATATCAGCAAACCAAATTCAACAATATATAAAAAAGATCATACATCATGATCAAGTAGGATTTATGCCATGGCTTCAAGGATGTTTCAAACTTTGCAAATTAATCAATGTGATATACCACATTAACAAAAGGAAAGATAACAATCACATGATCATCTCAATAGATGCAAAACAAGCATTTGACAAAACTCAACATCCATTCATGATAAAAAGTCTCATTAAAGTTGTTATAAAGGAAACATATCTCAACATAATAAAGGCAATACATGACAAACCCACATCTAACATCATATCAATGGTGAAAAGTTAAAATCCTTTCCTCTAAATTCAGGAACAAGACAAGGGTGTCCACTTTTGCCACTTGTATTTAACATAGTATTGGAAGTCCTAGCCACAGCAATCAGAAAAGAAAAAGAAATAAAAGTCACCCAAATTGGAAGGAAAGAAGTAAAATGGTCAATATTTGCAGATGGCATGATACCATATGTAGAAAACCCTAAAGTCTCCACTAAAAAACTATTAGAGCTAATAAATGAATTCAGTAAAGTTTCAGAATACACAATTACTATACAGAAATCTGTTGCTTTTCTGTATACTAATAATAAACTATCATAAAGAGAAATCAAGAAAACAGTCCTATTTTTTAAATGTATCAAAAAGAATGAAATACTTAGTAATAAGCTTAACCAAGGAGGTGAAAGACTTATACTCTGAAAACTGTAAAACATTGATGAAGGAAATCGAAGATAATATAAAGAAATGGGAAGATATCCCATGATCTTGGATTCAAAGAATTAATATTCTTAAAATGTCCATACTACCCAAAACAATCTACAGATTTAATGAAACTCCTATCAAAATACCCATGACATTTTTCACAGAACTAGAACAAACAACCCTAACATTTATATGGAATCACAAAAGACCTTGAATTGCCAAAGCAATCTTGAGGAAAACAAAGAAAAAAAACAACAACGAAGCTGGAGGAATTACATTCCCCAACTTCAAATTATACTTCAAAGCTACAGTTAACAAAACAGTATGGTACTGGCACAAAAACAGACACATAGGTCAATGCAACAGAGTAGAGATCCCAGAAATAAACCCACACACTTATGGTCAATTAATCTACAACAAGAGTCAAGATTATGAAATGGAGAAAAGATAGTCTTTTCAATAAGTGCTTCTGGAAAAGTGGACAGCTACATGTAAAAGAATGAAATTGGCACATTTTCTCACACCACATATAAAAATATACTCCAAATGGATTAAAGACCTAAATGTAATACTGGAAACCATAAAACTCCTAGAATAGAATGTAGGCAGAACACTCTTTGACATAAATTATAGCAATATTTTTTTTGATCTGTCTCCTAAGGCAAAAGAAAAAGTAAACAAATGAAACTTAATTAAACTTTACAGCTTTTGCACAGCAAAGGAAACCACCCAGAAAACAAAAAGACAACCTATTGAATGGGAGAAAATATTTGCAAATTATGTGACCAATAAAGGGTTAATTTCCTAAATATACAAACAGCACATACAACTCAATATCAAAATAACAAACAACTCAATTAAAAGATGGATAGAAGACTTGAATAGACATTTTTCCACAGAAGATATACATATGGTCAACAGGCACATAAAAAATGTTCAACATAGAATCATCAGAGAAATGCAAATCATCAGAGAAATGCAAATCAAAACCATAATGAGATATCACCTCACATCTGTCAAAATGACTATCACCAAGAAGTCTAGAAATAACAAATGTTGGCAAGGATTTGGAGAAAAGAGAACCCTAGCACACTGTGGAAATGTAAATTGGTGTAGCCACTATGAAAAACAGTCTGGAGTTTCCTCAAAAAACTAAAATAAAACTACCACTGCTGGGTATATACCCAAAGAAAATGAAAACACTAATTCAAAAAGATACATGCACCCCAATGTTCACAGGAGCATTATTCACAATAGCCAAGATATACAAGCAACCTAAGTTCCATCAACTGATGAATGGATAAAGAAGATGTGCTAGATATATGAAATGGAATATTACTCAGCGATAAAAGGAATGAAATTCTGCCATTTGCAACCCTGTGGATAGACTTAGAAGATATTATGTTTATTGAAATAAGTCAGAGAAAGAAAAAACTCTATGTGCCACTTATTTGTGGAATCTAAAAAAGCCAAACAAATGTATATAACAAAATAGAAATAGACTCACAGATATAGAGAACAGTGGGGATATACTTGCCAGTGGGGAGAGGGAAAGGGAGAGGGGCAAGATGCGATCTGGGATTAAGAGACACAAACTACTATGCATAAAATAAATAAGCAACAAGGAGATATTCTACAGCACAAGGAAATATAGCCATTATTTTATAATAACTTTAAATGGAATACAATCCATAAAAATATTGAATCACTATGTTGTACACCTGAAAATAATATAATATTGTAAATCAACTCTACTTCAATAATAAAAAAAGCAATTTGGAACCAGGTCAAGGAGGGTGATATATTCAGAAATTTGGAATTTATTTTATATGCAGTGAGAAGCCATAAAGATTTTCCAATAGGCAACTGATACAATCAAAGCTATGCTTTAGGAAGAGTATTTTAAAAGCAATAGATAAAGATAACTTTGAAAGCCAGAAAATAAAGTTAGGTAATCCAGTTAGGAGACAATTTCAACACTCCAAGTGAGAGAAAATTAGGTCCTGAACCAGGGTAATAAAAAGAATTTATAATTTGTGGGACTCAATCAACAGATCTTAAAAACTACTGGAGGTTGGGGGTGAAGGAGCAGTTTTGGATGATGAGGACCCTGAGGTTCTAACCCAGGTGACTGACAGAAAGATAAGAGTATGAGCTGCTTTTAAGAAACCTATGAGTCAGGATTTGGGCCTGTGTTTCTGAGACCCTTAGAACCTCTGGGTGGCCATGCCTGTCCCATAAGAAGCTGAAATGTTTTATTCTCTGTGGAGAAATGGGCTTAGAGATATGAAATCAGGGGTCATTTGCAACTGCAAGGAGAAGATTGTTGGGAACATGGGGGAAGAATCATTCTGATAAAGAATGAAGGAAACAGAAGAATTTCAGTGACATTTAAGGGGTAGGAGGAAAAACAAGAGTAGGTTAAAGAAAATGAGAAGAAAATAGTCCCAAAAAGTAGGCAGAAAACTGAAAAATTCAGTGTGTGAACACCTAGGAACCTTTTGAAGAGTGGGATGTCAGTGTTGTCCAATATTCCAAAGAGGTTGAGAATTTGGAACCACTAAGTGTGCATTATGTTCCATAACCTCTATGCTCAGCACACTCTAAGGAGGAGATGTGTGCCATATTTTTTCAATTTTCTTTTTATGCGCTATATACTCTTGTCAGATTTTCAAGTTAAAGTAACAAGCTTGAGTTAACTTTTAAAATAATTTATAGGTAGAAAAACATGGAATTCCCTAATGGAAAATGAACTAGTGGAGTGGTTTTCAAACGTTTTTTTCAACTAGATAACCCTTTCTTCAAACCAAACCTTACTCAGAAGTTCAATTTCTAATAGAAATTTTTAATTTAATTTAATTTCTCACTTTTCAAATGGAAGAGAAGCTGCTCTGATGAAAGATAATGGAATGGGAGCAGAGTAGTGAATACTCAATCTCCACAACTGATCAATAGATAGTAGATAGGTAGATTGATAGGCAGACAGAGAGAGAGAGAGGATAGATAGATAGATAGATGATAGATAGATAGATAGATAGATAGATAGATAGATAGATAGAGATAGATAGATTTATTTTAACCCCTTCATATTCCCAATAGAATGTAGTCTCCATGAGAGCAGAGGCATTATCTGTCTGGCTTACCACTGTCTTATTAGAGATTAGAATAGTATGTGGCACTTAGCTCTAAGCAAAAACATTAGTGAATAAGTGAATCTGAGCCTCTGAACAGTGGTAGAATGGAGAAGAAATAAAATTTACATTTGTTGACTGTCTACTATATACAGAATTCCGGGCTATCTGAAATTATGTGAATTTACCATATGTAACACCAACTCTGTAGGTATGTATTATTATCCACATTGTATCCGTAAAGAAATATCTTCACAAAAGGCACATAACTTGGCCAATATAGAAATCCATGATGCTTTGCGACCACCTAGAGGGGTGGGATAGGGAGGGTGGGAGGGAGATGCAAGAGGGAGGAGATATGGGGTATATGTATATGTATAGCTGATTCACTTTGTTATAAAGCAGAAACTAACACACCATTGCAAAGCAGTTTTACTCCAATAAAGATGTTAAAAAAAAAAAAGAAAGAAAGAAAGAAATCTAACCCAGAGGCATTTAGTACCAATATGCAAGACCTTTCTTTCCTGTACCACCTGTCAGGGTACTCTTCCCATCACACTCATGGCTAATAACCTGGTCTCTGACAGTTGCTCTGGCACAACTCAAATAAGTTGTCTGACTCTGGTTGAGAAGCCGTTTATACCAGAGGACAGTGGGCACAACTGAGAAAGGATGGAGAACAGAACAGCAGCAGTAATAACTCAGTCCTCCTTATTGATGGTGTAGGTGCTTAGGATGAGAAGGCAGGTAGGGCTAAATCAATAAAGAGTAAATTCTGTTCTAATAAAAGACACACACACACACACACAAACACACACACACTCACGGACCAACGGGGAAATGCTGTGAATTCTGTGGACCAAACTCAGCACGCAAGTACTTGCAGCAAGATGCCTGTCTTTAACCATTGTATCTGTTACCCATGGCTGTTAGAGACTTAAATGAACCACCTGTTTATATTACATTTATATTACAGTTCTGTGGATGGGCAATTTTGGCTGGGATCAGTTTGGGGGCTCTGTTAACCAGAGCAAAGCTTGGCTGATATTGGCAAAACTTGTACATGTATCTATGGTTAGCTGCTAGACTGGTATGTATTAGTTCACTAGAGCTGCTATAACAAAGTACCACAGATTGGGTGGCTTCAACAACAGAAATGTGTTTTTTCATAATTCTGGAAGCTAGAAGTCCAATATCAAAGTATCAGCAGGTTTGATTTCTTCTGAGGCCCTTCCCCTTGGTTTGTAGATGGCCATCTTCTCCCTGTATCTTTTGTGCACACACATCTGTGTACAAATTTCCTCTTCATATAAGGACACCAGTCATATAGGATTAGGGCCCAATCTAAAGACTGCATTTTCACTTAATTACCTCTTTAAAGACCTATCTCCAAATACAGTTACAATCTGAGATTTTGTGGGTTGGGGCTTCAACATACAAATTTAGGGTAGAGCACAATTCAGCCCATAACAGTCAACAATCAGCCAGATAGTCTAAGAAGTTTCAGTTGGCCTCGTTTGTCTCTGTTCCACATGATCTCTCATCCTCCAGAAGGATACCCTGGGTTTGTTTACATAACAGTGGTTACAGGCACCCCTACCACATTCTATTGGCCAAAGCAAGTCACAAAACCAGCCCAGATTCAAGGGATAGAAAACTAGGGCCATTTTTACAATCTGTTACAGCCATTCTCCTACCTTCCTACTCCCACACCCCAGGGAAACCCATATAATACAGTTTTCACTCTTAGGCTGAGACCCTGGGAAAACTATGATTCAGTGAAATGTGTTCTTCAGCCCCATCCTCACACCAACCCTCTTTTCAATGCCTCTCCTCTCTCTCCAACTCTTAGGCATTCCCCACCTTCCCTTCTAAATCAGAAGAGAATCTGGTAAAATCATTCATCTTGAGGGTAAACGAGTAGGGTGAAGGTAATGGCTCTTGCAGATATAACTGCATTTTAGTAGATGCCTAAGTCTTAAGCTAAGAAATGGAGCACTACGGCAGAATTTCTGGCAACAATAGGGAGTAGGAGAAACTTCCTTAAGCCCTTGAAAATTGCTTCTCCATGCAGAGCAAGAAAAGTCTTCTGTTTGTTTGTTTGTTACTTTCTAGATGTTGAGCACATAGCCCCACATCCAGCAACCACTCAACCAACACCTAGTGAGCGTTCTAAGAGTTAAGTGAGAGTGAAGGTTCTAAGGTCTTTTCTGTGTGAGTGATCATGGGAGAATATTACTATGAACAGGAATCGGAAGATCTGGGTCCCAGGTTATTCTTAGCAACAATTCAGTGGTTGGACCTTGTGCAAGCTATTTTCAGTTTCTCTGAATCTCAGTTGCTTTCTCATTTGCAAAATGAGAGATTTAGTGAGACAATCTCTAGAATTGCTTTCAGTTCTAATTTCCTCTGAATTCTAATAAAATTTTCACAGGAAGAGAGCAATAGTCTAACCTCTTTCTCCCTAGCCAACCAATCCATCAGCATGTTTACTCAGCGTGTGCAATCCCATGCCTGGCTGGCGCTTAGTATGGGGCTCTGAACTAAGTGAACACTACTACTATGACCAGCCAGGAACAGGTCACAACTGTCCTAGATTATCTAGATGCTTGTGAATGGCTGTAGAGATATAATGACACTATTAACTTTAGGAGGAATTGTTGACAGTTTTTCATCCACTAAGTGTTTTCTGTCTCTCGGGATAGTAACTAGGGCCCAAAAAGGTTGGAGTCCTTCTTCCTCCCACTCTCAGCCCTGCTTTTCCAAGCAAAAACGATGTCTAATGTATATTTCTCAGTGTATACATTGAAATGTAGTCTATTGTATACATTTTCTCTGTATACACAATACATCTGTCTGCCCTGGATATTCACAGCCGTCTTCCAACTTTAAACACCAGTCTGTCTATACAATGTGGGTGGGTTGAGTTCAGACCTGACCAGGACAAGGGCAAGCACCCATATATATTTAATGGTCCTGTCTTGACAATCTGCCATTACAGCAAATGTGAAAAACATAAACAGGGACAGAACTTTTTTTTTCAAACTCTACATCAAAAGTTATTGAGTGATCTTGCTGTGCAATAGCCAGAGGTAGCGTTAACCAAAGAAAAAGCTCTAAGCTCTACTTACTCTGTGAAAAGTAGTTCATACGCTTTAACATCTCTTCGGACCTGTCAAGCTCGGTTAGTTGGGTGGACATGGATTGCCTCAAATGGCATTTGTTAGGCATTTGTTTTCCAAACACACTGTACCTGTTCTTTGGAAGGTTAATCCCAAGAGATAAAATATTTGGAGGTTGATTGGGGGCTTAAAAACTTGTTCCCCTTTAAAGCCCAGTCTCCAAAGTAAAAACAGGAACTGTGTTCAAAGGTAGATCAACTATCAGAGCAAACCTAAGCCTTAGTTAAGTTTCTGCTAGACATTAACTGAAAGTGAATAAGAATTTTTTTAAGCAGAGAACTTACTCCTGTTCACAGATAAGACTGTTTCTCCTGTTACCTTGAGGCTCCAAAATTCTGTATCTCCAATCTGCAGGACTGCACTGACTGCCTCCACAAAGATATTGTGTGGCATGGAATTCCAGTGGGTTCTCCTGAGGCCTCGAGCATTCTTTCATTGCAAGATCATTGCTCTGTGTATTATTAGCATGCCAATGAAGAACACATGCACAGCAATGTTCAAGACAAGAGGAAAAAGTGAACAAAAAAAGGCCAGGACCTTTTAAGCTTCTAGTCTCACCGGCAATGAGTGGTGGTACAAATGGTACCAAAAAAATAGGATGGGATCCTCCTGGCTCTGGCAGTTGAAAAGACTGGTCCTACAACAGCTCAAGCGTAGTAAGAGGCAGGATACAATTGAGTGTTTACATTGGAGTGGATGGTAACAGACCACACGGGAAGTTTAAGAATTTCAAGAAGGTGAAGAACTTTTCTATAGGGTAGTAAGGGAAAGTGTGTAGGCAGAATCTTAATATGGCCCCAAGATCCTCATCCCCTCGTGTGCATGCCCTGTTTAATCCCTTGTCTTTGAGTGTGGGTGGGCCTAACCTAATCAGGTGAATCCTTTTCTCAAAGGTCTGAATTCAGAGACAGAAGTCAGAGATACCAAGCTGCAGCAGATGCTCTCCTGTTTGCCTGGAAGAAGCAAACCGCTGTGTTGTAGAGACGGTCATATGGCAAGAAATGGCAGACAGCCTTTAGTAGCTGCGAGAGACTCCAGCAAGAAAGTAGGGACCTCCAGCCTACAACGGCAAGGAACTGAATTATACCAACAACGCTGTGAGCTTGAGGACCCTGAGCTCTGGAAAGAAACCTTGATTTCAGTCCTGTAAGACCCTGAACCAAGAATCCATCTAAGCCTAGACTCGTGACCTACAGAGAATGTGAGATAATAAATGGATGTTGTTTTAAGCCAATAAGTTTGTGGGAATTTTTAATGCAGCAATAGAAAATGAATGCAGAAGGCTTTTTAGAGCAGAAATACCTTGAGCAGAGCCCAGAAGAAGATGCTGACAACTTAAAGAAGTTCAAAGGAGGAGAGAAGCAGTTATGCTGTGGAAAAAGGAAGAGGTAGGAAATATAAGAAAAGACCTGGAAGTAATCAGGCACATGGTCGGATACGTTTAAGGTAACATCGTGAACAAGGAGACCTCCACCTCCTTATTTCTCATTTTGATGCATGTGGCATGTTCACCTGGTGAGCAGGTCATGAGTTATCATGCCCATGGTGTATGAAAAAACTGAGGTTTATAGATGCTTGTCAGTTGTGTGTACAGATGATTAACCAGGGACAGAGTTAGCTTTCTGAAATGAAAATCTGATTGAAATGTATGAAATGCTTTTCATTCCTGCAACCTAGAAGATAAGATCCAAATTCCTCAACCAGCATATGTGGCCCTTTGTTTTCATCACTCAACCTCCCAGTTACACTCTAGCCAAGACAAACTGCACACACACAGGCACACACCCACTCTCCCATGCATTCTTGCATTGGGCAGATGGTTCCCTCTATATGGATTGTCTCTCCCTTCCCTTGCCCTCCCCACCCAGCTTCCCATCCCAAGCTTGCTCAGTTATGAATCTTCCATTCTCCCTTTAAGATTCAGGTCAAAAGCAGTTTCTCCTGTGAAGCCTTCCCCTGTGTCCCCACTTAACACCCCAGGTACAATTTTTCCTTAATGATCCTGTAGCACATTGAACACACCCTTGTTAGCACTTAATAATGATAACAGCAATAGTATTAATAACAGCTCACATTTGTTGGGTGTATATCTAAAGCCATGTACTGTTCCTTGTTACATGCATTACCACGATGTATTTTTATCACACTTTTTGCGTGTTTACATGCTTCTCTACTAAATGGTGCATCTCTCAAAGGCAAAGATGATGGCTTTTTATCTTTGTATCCCCCAGAGCTTTGCAGAGTGTAGAAGGCACTCAAAATACATTTAATAAATGAGTTAAAAGAGTCAGAAATAGGGCTGGAATTCAGGTCTATGATCACGTTGCAGAGTTATTTGCTGCCATACCATCATGATAAAATTAATGTACAAGGGCTTTGTGGAATTACAAAATACTATGTGAATGGCAGGTAGAGGAGACCAGCTCAACTTCCCCCTGTCTGATCCCCTTTCTTATTCCCACTTGCTTCTTGCTGCCAAAAAATTTTAGATTATGTAAAAGCTTATCACCAGTGCTTATCTACTTTATCTAGCCCAGGAACCCAAAGATATAAAGAAGAGTGAGTGTATGTTCATGATGGTGGGAAGTATCATGAAGGCTGGTGCCAAGACAACCAGGGTATCCAATGAACAGGGCATAGCAGCCTGGACACATGTGTAGAGAACTCAGAATCCCTTGAACACCCAGGAATCCCAAGCAGCAGAGGTAAGTAAGCTCCCAGGTCAGCACCCAAAAGACCCACGTGTTCTCACCTAGTTCTTAGAATTCTGTGCTGAACTCCGAGCATCGCTTTGGTAAACAAGGCAGTCGATGTGGCTCTTAAATGAGCTATAACAAACTCATTACCAATTAAGTAAGTGGAATTCTCTTTATTCAAGTCCTGCTACTTAGAGATGGATAATAGCATCATTCTGTGTAGTCTAGTCTTTCTCTCTTGCTCTTGTATTTAGGCAAAAGTTGAATACTAAATCAGCTAGCAGCCAACATTGCACTCTGTTCTGCTGACCCTAAGTCTCAGCTAAAAAATCAGAGACAGGGCTTAAATTTTTCCTCCAATTTAATATAACAGACTCTATCAGGACTTCAGTTTTCTTATCTTTTTTTCCCAAATAGCAAGGTATACAATTTTTTCTTTGTTTCACAATTGCCTGTGACTTCCTCCAAAATCTCTTTCCTTCTCCCTCTCCTCCCGGCCTACTCCCACCCACCCACAGAGCACAGATAGTTAGAATGTCTCTAAATGTGGGTTGCACAAGCAAATATTGGATGGGGTGAAAATGCAAGAAAAATATTAGTATCTCACTTGCATCTTTGGCACTGGGCTTAGAAAGAGCAAATTAAGGCCAATTAGAGGTAATAACCCTTAAGAATAGTTAGCAAGACCCCACTTCATTTTCTCTGGAGGAAAAAACATTCTTACAGCTTTTTACCTAAAGAGCAGAATAGTCTATTCTTTTACATTATATTTGAGAATAATGCTTGCCTTGCACCCAGTTCAACTCAAGAAACCTTATGTAAAGCAGGATCAGGTACCAGAAGGGACACAGAGATGAGAAAGAAATAGTCACTACCCTCCAGAAACTGACAATCTAGTAGCAGACTATGATTGATTGATAAAGAAAGAAAGAAAGAAAGAACTCTAAATAAAGCAGAATCAAGATAAATGCTACATGAGAGATGGAGGCTAAGATGTGTGAATAGGAAAAATTACTTTTTTGGCAGCGGAGGGGGGCAGTCTTCTGATGCTTATTCTAAACTTTCCTTTTCTGGAATATGGACAACCAAAAGCTATTCTAGCTCAAATTTCTGAAAAATTTTAAAAAGTATTATTTCCTACTATAAAATAATGGTTGCATTCCTAAGAAATATTACTTTATCAAAAATAGCATTACAAAAACAATTATTCTAATAGAGGAAAAAATGGTTGAGGCTAGAGCCTTTTAGATATGTAATAACAGTTATTTTTCCTCCAGGAATTTCAGCAATGAAAATGTTTTACTAGGTCTAAGTATTTTTTTTTTTATTTTAGGCAATATATTGGTTCATCGAAACTGACAAAATCAAACCTAAACATTCCTGGGCAAATCTGAGCAGTACATAAAACAAGACCAAAATAAGTAAGTTCTGAGACTATCAAAATCAGTTGCAGCCCCATTTGTGGCTGATTGTCTTACTCATTGCTAAATATTCTGGTTTCAACTCCCTGCACTGCCCCTCCCTATGAGAAGATTATATGCAACTGCTCTGTTAAATTCCTGAGTGACCATGTGACTTGCTTTGGCCAATGAAATGTGGGCAGATGTGATAGGCATCACTTCCAAGCAGAGGCTTTCAGAGTTCCACCATGTCTTTTTCCCTCTTCCACCACTACCAAGAGTACCCCAGCCAGAGAATGCTCCTTCAGCCAGAGTTCTGGGGTAAAGATAACCATGGAGCAGAGCACCAAACAACTCAAGACGTGGACACATAGCAGAGAGGGAAAAATAAAGTTTTGTTGTTGTAAGCCAGTAAAATCCGAGGGACATTTGTTACCACAATATAACCCAGTTTATTCTGACTAATACACAAGTACAAGAAATAAAGAAACATGAATTGAGCAGCCACACTTCAAATAAAACAATTCAAGTAAAACAACTTGCTATAGCCCAGTGGTACTTCCCAATTGTGATCCTTATTAGCAATTACAGTCTACATTATACTACCACTTTTTGAAGACTCTGTACTAGACATTTTTCATATATTATCTCATTTAATCCTTTTAACAATGATAATAAGGTAGAGTTAAATCTCCATTTTATAGATAAGAAAACTGAGAGCCAAAAAGTTAAGTGATCTGCCAATTATCATTCACCTATTAAGTGCCAGAAGCAGGAATTTAACTTATTCTATTTGACTCCAAATCTTGCCTTCATAGCATTCTTCCACAGGGCTAATCAAGGAATAAACTATAACTCTGAAGTCATAAAAAGTAGGGACATGCTAATGTGATCTAAATTAAGTTACTCAGCTTCCCTGAGGCTTGTTTTTCTCATCTGTAAAATGGAGATAACATTATCTCCAGTGTCCTTAGAGAATGCAATAGACAGACAGTTACCAGCAGTCTCTCTGGCACATGTCAGCCCTCAATTAATGACTCATGTAATCAGTGGCAATCCTGATACAGCCTAGGTATATTTAGACTGAGAGAGAAAGACTCGTTCTTTCTGGGTCCCTAGAGAAAGCAGCACCCTCCTGGGTCCTAATGAGGCCAAGGCACAGCAGTGGCGTGTGTCAGTAGAGATTCAGTGCCAGGTCATAGAGCAGGATAAGAGTCACCACAGAGGAGAGGGCCACAGGGCAGGTGCAGGGCAGCAACAGACCTAACTCCACCCTTAATCTAATAGTCAAAGCACAAATGGCCAGAGACAGCCGTCACTGGGCCCCCTAACAGATGGACCCATGAAATACAGGAACAGGTTGGGCCACAGTGGCCAGAGAGGGAGAGAGCTTAGAGGAACAGGGCCTGGCTCTGTATGAAGGCGGAGAGAGATCTGCAAACAAGAGCGAGTTCGTGATATGCATGGCCCCTGACTAGCAATGAGCTGATGGCAGCAGCTGATGGGACTAATGACAGGAGGTAATGATGATGAAAAGCACTTAAGCAATGGGCCTCAAGTAGCCGTTGCAGTTGCTGAAAGGCCTCCGCCACCAAACAAAGCAATTAGTCAGTCACCCCGCCACCCAGCCCCTCCTCTGCCCGCCTCTCTTTTCCCACCTTTGCAGACCTCAGACCATTCATTGTTTTGTCTCACCAGCCCAGCCTGCAGGAGCCCAGACCAAGCAAACAGAAATGCACCAGCTGGAGCCCAGCCTATAATGGCTGTCTCCCAAACCAGCAATGCCAAAGGCGGCCGGGGTTACAAAGGGGGACAGACCTAGGGGAGACTTTTCTGTCTCAGCAATTTGCCATGAATTTTACATGCAAAAGTTACCTATGCATTTGTATACTTCAGTGTATGTCACTGGCCTTTTCGCATAACACAAAGAGTAGACCTACTGGTTTTTGCAGCTGGGAGGGTAACTCTGAGCTTCAAATTAGAGAACAATTTTGAGTTTGAGCTTTTCTCTACCCAAAAAGGAAGATTACTTCACTGGGAGTTGAGGATTCTTGAGTTCTTGCTCTTGCTTCTTTTTATTATTATTATTATTATTAAATTTTTGGCCACACCGCACAGCATGTGGGATCTCAGTTCCCAACTAGGGATCGAAACTGCACCTCCTGCAGTGGA
The DNA here is from genome assembly GCF_028564815.1 of Eubalaena glacialis. Lineage (NCBI taxonomy): Eukaryota > Metazoa > Chordata > Mammalia > Artiodactyla > Balaenidae > Eubalaena > Eubalaena glacialis. The sequence continues at coordinate 40,167,386 of NC_083718.1, read as the reverse complement.
AGCACTGATTCTTAACCACTGGACAGCCAAGGAAGTCCATCTTGCTCTTGCTTTTATTCATCCTTTAAAATTTACCTTAAGCATTCCCACTCTTGGAATCCTTCCCTCATCCCTTCAGACTGTCCTCTCCTGGTCCACTCCCATTACAATAGGTATTGTGAGATAATGCTACAAGGTCATGACTGCTTCTCATCTACTTTTCTATCTTCCTTCCTCTCAAGACTGTGAGCTCACAGGTGGCCAGGAGTATTTCTATTCCTCTTTCTATCCTCAGTATCCAGCACCTAAGTGCTATGCAGTACCTTGGTCAAGTTTCTGAGATATGCAACTTCCAAATTCACAAAGTAGGGATAATAATATATGTCCTATTATATGTTCCAGTTTGGTATTTAGGGATCAAATATGAGAGCAGAACTGAAGAGTGTTTGGAAATACACAGCTATAAATGAATTATGAATGTTTGTTAGGCACTGTGCATCTCTGCTTTTCTCATTCACTCATACATTTTTTGAGCACATTTTATGTGTTAGGCATTCTGCTGCTACAGATAGAAGCCGCCTTTGAAGTTTCCCCCACTAAACACACTGTCTCATCCCCTCCAGCCCTGTACTTAGCTTCTGGCTATGGCCCAAGCCAGTAAATCTGCTACTGATGGACTTTGTCTCCCCTTGCTGATGTCTACACCAAAAGCCCAAGCTTACTGTCTGCCATTTATGAAAATCAACAATCATATTTTGAGTGCCCACTACAAGTAGGGTGTGAGACCAGGCATGAAGGGGAGGAATAAAATATACAATGGGTAAGGTATAGAGTCTTCACTCTTAAGAAAATAGAACATAATATAAGCAGAAAGTGAAAAAAGTTGGAAGACATACACTAAAGAATGATGTCAGAATTCAGAGAAGGACAAGGTTTCATTAACTGATCCATTAGAAAAGCCTTAAGGAAAGAGCTGACATTTGAGTTTGGTCATGAAGAATTGAAAGACTTCAAGAGGCAGGGATTATGCAAAAAAAAAAAAAAAAATTATTCTCAGAAAATCAGAGTTATGAGCTTCCTTAGAGGGACAATCCCCAACCTCATTGTACAGATGAGAAAATTGAGGCAGAGATTCAGTAATTTGCCCAAGGTCACTTAGCTAGTAACTGGCAGAGCTGGGAAACAAACTCTGCAGCCCACACTTCGGCAGGGAAATGGCATACTAGAATCTGCTTTAAGCAAAAGACAGAAGGCAAGGAAAATGAGAGAAAAACATAGGGTGGGAAGAAAAAGAGAGAGAGAATGAATTAAAACCAAGAAAAAACTTTTGAAATTTCCAGAGACTAGACCATTTAGGAAGTTACTACAAAAGTCTAGAAGCAAAATTATTAAAACCCGGTCAAAAGTGGTAACTGCATGAATGAGAAGAAATGGATAATTCTGGAAGGGTGATGTGTCAGTCCATTCGAGCTGCTATAACAGAATATCATAGTCTGGGTGGCTTATAAACAACAGAAATTTGTTTCTCACAGCTCTGGAGGCTGGAAGTCTGAGATGAGGTTGCCAGCATAGTTGGGTTCTGGTCAGAACCCATACCCTGCTTCACAGACAGCTGTCTTCTAGCTGTGTCCTCACAGCTCTCTTTTATAAGGGCACTAATCTTATCCATGAGGGCTCCACTGTCATGACCTAATCACCTCCCAAAGGCCCCACCTCCCAATACCATCACCTTGGGAATTAGGTTTCAACATAAGAATTTGAGGGGAACACAAACATTTAGTCCATAGCAGATGGATAAACAGACTTTGATTACTGAATGTAATGAGATGGAAGGGAATAGAATTCCAAGATTTCAAGCATGGAGAACAACTTAGAAAATAGTTTAGAAGTCTGTGCTTTCCTAAGCATACCATCCCATTCCCCAAGACTCACAGATTATGAGGGACCAAAATCCACACATTGCCGTTTTTCCCTGCCTTGTGAGAAAACAATGCTGGCAAATGGGAAGTGGGGAATTTTTCTCATCGTAGGGCTCATCTATCATGGCAACAATATTATTAGGTCAGTAAATAATTGATCTCAGATGAATACATAGGTTTTGGAGTTATATAACCCATCACACTTCACCCAAGGGCATACCACACAGAGTTACACCATTCTGACTGCTCATAGGGATTCTGGGATGTGTAAATGCCTCTAAATTATGTTTCCAATCAGAAGGCACTAGCTTTGTTGAGAGTTAGCCATGTTCAAATCTAGGATGTGCCCAAACACAATAGAGGCATTGTTTTCTGTCCCTCGGCTCTCCGTATGTTAAAAGCATCTATTAAAATGTGTCTGGGATGGAAGACACCCAACACAATGTCATTAATTTAAGGAAATAAAATTACACCATATGAAGGGTTATCATAAGGAAGATGGTGACCAGCTGTTCTCCATCTCCTCTGGGTTAGAATAAGAGAAAGTGGGAGGGAGTTTAATTTGAAATTGAATTGGGAGTGGGAACGTGACAGAAGGAAGGAAGCATAGCCAATGAGGGCTACAAGACAGACAAACAGTGGAGTTGTGGTACATGGGGATATGAGATTATTGTGGGGTAGGGGGAGGGAAGGGATTCACCCAGCCCAAGGCAAAATAAGGTTTTATTTCCTCTCTCTCTTTGGGTGCCTAACAGCCTTAGAGTTTCCCCCTTTCTTAACCTCTTTCCAGAAAATGCTGTTTTTTTATTTTCACTAAGGTTAAAACAATTGAGGCATTTTCATTTGAATATAGATCAAAGCCTTCCAGTAAATGAATGATGCAGGAGGTAGATTATCAGAGGCCCTTTTCTGCAAAGCAGCTCATAGGCTTGTTTAGCATTTGGTCCAGCCCTGCCAGAGAATTCAGAATTTGTGTGAATTTGGGAAATGGGCAGTATAGATATGAAGTTCCTAGTGACTTAAGGAATTCCAACCTGGTCCAAGGCTAAATAGTGAATAACCTAATTCATTCATCAGTCACCCCCAGATCCAGCACCCTCTCTAGTACCCCACTTTCCTCTCATTTTTAGACCTCTTGAGAGCCACAGTCCCCATCCAAATGTGCTTTTAACAAATCATTTATATCAGTAATTTACTCTTAGTGTGAATTAAAATCACTTCTAGTCTCTCTTCTAGTTGTATTTGCATGTAAGCCATGCCTCTCACTGAGGAACCAGAGGCCTGATTCTCTGGTCAAGAAATTTCAAAACACCAGGAAAAGAGTAGGGAGATTTTTCTCTGGAAGAGATTCATTTGAATCCTGAAATTGTACAAAGAAGGAGGCAGTTTGTTCTACCTACTTCTCAGGTCTGTTCCATTATAACTGATCCTCCATTAAGACTGAAACTCCACTGAAAGTGAAGAGAAATCAGAGCACTCCTCAAAGTGGGCAAAAAAAGAATTGACCTCCCACACTAAAATATCAGGCAAGGTCTTGCTGTAATCACAGATGTAAGTCAAACCCTACAATTTAAGAGGGAAGTAAGGCAAATATACAAATATACACACTGTCCATGAAGAAAGAACTGGAGGCCTTCAGAGGAGGGAAGGGGGTTAGAGTTGGTCGGATCAGGAGAGGATACATGAGAGAGATGGTATTTGGTAAACACTGGGTTGGTATTTGGGTGGATTTTCATTCCTCAGGGAGACCTGCTCATAATCTGTGAGTCTTGGGGAGTGGGATGGTATGCTTAGGAGAACACAGATTTCTAAACTATTTTCTAAGTTGTTCTCCAATCTTGAAATCTTGGAATTCTATTCCCCTTCCTCTCGTTACATTCAGTAATCAAAGTCTGTTAACCCATCTGCTATGAACTGAATGCTGTATCTCCCCAAAATTCATATGTTAAAAAACCTAATCCCCAAGGTGATGAAGTAGAGTTGAGAGAAAAGCATTCTCAGCCAGCAGAGGGGCATGAACAAAGGCATGGAGATGGGGAAAGCTGGGCCAGGAAACCTGAGGGAATTAGCATAGGTGGTGCAGGGTGTGAGTAGGGCAGAGTAGGAAATTACCCTGGAAAGGCAGGGCAGGGCCGTTTTACTGAATCCCACCAGGATAAGGAGCTTCTACTTTACTTGGTGGACATGGGTGACTTCAAGTTGTGGGAAGGGAAACAAATCAGGTATCTCATAATCCACAAGACCCAAGCTGGCTCTTCGTCCCTTTCATCATGAGTTATCTAATTCCTTTCGTTATTAAAGGAATTTTAAGGTTTTCCCTTTCCCCTTGGGCTTTGCCTTCCTGATCTGGTAACACTTTGCTCAGAGTGACCATAGATTAGCTTGTTTCTGAAGCCCTTTCTAACTGTCCTCATCCATCCTTCCCTTCTTAAAGTGCCCAAGTTTCCCATTTGGGTCTAGAACAGAAGCAGTTCTAATTGAAAAGAACAGAAGGAGAAATGCTTTTGAACAATAACCCTTGGCATTCAGTTTTTCCTCAATTGAGGAATATTTCAGTTGAAAACTTGGCATTTCCCCCAAGTTGAGGACTGTTGATAAACAATAAGAGAACTAGGAGCACAGGGAAGAAAGGGGACGTGGGATAAATTTACTCCACAAATAGGCGTGAAACACTGGAGTCTGTTTCCCTGTCACATCAAAGCAAGAGACCAAGCGCCTCTGTTTTTCCTGACAACTCTAAAGCAAGCATGAACCCGGTCTCCAAATCAGCAGGAACCTTGAACACAGTAAGCTCAGAGAACCAATTGGTCCCCTCCAAATCAAAACAGCATTCATTTTGTTTTTAAGTGTAAAGTTGGTTGAGGATAATTTACTTCCCCCGCTGACAGTCTATGTCAAAGTTTCAGCCTCACTGGAAACAGTTGTGATTTGAACTCTTTCAGTGGAAAGAAAAAAAATAATAATAAAGGAAAATGAAAGAAAGAAAACACACACAACCCTCACATAACTCCAGCTCTTTTAATGGATGAATTGACAGAGTCCTTAACTAGCATCTCTCCGGGTCCCCACCATAATTACAGGCTGGAAAGGAGAGTTGTCTTTTGAGTGATTAGAGATTGTTTTTGCTTCTGTCCATTAGGGAACAAAGAAAAGGAAGCATTTTCAAGAACTTGATGCCAAACATTTTTCACTAGGGAATTTTACTCAATTACTTGCAAAATAATCTCAAAGATGGTCATTTCATCATTAAAATGGTCTTTAAAAAATTGACCACAGATTTGTTTAGAGCTGATTTTGATTGGTGGCACTTTGGAAATTATGTGCTTGATTTAGCACCATCCTCTCCTAAAACCATACCAACCACGCCCTCTTCCCCATTGCTGTTCCACTTAATTGAGTCAGCCTCTCACTTTTCACCTGCCCAGACATTGATGAAGATATAGGGCATACAACTCTTTAACACTTTCTTTTCCCTCTTACATCAAGGGAATCCTTCACCCTGGAAAGAAAAAGAAAGCCCTGGGGAGGAGAGAGGAGAAGGGGAGAGGGGCTGATCACAAGGAGACCTTTCAGAATGGACTAGAATTAGGAAAGAGTTCTCCTTGCTGAAAGAAATCTCTTTATAGCTTGATGTTGGTGATATGGCTAGTCCAGTAGGGAATGGGAAATGAGAGGCACAAACATACTTAGGATACGCTTCAAACTCAATGTATCTGAGCAAAGGACTTTGCAGGGAAATGCATTCCTAGCCTATACTGACCTCTTCCAATGCTGTATCATCAATGGCCCAAGCACTATCAAAATTTCCATCATGCCTTCAACTCTCCTCTTTAACTAACCAAAATTCTCCTCAGCCTGCACAGAGCAATTCAGACCCCACTTCCCCTGTGTAGCTCTCCTTGGTTACTTTATCCTACCCTGGTCTCTCCTTTCTCCAAAATCTACTTTAATTTACTCTCACTACCCCAGAGTCCAGGGTCCTATTAATCAATATTCCTCTCAAGAGCAGAGCCCAGAGCCATAGAGACCCTGTAAGATTGATATAGATGCCTCCCTAGTACCACTAATTGGGGTATGTCAGGAGGAGGTGGGGTGGAGGGGTAGGATATACAACCTCCTTGAATGTCTGCTGTATTGGCATCCTTTCTCCAGATGAGGACAAACAGATGTATTTCTAAAAGGGGAAGGGAGTTGAAACTGCCAATTGGAGAAGGTAAGGAAGGTGTTAAGTGGGAAGGAGGCAGAGGAATGGAAAAAGGGCCCTTGAGCCTATGGAAGGGTCTGCTTTCCCATAAGTCCCACAAGGCCGATACATCAAAGGGAGAAAGAAGAGATGGAGCCTGTCTGTGTGTGTTTTGGAAAGATGTTATCATGAAAGGTGCTCCTGAATCAAATTAATGCAGCATTTTCTGTGGTTGGGAATTTGTGTGAAGAGTCCGTGTGTGCAAAGAAAAGGCATTTGAGGAATTTATGTTCTCCCTAAGTATGGAAATTTGATTACAAGCACCACAGATACCCAGGACAGGTCAGATAGGAAAGACACAGAAAGTCTTTATTTTATAACAATGGGAAAATATGCATGTTTCTATCCTGGTATCTATACACACCTCCTCCATTACTCCCTCTCCACCAAACACACACACTGTTCATTCTCTCCTCAGTAACTTAACAAGTCATGTTTTTGCTCTCTCTCTCCAAATTGTTCCCACCCCCAGCCTGGAATGCTCATTCTCTTCTCCCAAATTATTTAAAAGCCATCAGGCATTTAATGTGGTGCTGCAATGATGTCACTTTTATTAAACCTTCCCTGATGGTTTTGGCAAACCCAGCATTAACTCCTCTCTGAAGTCCTACTGCATTAAAAATCTGCTCCATATCCCTTAGCACCTGCATGCTGGGTGTGTGTGTGTTGGGGGCGCACAGATGCATGCTGCTCCAATTAGAATCAAAGTTTCTTGAGGTCTAGGCAGGAGAACTCCTTAAGCATGTGGTAGACCTCAATAAAAGCTAGTTGACCCAAAGCTGAATATTGGATCACACCCAGGTGGCTATGGTTATTTCCCACTATGTCTACTATTGAACCCTAGGACTTTGGAAGATATTGTATTCTCACGTCCCTTTGCCAATGATGAAGGGGACCTAGAAAGGCCAGGAAGTACCTTGGGAACCCTCTTCCTTTTTCCTGATATCCAGCCTTGACTCTGCCATTTCTTTTCCCAGTGCCCCAGGAACTTATTCATCTCCCCCACCTCAGATAGGACATAAATGCCATTTTCCATCAGTACCAAACCAAGGACAAGGACCCTCCAAGAGTCTTGGAGGTACAGACTCTCGAGCAGTCCCACCTGGACAAATATTCATTCCACTGCAAACGAAGTCAACAAACCATCCTTTCCCCATCCCCAAGTTTCTACCTTGTCCATAAAAATAAGAGATTCAGTAATTTCCAAAGTGTTGGCAAACATTGCTTCTTCTTTAATTGATTCTCTCCAAAGCAAATGGAACTCACCATCTAATGCAGTGGTCCCCAACCTTTTTGGCACCAGGGACCGGTTTTGTAGAAGACAATTTTTCCACGGACCGGGTGGTGAGAGATGGTTCAGGTGGTAATTCGAGCGATGGGGAGCAATGGGGAGCAGCAGATGAAGCTTTGCTCACTCGCCCGTCACTCACCTCCCGCTGTGTGGCCCGGGGGTGGGGACTCCTGATCTAACGGGTGACACCAGAGGTAAAAAGTTGGGTATGCTTGACTCAGCATCTTATGGGTTTTTTGAAACCATCTGTGCACACAGTGGGTGTGCTCAGCTCTGCTCCTGCTTCCGAATGAGGGGTAGGGCCTCGGATGGCCTCATAGCTGTGGACATGGAGGCTCATGTCTCTCTGTTTCCACTTCTATGGATTAACAGACAAGAGAGAGTGATTTTAGGTAAGAGTCTGACCCTAGATACAAACCACACATTCTCAACTCCAGTATTACTAATGTTTTCCTCCTCTTTCTTTTCTTTTTTTTTGGATCAGACACTATTTTTTTTTTTTAATTTTTATTGGAGTATAGTTGTTTTACTATGTTGTGTTAGTTTCTGCTGTACAGCAAAGTGAACCAGTTATACGTATATATATATATATCCACTCTTTTTTAGATTTCCTTCCCATTTAGGTCACCACAATCATTGAGTAGAGTTCCCTGTGCTATACAGTAGATTCTCATTAGTTATCTATTTTATACATGTTAGTGTATATATGTCAATCCCCATCTCCCAATACGTCCCACCTTCCCTTTCCCCTTACTACTTGTCAATTGATTCAAAACTCAGTGAGGACTTAAGGGACAAGAGCAATTATCAGCCTGAAAACTCTAACAATTAATAAATTGATTGAGAAACATTGAGATAGGCAGAGCAGGCATTTAGAAATCAAAGGAACACGTGGAGAGGCTGATGCTTCTATGCAGTGGAGGCAGAGGTGTCAGAAGTCTGTGCTTTGGTAAGTGTGGGTCACATGAGATTTAACCTTTGTAAGACAGAGCAGCTTTTTGTGGCTGTGTCCACAGGCAAGTGGCTGGTTTTTGTTAAAGGTACCAGGCTGCTTTTAAAAGGCTCAGGCCTGTTTTAAGAGACTCTGTAATTTTCATACACAAACTGAATGAGTCTTAGAAGGAGTCACAGGCTACTCAGGCTTCTGCCAATATTTTATCACCTACAGATACAAATCCTATACTTAGAAAAGGACCAGAAGGGACACCCCATGTTATAAAGCTAAAGGGATTTCCTGCAAGATATGTTGTATGTTCTATAATGTTCCTCTTCCTCCTATTTTGAGTAGGAATCATTATTATAATTTGTATGATATTTCATTTCTTTTGGTCATAATTTTCTGTTTTTTTATGTCTAATTTTATACTGATTAAGTTTACCATTTAAGTTTACTGAAATGTAACCAAGGGAGAAATTGGCATGACCAGGAAATTGAAAATAAGCATTTAAGGTGGCTCTTTTGACATCAACTCTGGATGCAATAGTGGGTCATGACATTGCATTGCCTTCTAAAGGGAAGAGGCTGAGTATGTGTGTGCCTGCATATGTGACAATACTAACAATAATAGCAACCATTTTATAAAGGCTCAGCTTCTTATCCACAGCAGCTCTATGAGGGGGGTTCTATCACCGTCACCATTTTATGGGTGAGAACACTAAGAAATAGAAAGGTTTAAGTAACTTTCTTGAGGACGTAATAAAACTAAAATGGTAGGGCCAAGATTCAAATTCAGTCAGTCTGACTCCAGACTGTACACTCTTCACCACTAAGCTTCACAAATAATAACTTATTTAGGCAGAAACACTTTGGGAACTAAATTGTGAAAAGAAGAGAAAACAAGGAACAGAATGTACTAAATATTTTGCAGGGTTTTTTTGCCCTTTCCCCAATCTGACCATAGCTGATTGAACCTTAGGTGGACACTTGATGCAAGAGCCATGAATACGTAGGCTGATGAGCATCTTATGACTAGTACCTGAAAGACAAGAATCGAATTCTTTCCAAGAATTTAAACTAAGGTACACAGAGATACAATACTGAGGGTCAGTATTGGAACTGGAAGGCTATATAATTTTAGGTGCCAGGATAGCCATTTGGAGCCATGTGGAAAATTAGTAAGTAATAAAAGCTCGTTGGTAAAAAGGAGAACAACAGAAATTTAGAGAAAATCTGAGATAAACACACAATATCTGAGAGAAAAACTTACTCTTCAATTTTCTTGAGCTTTCTTGAGTATGTCTGTTCTTTTCCCTTGAAGTCTAAGTAGTCCAACAACACAGTATTATAACTGGCTTTCCATTGTGGTTACTCAAGGACACAATATCTGGCACACAGTAGGTGCTCAATAAATGCTTTTCAAATGAAAGGATAAAAAAGATTAATAAACACAGAATCCTGAGACCCTATGTTGAATAACTAAATGAGTGATTTTCTCAGCGTATCTATTGTTTTAAGCTATACAGCAGAAAAATTTCCCAACACTTGATTGAGTACAAGGTCTTTAACCTCCTATCCCCAAGTTTCTGGCTCTCACAGGCACTGTAAACCTGGGTAGAACAATAATAGTTGTGTGCTTTCTTCGTAATCCAAAGAGACTCGGATACTGCCTACTATCCCACCCCAAGTAGAGTTGCCAGGTAAAACATAGGAGGCCCAGCTAAATCTAAATTTTAGATAAACAGCAAACAATTGTTTATAATGTGTGTCCCAAATAGTGCACTGTACATACATATACTAAAAAAGAATTCATTGTTTATCTGGAATTCAGATTTAACTGAGCATCCTGTATTTTTATTTGCTAAACCTGGCAATCGCCAAGGATACAATTTCCCCCAAATAACCAGGCCTGTTCAAGATGTCCAGTTCTTTTTTTTTTTTATTTAACATCTTTATTGGAGTATAATTGCTTTACAATGGTGCGTTAGTTTCTGCTTTATAACAAAGTGAATCAGTTATACATATACATATGTTCCCATATCTCTTCCCTCTTGCATCTCCCTCCCTCCCACCCTCCCTATCCCACCCCTCTAGGTGGTCACAAAGCACTGAGCTGATCTCACTCTTGGAGTTGTCTTCTCATAGCATCTCACCCCACAGAGATAGTGATGCACACACCCCCATTACTCCATCCATCCACAAGTGCATATGTATATATATGTATCCATACAAACACACATCCAACACACACACACATCCTACAAAAGGAAGCCTTCCTACTTTGTGACACTTAAGAGATGGAAGTTACTAGATTCAAAGCATTGTTAAGCTCATTGAAAAAATATGGGTAGACATGGTAATACTTTGACCCTTTTTTCTTCACTTTCAGTGGAGAAAATCTTAATATCACCAACATCAAGCAAGAAAGACCACTTTGCTAGACTTCCCCTAACACTTGAAGGTGTTTCAGCAGATCTAACTCGAATCTACTACATTGGCCAATTTTTCCAATTATGAGCAAAAGCTACAGCTACGTACCCTTCTTCAGCAGGACACCTGTGGCATCATAGCATCCCTCTGGTGGGAAGGTACCTACCCCTGCCACCCAACCATGCTTTCTTTGGGAAGAGCAATATAGAGAAGAGAGGTACAGAATCACGGCCTTGAGGCTTCTTGCAGCATGCCGCCACCCCTCCGTAATCATCATCACCCTCTCCTGCCCTGTACAACTCACGTCTAGGGAGATTCAGTCATTGCCCCCCACAGCCGTGTTTAGAGGATGCAAGTTAGAGGTAGTCTCTGTGTGTCACACTCGAGATCCCAGATGGCCTCAGTGTCACAATCATAACTTAAATTCTTTATCATGTAAGACATTCCCCAACTTCCCTCATTTAGTTGCCTCAGTCACCTCAAAATGTGGATATCACTCCGCCCTTTGCAAATGTGGAAAGTGAGGAGCTCAATCAAGAGACTTGTCCAAGGTCACGATGAGACACTGATAAATCAGGGACCATAGAGCTGGGACCCACACTCTGACTATTCCAGTCCCAGCCCAGAGCTTCTCCCTACCCCCTGCACCTGACTCAGGTGAGAACATGTGGCCTGTGTGATGATAAAGTTTGCTGGGAGATGTAATAGCCTGGCTCTGTGTGTGGGTGCCCCACTTGACACCCAGGAGGGCAGAGAAAATTAAAAATACATTTTCCAAACAAGCGAGAAAAGCACACTGGGTCAGAAGAGGGCTGGGATTCAAAGATGCCCAGCCCCAAAATAGACTAACATGCCAGAGCCGAGGGCAAGAGGTACTGCTTGTCAGTTATACAGGGCACAACAGATCGCTGCAGAGGGCACGCCTGCTCCTAAACCATTGCACTAGATGTTAAATGAAGCAATTAGAGATGAAGGGGACATTTTAATTACCAGGCTCAGCCAGCTCCAAAGGGGCCCAAATTTCAAGTGAATGTGAAAACTCAATTATGCTGAGCAGGAGCAAGACACCTGGCATCATGGGGCTGATTATCTGGAAGGCTGAGGTGGAGGAAAAGGGATGCCAAAGAATAAAACAAAGGAGACAAGAGAAGTCACATGGCAAAAAATTCATAAGACAGCAGGAAAATGCAAGAGATCCATAACATCCTGAAGTGTGGGATGAACCTGCCTCTCAAGGGAGAACAGGAAAATTAGTCCCATTAGCAATTTTAGAAACTCCCTCTTTTCTTTCCTCCAATGGATATACAATTTTCATTTTTTCAGCTTCAAACATCTCATGAACTTTTCACCTTTCCATTTTTTTCCAAACCTGGATTTCTACTTGCCTCCATGATCAGCAACCACAAGACAGATGCCACAGCAATTTTGGAGCTAGCTTGTCCTTTTTGGAAACTTACAAACAAGATTCACACTAAGACACCCCAGGAGTAATGGGAAAGAGTGACTGGTGTTGGGTGTGGGTATAATGTATCATTTTTCATATTTTGGGAGTATTTCTTTAATAATGATAATTAAAACTCTAATGTTACAGAATTTTCTTTCTCCTTCTCTTTCTAATCTGTTTTAAAATAAATTGGAATCCAAAAAGCAAACTTTAGAGTAAATACCTTTTACACCTTGACGGGTGTGTCTAGAGAACGTGAGAGGTCCTTTAAGGTTACTACATTTAAAGGTTACTACTATTTTAAGGTTACTACTATTTTACGTACCATCAAGTGCTCCATGCCTATGAGCAGATCTGTTTTCAGGCAGATACAGAGAGTCAGCTAAGCTCACCCTCTAGTCAAGCTATTCACAATTCACTAGCCTTGCAGCATGTTGGATTCAGATAAGCTAATTTGTTAGCTCCAGAGTTGAAACCAGAACCTAAATATCTGGACTTCTGCTCCTAACACTTCCGCACAGGTGGCATTACATGATATCTTTGGGGGTTTGCCTAATTTCTAAAAATAAATGCTTGGTCCAATTAATCCTATGTTGATTTCCCATAGTATTTCATTTTTTTTCAACTCCTAGGCTGACATATTCTGGCTATATATAATCTCTTTGCCCAACTCAGTCTAGAAATATAGATAAGAGTTATTTACTCGTCCTCCCATCTCCTTATTTTCACAAGACTGGGGCCAGCTAAGATCACTATGTGATATTAGGAGGAAGCCTGCTCCTTCTCCACGGCAGAGGGGTGGTTACAATCCCCTTGAATGGAACTTGCCTCACTGCTCAACAGGGAAAGGGCAGTGACTTTTTAGACTGAAAGTCAGCAGCATCATGGGAAAAGAGCTGACAGCTGAATAGGAAAGGAGACAAAAGTTGATTAAGAAGAGCAGGCCAGTCCCTGAGAAACAGACTTACCCCCTAATGAGTGGAACCATCCCTGTGCTGTGGGCTGGGAAAAGGATGGAGAGCCTTTCAGTGAAGATGCATTGTCTTCAACTCCCAAAGCAAAGATCTGCTTGCAAAAATCAGTGTCCCAGAATCATGGTTTAAAAAAGGTCTTCTCTAGGTCAAGAAGTCCATCCCTCTGCTTTCAGGATTTTGAATATCATGTCAACAAAAATGTCTATGCATATGATGGAGGAGGTGGAGGTGGCATCTTGTATATTCCAAAAACTCCTCAAGGAGAAGTATGTCCAAACCGTCTCCCTTATTCAGCCCATCCCCACCTCTCATACTGACAGGAAACAAATGTATGAAGTTGTCACCACTGGTCTTCACAGCCCCTCTCCTGCCCCTTTCTCCCCTTTCCCATATTTTTTGCCATCAGATCAATTTGTAAAAAAGTAGTCCTTTCACACCCCCTGAGACATTTTTGACAGATGGGGAAACTGAGGCAGAACGCATAATTGAGCAAGGGGCCCTGGGGACTGGTGAATTCTGGTTCCCATCCTATCCAAGCCGTCCAATCTCCCTTCTCCACAGAGAAGAATGAACTTTCTCTTTCTCCCTGTAATCAAATCAGATCGACACCACTTCAGCAAAAACAACATTTGTTTAGGGAGGAAAGAGGGACGCAGTGTGTGTTGCAGCCTTCCCTTTGAGCTGCCCTGACAGAAACAGCACCGGGCCCATGTGTGCCCGCAAGCTCCCTTTTGTAGGGAGTGCCATTCATCATTGCCTTTTGGGGAAGCTAAACGGAGAACTGGAAAGAGAAAAAAAAATGACACGAGCTTCCAAAAACACAGTGGTGCTTTTCCTCTTTTCTTTTCCCTGTTCATTTAAAAGTCCAAAAATATAAAGTGCAGAGCTCAATTAATCAAAGGGCTAATGCTTTCATTTCAAAGTTCCTTTAATCTGAGGAGACAATTCACAAACCTCTCTTCTCCAGGCGTCCCCTTTCCCACTCCATTAATAGGACAGTAATGCTGCCTTAAGTTGAGTCGGAGTAGGTTGTGGTGCTGTGTGCAAATATAGCCATTCATCCTCCCAGGTCTGTATTCAGACCTGCAACTATTGTGATCTGCAAATACAGCATCCTCCTTTTGAAATCCTCCTCCTGCACTCTTCAGATCTACCCCGTTTCAAGAAAGCTCACTATATGAAGCACTCAGCTGAGAGGCAAAGTTTCCCCATTACAAAAGGTTTGGGGGGAAAAAAATGGGAGCTTCTAAAAACCTACACGGGGAGTAGGGAAGCCTGGGTTCTACTCATCATCCATTAATGTATGAGTTTATTTGTTCGCTAAACCAACACGAACTATGTCAAGACCTTCTGCTAAAGATCAAGGTTGAACGGTGAATAAAATACGAATCTCCCTCAAGCATTGCAGGCCTGGCTCAGTCCCTGATCAGCTATGTCCTTGAGTTAGTTGCTCAGGCAATGTGGGTCTCAGATCTCCCTTTTGAAGAAGAAAAATAATAGCCCACTTCCCTCTAGCTCGCAGAGTGAGAGGGTAGTAAACCTGTGAATTTAAGTGTTTCTTTACAGATCATTAACTGCTATGAGGAATGGAGGGTCATAGGAATAAGAGAATTTTTGAGCTAAAAGGAACCAAAGAAATCAACTATTCCAAACTTTTCACATAAGAAGGGAGTCTGAGAGTTAAAATGTTAGGAGTCTCTGTCTGTTGAAAATCTATCAGAAATGAAAACAAAACATCTTTGAAATAATAATGGAAGATAGAGGGTTAGGTTAGACGATTTATATCAATTTGGGAGTGGTGAGGGGCTTAGGAATAGCAATCAGGAAAATTGGGTTATGGTCTTGAATTTTTCACTAACCAGGTAAGTTCATAGATGAATGATTTAACATCTCTTGACTCCCAGTTCTGTCACCTGTAAAATGAGAATTACAGATGGGGAAATGGTGCAATGGGAAGACAGTGGGCTTTGGAGTCCTACAGATCTGGGTTTGAGTTCTGCCTCTGCCACATTCTAGCTGTGGGGCCTGGGGTTAAGTTACCTAAAAGTGACTCTCTGAGTCTCAGCTTCCACTTCTGTAAATTGGGCATAACTCCACCTCCCTAATGGGGTTGTTAGGATTAAATATGCTGCAGCATATAAAGCACTTTGAACATGGTGAGTACTTTTAATGTATGTTATTTCCCTCCCTTCCTGGATAACCTCTTCTAGCATTAAAGTTCTATGACTCTGAAGTGTCTCCTTCAAATGTGATCTCATATAAGTATATTGGCTTTACTACTTTCTCACCCTACAGGGTAGGGAGAAGCCAGACACTTTTCTTCTAGTAGAAGATGGAATGGGGACCCGGAAGGATGACAGCTCACTCGAGGTCACAGTGGCTTAGCCACAGAAATGGAAGTTGAATCAGGTATCCCTGCTTCTAGCCTCAAGACTTTTCTCAAAACAGCAATTTGTGGCTAAGAGAGGGGGCCTCTTTACTTCCCATCAGCCACCTTACCATGAACTCAAATGTTTAAAAGAACAATAGAAAGGAGAGAAAGAACTCATATTTGAGCTAATGGTACCACTGATAGCTCATTTAATTATCTCAGTCCCATGGGCTAGTATCCCCATTTAGTAGATGAGAAAATGGAGGAACAAAGTGGTAAAAGAACTTGTCAAACTTTCCAAGACTTGTCAATGATGAAGCCAGAATTCATCCATGCATAAAGCAGGTGCTCTTACCTCATATCACACAAGCCTGGAGTCATCACAATGCTGCATGCATGTGGGGTACATCTTCACTGTCAGCAGAGGTCTTTGTGTCACCAAAAAAGACTCAGTTTCTAAGACCAAGCAAGGAACACTCTCTTCTACTCCACGATCTTATTCATGATCTTTGATAAAAGCCCCCGAAGAGTATTTCCCAGCCTGAAATTTACTTATACCTTCCTCCTACACACTTGCCCAGAGCCAAAGAGAAAGGTCAAAGGGATCTAGAGCTTCTGGGGACAATAGTCAACACTTCTGACCATCCCTGGGTAAAAAAACCTGGTCGTTTCTTAGGCTTCAAAGAAGGGACTGAGGAAGCCCAGGACTCGGGAACATGTGGCATGCTTTAAGGCTAAAGCCAGCGGCTGATGATAAATGAAAAAAGACTTTTCAAACAGAGTGAATGTAAATGAGAAAAGAAGCCCCTGGTTAGGGAAGTTATTCTAGCAAGTGGCTATATAAATGTCTTTATATTGTTATTTCCAATATTAGTTTGTTGTTCCTCCATGAAAGCTGATTTATTTGAAATGTTATTACTAGAAACACCCTAATCTTTTGGTAATAATTCATATACTGGAACATTACAGTTTTGGAAGGCAGCCCAGTGCTGTCTGGAATCCTATTTATGGATTAAAGGATTTGAACAGCATGGCAAGCAAGATCTCTAAAGAGTAGGATAATGTAAACCTGGTTCCATATAAAATGCTTTACCCCAGCTATAGTAACGCCATTAAAGTCAGATTGTCAGAGGACACTGGGCACGAGAACTTTCATTACACTAAACCAGGATATCACTGCCCCTGAAGAGCAGGGATTTTTCAAGCCCAATTGCCCCTTGCCTTGGCAGACTGTGCTTAACTTTGCATTTCCCCTTTCTCTTAGGACACACCAACCTCATACGATAGGTCTTGACTCCCTGAAAGGCGATATCCAGGTGAAGGAAGGAAAAAAATAATTTGTCACAGCAAAGGCAATCGTGGAGCTAATGCAGTTTATCTGCAGAGCTAAGATCATGTGTACCAAATACTTTGTGTTCTTAGAAACCTTCAGGTTAAGATCAATCCCACTCTATCAAAAGTGCTCCTTTAGTAAGTAGTCCAGGCCTTGATGCTGGAAGAACCCAGGGAAAACTAACTAAAGCCGATAAGAGAAGGCAAAGATCACTGTTGACCATAGCAAGGACAAAGCACTAAACAGACCCAGAGAAACTACCAAACCAAAGAGGCCTGCATGCTCTCTTCCCTTTGAGGGCCCTTGGGGAGCCCTGATACCCTGACAAGTAGTGGAAAGGCCCTGGGACTTGCACTCAGAGTCACCTGGTTCCACTCTTTATTGGCTGTGTTGCCGTGAGCTGGTCATTTAACCTCTTTGAACCTTAGCTTCTTCATCTTTAAAGAGATAATATCTACTGGCAACGCTGTTATGAGAATTTGATGAGGTCATATATGACAAACGTCCAACACATAGAGGGTGGTAAAGGAATGACAGCAACACCTATAACTGTTATCAAACAGCTGACACACTGTACGAAGATGTCCAGTTTCTAAATCAGACTCTTAATTGTGACTTCACTTCTCTATCACAAGCTCCTAGCAGGTGGCAAACCAAAAATGCTGTTAGAACTTGCTGGGGCTCAGTGGAAGCAGAGAGAAGGTGGGAGGGAGACAGGAGAGAGAAAGGATAGACCAATGTCACGTTCCCTTTTAGCAAAGACACTGCCTATTAACATAGAGTCATCAAGCATCTCATGGACATCATCTGCCACATAAATAATGGATAATAATTCTAATTATACCACCATCTAAAACTTGACTTAAGAAGTCTTTATTTTTTTTTTCTCCAACTTATTTCAGTCACCTCAAGCAGATCCTCTTTTCTTTTATAACTTCCAGACTCTACTCGGTGATTCTGGTCTGGGTTCTGACTTTAGACACAGCACAGGAGGGGAAATATCTTCTCAGACCTATTGTGAAAAAGGGAAGTATTCCAGGGCAGTTGGAGGCTCCAGAGAAGTATAGAGCAATAATTTTAAAAGGTAGACTTTGGACTACCTGTGTGAGAGTCACTGGGGGAGGATGGGAGCCCCTTTTTAAAAAATGCAGATTTCTGGGTTCCACCCAGAGCCATTAAATCAGAATTATCTGAGAATGGTCCCTGGGAATCTGTACTTTTAACAGGTTCCCAGAAGAGCTTGATGTGCACTAAACTTTGAGAATGGCTCTAGTGTAGGAATTTTCAGGGAGAAGCCAGTGGGTATCAGTGCCCTTTAGGACGTCCCATGGAGCATGGTGATAAAGAAAAATTTCATTGTGTTTTACTGTTTACCAAATGCTTTCACAAACATTATCACATACTAAAGAGTGTACATACAAACAAAACAGAGATATCCATACTGCAAATTATTTATATTGATAAACAATACAGTTCACCTCATCAACCCAGATCAGAGAAAGGGCTGTTCTACATAAATACATTCGCTAGAAAAACTGGAATTTAACACTTTGAGTTCCAAGCATTTGAGAGAAGTAATCATAGTATTATTTTAATGAATTTTACAGGCCCCTGCCTTAATAAACCAAGGATCTCAAACATAATTTAACATTACATTGACTCAGGGTCATCACTAGGAGCATCTGCTTTTGCAGGAAGCTGTAAAAGCAGCGATGTATGGTGCATCAGTGCATATTGATGTGCTCTGGGCTCCACTCACGTGAAACACTCTTTGTCCTGACATTTGACGGCTCCACGCTCGAGGCATTTTGCTTGCCGTTTATAGTTTTTCTAACTTCTCTTTGAATCGACTATCGAATGTTGCTTCCTGCCAATACGACACAAAGCACCACCTCCCTCACCCTTTCTGATGATGTACTACTTATATTCTAAGGTAGAAGAAAACTGAGAAAGTCTTATACTTGTAAGTACAATAAGAGGAAATCACCTCTGAGAGTTTGTGAATAGAAGGTCCTAGGAATAATATTCACGAGGCTGAGTGTGACAAGGATCTGGGGTCACTTGTATATTTACCACTGGAGCGTGGAGGGAATAGACATGGATAAAGCATGGATCACTCAGAAAGAGAAGATTGACTATTGCTGGTGAATTAGTAAGAATTCTTTCTGTTAAGACTGTCAGATAAACATTTTGAATTAGTTTTAGAACGAGGCGGTATTTGTTAGCTCACAAAACTGGCAGGTTTCTCACTCAATAGCTCGTCTCTGCTTCTGCGTGTGCTGACAATGCTGAAGATGGCCGTTTTGCAGCAGGAAGCATGCTCCACATTCAAGTCATCCTATCTTAGAACCCAAAGGAAAGAGAGGCCTCTTACTTTTCCACTTTGATATAGCAGAGAAGTTCTCTGATTAGACCAACCCGGGTCATATTTCCACCCCTTGTACCAATCACTTGTGGAAGGATGAATGGTCAGGCCTAGATCTTGTCCCGATTACTGTGGTGAAGGGTACCCAGTGCTATGACTGGAGCCCATTATAATAAGAAGGTGGGTCTGGAGCAGCTCCCCAAAGGAAGTGGAATTGATCTTAGCAGAAGGGGGGACAGAAGCTACAGAAATTAAATAAGAGACGTCGACTGTGGCAGAACCACAAATCAAGGCCCATCTAATGAGAACACCAAGGGAAGATCAGGTAAGGATGATTGGGCTCAGATCAGGGAGAGCTGGAGCTGCAGGTGTGTCAGTGTCCATGATGCTAAGTCCCCTCTTCCCATGGAATCCCCAGCAGGAGACTTTTAGTGAAGAGAACATTTTATTTCAGTGACTCTGCATCAGCCAATGGAGACCAGGTTACCCTGTGGGAACCAATAACCTGCAAATCTCAGCGCTTTACATGAAGGTTTATCGCTCAGGACTAGCACACGTCCAGTGCAGGTTGCATCTGAGCATCATGGTCCTCACTGAGACCAGGCTGGCGGAGCAGCCACCATCTGAGAGCGGTGGGTTATGTCTCAATCTAGGAGCTTCTGTCTGGAAGCAACCTTCCACTTCTGTTCAGGCAATTAAGTGAAATCCTGCCATGAGTCTGAGAAGAATTTAATGGACAACACTAGTGACTACCAAAGACTCTGTGGATTCCCCAGCCTCCGAAGGAAGGGGAATGGAGGGGGGAAAGAATCGTTCCCTACCAGACTCTACTTAGTGAAAGCAGCATTCTGGGTTCACTCCCATGCCTCCATACCACTGCCCGACTCAACTGGAACCTAGTAAAGGATTCTGACATTGCTGTAGTCAGGAGAAGAGGAGTAGAATCTTCCAACTTTCTACTGGAATACTTAGAAAATATGAGAGAAAACAGAGCTATCTTGGCTATAACATGTTCTCTAGATAGATATAGATATCATATAGACAATCATATACATATCCGATTGGTGATGAGAGTAGAAAAAACTGGGAGGGAACTGGGGAAGGACTCTAAATCTCTCAACAGGTTTACCTGGGGGAGACTGTAGAGATGATATCTATCCAGAAAATGATGCCTTGCCTCAGTGAAGTACCACATGTAGCATCAAGAAAAAAATCCTGCCAAACTAGGAGAGAAATAAAGAAGTAAAGAAAAAAGAGAGGGGCAGAGGGAGGAAGGAAGCAAGGAAGGATGCAAGGAAGGAAAGAAGGGAAGGAAACAGCTTACCTGTGAGCAATTAGCCTATAGTGGCATAAGTCAGACATTTATTCACCCAGCATTTGCTAAGAACCTACTCTATTGACCAAGTACCAAAGTTAAAAAGATGACTAAGACGTAGTCCTTGCCTCGAAAACTTAATTTTTTGTAGGCAAACAGGCAAGTAAAGAGAAAACATAAAACTAGGGAGACACTGCTGTGTCAGAAGCAAGCCCAAAGGTTACAGGCACCCCAAGAACAAACACCTATCTCAAACCTGGTCCATAGCAATCAACTACAGATGGCATCTGAATGAAGGGATCTCTGAAAAAATCCTACAGGGTAAGTAGAAGCTAGCCAAACAAAGGGAAGCAGTTTGAGGAAGAATATTCCAGGGAGGAGAGAGTGCATTTGAAAAGATTCCAGGTAAGGGAGAGGTGCTATAAGTATTGATACGTCAGTATGAAATTAGAATGGGGATGATGGTAAGAGGTGAGACTGGAAAGAACGGTCTGTCAAGAGCTTTTTTGGGCTTGCAAAAGAATTTGTATTTTATCGTGAGATTAATGATGAGAATTTTAAGCAAGAAACCAAAATAGTCAGATTCAGATTTTTTTTTTAATTTAATTTTATTTTATTTTTTATTAAAGTATAGCTGATAATTGGGAGATTGGGATTGACATATATACACTAATATGTATTAAATGGATAACTAATAAGAACCTGCTGTATAAAAAAAATAAAATAAAATTCAAAAATAAATAAATAAATAAAAACAAAATATAGCTGATGTACAATGTTTCAGGTGTACAGAAAAGTGATTCAATTATACATACATAGTGAAGTAAGTCAAAGACAAATATCATATAATATCATTTATATGCGGAATCTAAAAAAATGATACAAATGAACTTATTTACAAAACAGAAATAGACTCACAGACATAAAAAAAAACTTATGGTTACCAAAGGGGAAAGGCAGAGGGAGGGATAAATTGGGAATTTGGGAGTGATACATACTACTGTATATAAAATAGATAAACAACAAGGACATACTATAGCACATGGAACTAGATTCACATTTTAAAACAATCATTGTACCTAAATTATGAAGATGGACTGAAGAAGTACAAGACTGAAGGCAGGGGTGGGGAGCAGTCAAGGGGTTTTTATAATAATCCAAGGAAAAATACTGAATGTAGGGAGCTGAGAAAGAGGGGGTCATCAACAACTCCCAGCCCTAATCAGCTACTTAAGGAATGTAGGTACTCAGGAAGGGAGAAAGATGGGATCTAGAGTCCTTTGGACCAGAATAGAGACACCATCCTATTTATTTTCTTCCTTGGTCCCTGCTATTAAAAAAGGTTTGCTGAGAACCATGACACTGAGAGGGTAAAGTTGATGGGTGATCATGTCCCCTGTACCCTGTCAACATCATCCCCCTAGAAGCCATCAATTGCATGGTGTTGAAGAGACCAATTCAGCATCATCCAGAGGCACCTCAAATAATTAACAGGAGTGAATGACTTGTGTGGTCAAAAAAATTCAAAAGAATCATGTGGTCTGTACCCACAGTAGACTCTGATACTAAAAGGATAAGGCACTTAGGGGGACTCTTTCTCTCCATCTCCGCAGAGCTTACCAATCTCTTCACAGAACTTGGGTCTATGTGTCCACAGAAAATAATGTGCAATAGAGTTATTGCATCAGTTCCCAAACATAGCCTATAAATGATGATATTTTTTTGTCTTAAACAATGTATGACCAGTGCTCAGCACTGAACTTTTTCCAAAACATCCTGAACTAAGCCCATTAATGAGACCACAGCAGCAGCAAGCAGGAGCCTCGGGGCCACGGTCACTGCAAGAGATACCCAAGTCCCATCAGGAACAAGAGGACTATATCTGTTTACCTTCCTCCTGGATCAGCAAGGAGTCTCAGCTGGTTTGAGGCAACAAATCTACCTGAAACCAACTGAACTTATTATAACAGGCAGGAGGGAAAAGGATAGCAGCTGGACTATTGGAAAATGGGAGAAAGGACGAAATTCAAGGAAACTCCATTTCAACTTACCATCTTTGGGATGTGTTTGTTTGTTTTGGGAAAAACAGCACTGAGGGCAGGCAGTCAGGTCTAATAAAATGTATAGTCTCAACATCACTTTCTCCACTTTCCCAATCTGCACTTGCGTTTCAGAAACAGGTCTACACTGCTTTAGGCAGAGCCCCTCTGCCTCGTGAGTAATTCACAGAGCCTTCTCAAGTCCTCAGGAACTGACTACTAGCTCAAGGCCTCAGTGGAGAGTGTGCAGAACCCTGAGATTGGATCCATATGAGTTTCCAACAACAGCCAAGCCCTCCCCAATCAGCCAAGCCAACCTTGCTACACCTCCCACCCCTGCTCTAACCCTGCCTGTGACAGTGTTGCTTTGAAATCCTATCTGATCAGGCACGACTTCTCAGCTACACCATTTTCTGTTCTTTTTAAGATGGTGGGCAAGCATGGGTGCAAGAATGGCAACTGTAAGCTTTCCAGGGCATCCTCCCACTCAGAAACGAGCCTTTCATCTCATCACCTGTTTCAGGGGAAACAGCTGAAAGTACACGGAGTTGTGTTTTGTGTGGATGTCAAATATACCACTCTGCACTGTCAAGATGTTGCATCGTCGCCTTTGTCCTGTGCTTGGTATGTTGCCAAGGAAAGGAGGGTTTCAGGATGTGGGGCAGGGGAAGGACTGCCCAACTGGACACTTTGATCTGGTCTCATAGACAGAAGGATATGAGTCTCTTACCTGGAATGATTTGAAGAACTTTCCGACTTCCCTTCACTTCCAGACCTAGTCCAAAGTATCTCCCGATCAGTTCTCTATGATGTCTGAATGTCCACCATGATATATCATTCTGAGTAATAATATTGCTTTCCAATAGTCTGCTATCAAAATGTAAACCAGTACAGGAAGGATTTTGGTTTCAGGCTTTAATCAGTCATTAGCCTGTCAGGTTTCCACCTAGCAAATCTGAGACACATGGAACAGGACAAAAAGCTAGAGTTATTTAGGTACTGGCTGCCCAGGTGAGGAAAGATTACATAAGACATAGGACAGGTCTTACTTTACAATTGAAAAGGAGTGTTAGTAGAGAAGGTGAGGAGACAAATAAAGGCAAACATCAACAACATGTATATCCCTCACTTAGCCATTTGTTCAAGGCCAGTCTTGGCCCCAGGCTCAATCTCCACTGAATTTTAGTGCTGAAGAAATTTCAAGAGAAATGCGGGGCAAAGGTTCACTCTCAAGTATAACTGAACCACATTTCCTTCTAACAAAGTGGCATGTGGATTGATGTTTTTATATCAATGTATCAATGGAAAGACATCTCTGTTTTTTACAAGGACCATATCAACAATTCTGTCAGACTTTCAGAAAATGTTAGTTTGTTGGCACTTAAATTTTATCTTCTCTACCTGCACATCTACCTACCCCCAACTGGGAAAAAAAAAAAAAGCTTTCCTGTCTAGTCATTAATGATGTATATACAGTCACTTAAAGAGAACTAGAGGACTCATTCTTCAAGGAAGCATGCTGGGGTTTTTTTCTTTGTAAAACAAATAACTGCCTCCAAATGTATATGCCATTTAAAGTGTTTTCTACATTGGGCTTTCTAGTACCCTTCTTAGAGAAGTAAGATCTCAGCAGAATGTCACATTTTTTACTGAATTAAGGAAATAGGTTTAATTTGGGGCAGGAGGAGGGGGAGAGCTTCAAGTTACCAAGAACAATTTTAGGATCTCCTTCTGCAGATATCTGCTTAAATGGAACGCTCAAGGTTGTAGTCTGCCTAAAGAGAGGGGGTCCTGACACAGATGACCCAAGGAGCTCTCTTCCAAGGCTCAAGCGCCATAATCCTAAATCCTGGTCCTTCCTTTTTGGATCCTTTGACAAAGCAAGAAAGCAGAATATCTTGGCCATCCTGTTCTCCTAGCGTGCTGAGTAATCTAATAGGCTAAAAGCCCTGGTTTGCATAAAAAGTAAATCAGAGGAGTCCTTCTCCACAAATTCTGAACAGAGCCCATCTTGATAAATAAAATGTGACATTCATAACAAACAAACCAAAAAGCAGATAAAGGATGAGAGCCCTCAGCATTAATGCTGGAAAACCTTTGGTGATAAATAAGTAATATTATAATAAAAGATATTATAACGTGTTGTCATTTGTAGGGAGAAATGTAATACAGTCTGAGGAGGAAGATAGATGGCTCAAGTTGTTTCTCTGACAGTGGAAGTAATAGCTATTGAATGTTATGTTTAGCATATCATAAAATCAGTGTTAGAAGGCAAGACAGCCCTCAAGCTTTCCTGAAGTCCACATTCAGCCTTTTGACATCAGCAAGGAAAATCTCCTGGAATGCAGCTCACCTGGGATGGATAGCCTCAACTTAAACCAAATCAGAAGAGACAGAGCTTCCCCTTGGCCCTCAGCCTGAAGTGGAAATGAACTTGGGGGTGACTGGAGAATGTCTTTCTTCAGCCCCCTCTGTACCTGCCATCCCCAAGGGGCTCCTGCCAGTTGCAGGAGCCAAGCTGTAAAGCTTGAATTCATGTAACACTGGAAACTTTTCTGAGGATGATGGGCACTAGCTCTCTTTATACATGGAGGAGCCATGGACCAATTCAGAATCCCTTTAGAGGTACTGAAAATCCTCCATCTTCTCACCCTACCAAAAAAAATCTACACATGTTCCTACCACATTCCTGACCCCCCATCATTTATTATGTAAGTTATATCCCATCCACCTGAAGGAGAAGAGAGAGCCATGTGTATCTGTGAGACAATAGAGCCTGACCTCCCCACATTTACGAGCTGGAGCCGTGCAGCCTTGCTCGTTGTAGGGACAGGAAAGCCAGTCGGCAGAAATAATTCAACCAAGTGCTCACACAGGAGGGGGCTTCACTTGTGCCAAATGATGCAAAAAGAACACTATTTTACTTACTTTGTTTTTGGTGAATTATTTGCCAGGAAAGCCCACTAACAAAACACCTGGGCAAAATGCATCCAAATGATTTTTTTTTCATTCTGGAGCAGCCTAGAGGATGAATTAGAGAAAGGATTCAGACAGTCCTCAGCCTCTGCTTTCCAGGAGTTGTAACGGTGGTACTAGAATCTGAGCACTGCTACTTCTGGGCTTCATAGTCTGGAAGAATAGGGCCCTGGGACTCTGTGATACAACTGGGCTCAGGGGGTTGGAGGAGGATGACTAGGAAAAAAGATATATCTGTCTTATTTCCTGAGAGGACTTGATTTACCATGAATTTTTCTTCTTTTCTGTCTGATCCTCAAGATAAAAATTCCATCAGAAACCTCTGGCTCCCTGTACCATCAACATCAATCTCAGAGATGGAAAGAAGTGTCCTTTGCTCCCAAAGGATACTAGGAGCCACCAGCTGTCCCTGTTGTATATAGAAAGAGAAAGAAAGGTCTCCAGGAAGAGCTCTGAGTGGAGTGGCTGAGCAAGGGGTGAAGGCAGTATGTGAGTGGATGCTTGGGGAAGGAGACACTCTTCAGTAGAGGCAGGCTGGCCATTCCTTTCCTTTCTTAGGTTCCGGTTCAGGAACTTTGTAAATAATAGAGACAGATATTGAGAATCTTCTATGCAGAGGGTTCTGGGCTAAGTGTTCTGTGGGGTATAAAGGCAGCCCATTCCCTGCTCTCAAAAAGAGTGAAGAGATACACACTCTTGAAAATAAGACTATGACCAGGCATTACAGTCTTTGCTCCCTCAACAAGATCAGTGAACATGGTTCTGATGTCCATAACCAGTTTCCACTCAATGCACAGGAAAGGCATCTTGAAATAGTGGTTAAGAGCCTGAGCTTCGAAATCTTAGGTACTTGACTCTGTGTCCTACTTTGACTACTTACTAGTTCTGGGATACTTGGCAAGTTATCTTAAGCTCTTTGAGAACTGGGTTTCATTATATTAAAAAAAGACAATCATTGTTGCTACTTCATGGGACAATTTAATGAGTTAATGGATGTAAAGCACTTAGCATAGCGTATAGTAAATGCTCAATAAATGTTGGCTGAAAGAAAGTTGAAGATATGCCAGACACTGCTTGAAGCTGGCTACCCAGATGGTTAATATGTTGCTCTCCAGGAGCTTAGAGAATAATAACTCAAAGTCAAATAACTGTAGCAAAATGGCAAAAATGCATACTGAGCTGCCTGTTTTTGTTAAGATGTTAGAAATGACATAACTTCCTTTTTTTGGATTGTTTCTTTTAAGGGGGTTTTTGAGACTGGGAGATTTCATCTTTCAAGCATGTACAAATGAGGTAACTTGGTTTAATGAAAGGCCCCCAGGTAGAGAAGTAGGGCTTGTGATCCTAAACCATCCCATCCCAGCTCCATCTAAGGCCAAGTGTGTGACCTGTGGAGGTTAATGAGTTAATTAATTAAAACACTTTTTTAAGTATCTACTATGAGTCGGGCACTATGATTGGTGCCAGAGGTATAGCAGTTATGGCATAAATTGCTAGTGTTCACCAGTATCCATGCTCTCCTTTGCTTCCTGAGCACACAAAAGGGCTGCGTTTCCCAGCTTCCCTTGCAGTTAGGTGAAGCCACGTGGCTTGAGTTCTGCCCAATGGAATGTGAGCAGAAGTGAGGTGCTCCACTTTCAAGTCTGACTCATAGAAACCTCCCACCAATTATCACTTTCTCATTCCACATCTACCAGGTAAATCAGAAGCCCTTCAGGGACCCAGAGGAAGAGGCAGCCACAGATGGAGACTTGAGTCCTTGAATCTTGGGCCCAGGTCAGACTGTGATATGAATGAGAAATGGACTTTTGTGCTAAGTCACTGAGATTTGGAAGTTTATCTGCTACAACAATTAGGGTTATTTTTCATACCTAATAAAGCAATGAACAAGAATGACTTGACCCTGGCCTTGTGGCAGACTGTTAAAAATGAACAATTAAATAAGTAATTATAATGTAATGTGATGAATGTTAGGGCAGTGAAAAGACAGAGAAACAGAAGCAGACAATAGAATGACCTAAGCTACTCAGGGAGTTAGAGAAATCCTCAGAAAAGGTGCAATTATGGTGAGACTTGGTGTATTAGTCAGCTCTGGCTGCCATAACAAAGTACCTTGGGCTGGGTGGCTTAAACAATGGAAATTTATTTATTCTCAATTTGAGAGGGGGAAGTTCAAGTTCAAGGTGTCAGTAGAGTCAGTTTCATTGTGAAGCTTCTCTCCTTGCCTTGCAGACAGCTGCCTCCTCGCTGTGTCCTCACTTGGTCTTTCCACCATGTGTATACATGTCCATATCCTAATCTCCTCTTCTTGTCCTTACACCAGTCATATTGGATTAGGGCCCACCTTTATGACCTCATTTTACCAGAATTATCTCTTCCTTCCTTCCGTTCTTTCTTTCTTTTTATTTATTTATTTATTTAGTTAGTTAGTTAGTTAGTTAGTTGCACCAAGTCTTAGTTGCAGCAGGTGGGCTCCTTAGTTGCGGCATGCATGTGGGATCTAGTTCCCTGACCAGGGATCAAACCTGGGCCCCCTGCGTTGGGAGGGCAGAGTCTTAACCACTGCAACACCAGGGAAGTCTACCAGAATTATCTCTTTAAAGGCCCTATCTCCAAATACAGTCACATTCTGAGGTACTGGGAATTAGGGCTTCAACATATGAATGCAACCCATAACAGATGGGTAAGAGTTAGCCAGTTGAAGGATTAAGGTGAACTTCAGGTTCTCTATCTGGTCCAATGATGAGAGCTAGCACAGAGTAGGCAGGAGGATATGGAAAGAGCTCATATTTCTAAGAAGCAAGGTGCTAGAGCTATTCAAGGGAGGATTCAGATCACAGCCTGACAGCAGTGCTTTGATTGCAGATTTGGAACTTAAGATATTAAAAATCAAATTGCGGAAAGGCAGGAAGCAGCAGCACACCTTGGCTCTTTAGAGATGGAAGGAGATTGACTGCAGCTGTGGTTTGTGGACCCGGAGCCTGCATGGGGCTACTCTGCTTTCTAAGAAATCCCAGGAGGGTCTTTTAGAGTAAAGATTGGCCCCAGAAGTCAGATCACAGAATGATAGCTACCTGGTTATGTGCAGAGATTAAAGATCAATGGATGAAAGATCAATCTGAATAAATGATCTATTAATACATACAACAGTTTCCTAGCAATTAATCTCCAAGAGGATGACAGCACGTCAGTTACAGTGAACTGCTGATGGTGATTGACATAATGGGATCGTCTGCAGCTGCCAGGATGCTGAGTGAGTGATAGTCACATTTATTTTCCTGCTTGGATTGAGTGGTTTCTGGGGCTGCTCTGGAGTTTAGGGCTGAAAACATACTGCTTAGAAGACCAAAATAGTCTCTTCTAAGAGAAGGTGTACATAAGCAGATCCAGGACCAATCTCTGATCTACTGGAAGAAAAAAACAGGGACCTTTCTTCTCTCCCAAGTGATTAGTGAGATCTTTGAAATATGGAGCTTGGTAGAGGGATTTGGAGAGCCTTGTTCAGAAATGAGAAATGTTACCCCACATTGGAGGGCTGTCATTGTGAAAGGAAATAACTGCATATCTATGAGAAATATGTGCTTATGAGTATTTTTTCCCCTTGGTTTTTTCAGAAGAATACCATGAATGAACCTTGTTCCTCCAAAATACATGACCCCACACTTTTGGTCTTTCTAAGCTTAGAATTTTAAATGTCTGCCTAGTGAATCCCTACTTATTCTTCAAAGGCCATCTCATCAGCTCATAACCTCTCCTAAAAGACCTTTCCCAGGTACTTTCAATGCTCCTCCCAAAATATATCCCCAATCCATCCACCTTTCTCTTTGTCCACACCTACCATCTTAGTCCAAGTCAACATTATCACTTGCCTTCACTACTTCAAGAGCTTCCTACCTGGTCTCCCTGCTTACAGCCTTACCCTCTATGGTCTAGTCTTCACACAACAGCCAGAATTATGTTTTAAGTAAATACCAATGTGTATTCTTACCATCGTACCCAGAGTAAAATTCACTCTAACACTTACCATGGCCCACACAGCCCTACGTAAGCTGGCTCCTGACAGCTCCTGTACTTTCATCTCTTACCAAGCTCCCCAGAGCTCCTGCTACAACAGGATAACGTCAGATTTATCTGCTCCATGGAGCCTTACTTTTGCTGTCCTCCCTCCCTAACACTCCCTTCTCCCAACCCTCACAGCTCAGAGCTCCCCGTGATTTTTTCCTCATCATTTATACATCTCGGCTCCTCAAAGAGGCATATCTGAACCAACCCAGCAGGTGGCTGCCACTTCCTTACCCCAAGTCACTATCATATTACTCTGTTTATTGCCTTCACAGCACTCATCACTATGTGGAATTATATATATTTTTAAAAGTTGTTCATTTCATGTCTTTGCCCAGTAGAAGTTAAACTCAATAAAAATAGAGAGCTGAATGAGATGATTGTGAGAAATTAAGGGGAGACACAAGGGATCCTGCTCTTCCCTTAAAGGAAGAAACCCCTCTTTGTTCTGGCATTATTTGCATTTCCCAGCATGCAGCCAAGTACCTGACATATAGCAAGTGTTCAAGTATTTTTAGAATGAATGAATGAATGAATGAATAGCATAATCAATCATTTACTCCTCTGAATTTCCATCATATCCTATTTCCATCTCTGTAAAGACATTCACTACATTGTAGAGTAGGGATCTGTCAGACGCTCTTTCTCTCATCCTTGATTATGAGCTCCTTATAGAGAGGATCATGTATCATGAAATGATGTGTACTAAAGCAGAGGACTCTGTGTTATCCATGTAGTCAGTACTCCTCAAACTTTAATGGGTGAACAAATCAGCAGGGGGATCCTGTTAAAATGCAGTTTCCGATTCATAGTCTGGAGTGGGACTCAAGATTCTGCATTTCTAACAGGCTTCCAAATAATGCCAATGCTGCTGGCACTCAGAATATTTTGAGTCAAAAGGCATATTTTGGGTGGATGCTTTAAAATGTTATTTTTCCTTCCCTTTGTATTTGTCACAGAGCCTCCACACAGCTCTGTAGATGTAAAATATACATTAAATTAGTACATATTAAGTGAATGAATAAATGAATGAGTCAAATACTCTCAAATTTACAGGAAGTGAAATTTAGTCTTAAAGAGTTAAGCAATGTGCCTACCTAAGGCATCACAGTTTGGTCTAGAATCCTTGCATCTAGTGCTCTCTTTACTGAGTCACAAGTCCTCCATCCAGCCTCCTCCTAGGATTGAGGTTTAGAGGTTCAAGGGCATTAAGCATAAGCTTCTGAGTACAGAGTAACTCCCCACCCCATAGCAAATGTCAAAGCTGGGGGGAGCCCTGACAGGAGAAGGGGGCCATTGCTTTGTAACTACTCAGTGCATTCACACCCCTGCAGGCTGTCAGGATTTTCATGGTCTGCCCAGACTGGAGAGTTATCATCCAAGAAATCTTTCTCTGCCAGGAAAGCAGACAGGCATTTCTTCTTGGCAGAATCCATCACGTCATGACACATAAGCCAATTGCTGAAGGGGCCCGACAGAGACTTGAGAGGAAATACACAGTTTTATTAGGTTGAAGAGGAACATCCCCATGACCTGGGATTATGAGGCAAGGGGCAGACCCAAGGGCATGTGGACCCTCTTGCATTGCTCCCAAGAGGCTTGGAAACAAAGACTGCCCTGCAGGTTCAGCCTCTGCTCCAAATTAGCTCAGAAATGGTTCCACCTGGGCAGATGGGCCCTTAATTCACACTCCATCTGACAGCACTGGAGCCGACTGGGGACTCTTCATACAAAAGTACACACTACACCCTAGCACCATGGGATCTGCCTGAGAAGAATCTGTGTTGACTAGCAGGCGGCTGAGCAGAAAGAATAGCCCAGGAGACAGATGTGCACAGTTGTTCCTATGCGCCCAGCAGGAAAACAGGCATTGGCTCTAGGGAGAGGATATGGAACACACAAAAGAAGCATATGTTGCCAAAAACCTGACCCAACCGGAAGCTTTTTCCAGACTCTTTCCTTTCATCATTATTTCCATCCCTGTTGGTCTTGAAAAGCAGTGATTGTTACCTTGGTCCTTCTGATCAGTCATTTAGAATAGAATCAAGACACACTTGCAGGAAAAGCTCCAGAATCAAGGCTTCCAGACTCAAGAATTGTATCACCCCCTGCTTTCCAGATGACTCCAAGAACTTAGGAAATGTGAATGATTCAAAGAATTGACATAAAGAAAGTGTTCAGCTATTTTGTCCCTTTGCTGTAAGCAGAAAGAAAAGCAAAGTGTGGGATGTCTATAGGGCACTTCAGTCAAATAGACAGATAGACTTCCTGACTGTGCACACGCTGAGATCTTGGAACACAAGCTGCCTCCCTACAGCACTGATAGACAACCTACTACTGAAAATACGGTCCAGAAACAACAACAGCACCTGGGAGAGGGTTGAAAATGCAGAGTCTCAGGCCTCTTCCCAGACCCAGATGCTCCTCCAACTAGGGTAATAGCCACAATCCTGACCAAGGATGAGGAGATGGACAAATGAGGATTCAAGTTCCCTGAGATTTTCTCATCGAAACCCTTTTCTCCCCCATCCTGATTATGGATCCCCAATTACTGTGCAAGAGAAAAACCTGCATTTCTGCTTTATCCCCAAAAGACAGCAATTTTTCAATTCTTAAGCACTGAAAGCAAACAAGTGAGATAAGCTCAAATTTCCCCCATGAATCAAAAATGAAACCAAGAGTAGCTTCTTTCCTTTACAGAAAGAGCAGGATCCACTGTGTCTCCCTTGCTTTCTCACGACCATCTCCTTCAGCTCTGTCTGCCCCGTACTTCCCTCTTTTTCCTCCCCGATTCCTTGACTCAGAACAGTTGCTGGCAGAGAAACCTGGTTCATCAAGGCAAGGGGGTCTCTGCACCCCTGAGGGTTTGTTTGAGTGGTTCTGACCAGGAAGGGGTCCTCCCTGTCTCCATCTCTCCAGATGGCTCTCAGATTCCAGTCCCTCCCTGCCATGTGCTCCCCCCACACTGCCCTTCTGCCTGAGGCTCCTCCAGAGCTCTGGGCTGTGGGGAGCACATCCTTCTGTCACTGTGAGTGCTCACCATCCCCAGCTCTCTCTGGCTTTAACCCCTCTTTTGCCTGGCTGCACACCACTCCTTCACTCCTCAGGGAACCAGAATGGCAGATGGCAGCTTGGTGTTTGGGACGTCTTCACAGGTGAGTGCATATGCCCCAATCTGGAAAGAATCCTATTGGCCGGTCTTCGTAGACTGAAAATGTGTACCCTTAGAGGCTATGTGGGGTAGTGAGAACCTATCAGACTGGCTGGAATTCAAATCCCAGCACTGCCATTTAAAATTTTTGTGACCTTGAGCAACTATTGGATGTAAATTTTTTCTTTGGATTCTTTAGCTGGGAATTGAGGATCATTATACCCACTTCCTGGCATGATACCTGGCACATAACCCATCAGTTTTCCTAGGTTTTTCCTCCTTCCCCAAAACCTCTCTTGGTCGACTGGGAGCTGGATACCGGTTAACCCAACTGTCTCTGGTTCTGGGTATGCAAGCTGCATGCCTCACTCTTTACTCTTCATGCCCACAGACAGTCCTTTCTTCCAAAGACTAGTGGTCAGTGTACCTGGGGCTCCTAGAAGTGGCCTGTCCTTTTCTGTGCAAAATCGTTCTGGAAATTTTAACCCTTCACAGATGAAAGAATTCACTTTCACACTTTTAGAAGCTTTGGGGCAGGAAAGACTCCCAGGAACCCAGAGCACACAGCCACCTGCCTGTGCCCAGGTGTTCACTCAGGTGACTCAACTTTATGTTCAGCTTTTAGCCACTACCTGATGTCTTCATTGCTGGAAAAAAAAAAACCTGGACAGATCAACTGAGATTTAATTAATATTCTACAATTAATCCAAAATAATTATTGTGGTCTTTTAATTAAGGATTGATTTGGGAAAAATGGAAATCATTAAGAATAGTTATATAATGATTTCTTTCCTCAGGGAGGCTTTGACTTGCTCTTCTCAGGAGATATGAACCCAACATAACAGTTTTATTAGCTCTTATTAAAGCTTTGATACATGCACTTCAAAGAAGTGGCCGTTCTCCTTTTCATCTGAAGTACAGGAATCTTCTTTGACACCTGGGCTGTCTGGAGGGGCAGCTGCTCTCTGTAGAGCTCAGAGCCGAGACCCTGGAACAAACGGAACTTTCTGACAACCCCAATCCTCCCTTTTTTCTATCTTCTCCAACAGAGTTATGAGGTGGGGGGGTGGACAGTGTGACAGGGGTTTCTATAATCAGGGTCAATCACCCTTTAGGGGTCAGTAGAGGTGGCCTGACTCAGAGAACAAATTGTAATCCCAGAGCTGGGAGCAACTGTGGTGATCCCCTAGCCACTTATCCATTCTGTGCTAGAACCTTCTCAGCAACATCTGGTCCTCAGGTGTCACCTAACCTCTACTTTTAAGCCTATCAGTGATCAGGAGCTGGCTAACTTGGAAGTCTGCCTTGTCCACATCTAGATACTGCCAACTATTTATTTGTAATCTTCTGTACATTGAGTCAAAATCCATTTCTGCATCCCACCATTCACAGGCCCCAGTTCTATCCTCTGGAACACAACTGAATAATCCAATTCATGTTCTCCATGGGACTCTTTCAAATATCTAAATATCTAAAGCCAGCTGTTATTACTTCCCAAAATATTCCCTTTCTAAATGCATTGCCAACATAATCAGTCTTCTGTTGACAAGATGTCCAGACACTTCTCAGTGTTCTGGTCTCCATTCTTCTATTTGTCAGTGTCCTTCCCAAGTATGGAGCCCAGAATGGACTATAGTGCTCTGAGTGGCCTCTAACTAGGAGAGAGGAGGGCAGGGCCCTCATGTTATTTATGTATAAATAAATAAATAAATAAATAAATAAATAACAAGGTAGAGAAATATACATATATTTCCTGGTAAAGTCTATGGTCATCTAAAACTCACCCAAATATTTCTTCTATGAACTGCATTCAAACCAATTCTTCCTTATCCTCTATTTATGAAATTGAATTTTCAAACCTAAAAACATTTATCCTTGTTATATTTATCTTGTTAGTTTCAACCTATCTTTCCAGATATCAAGATTTTTTGAAACTTGTTTATATCATTTGTCATATTAGCTGACCTCTGTTTCAGGTCATCACAAATTCTATAAGTACATGGTCAATGTTTCATCTGAGTCATTGATCAATTCTTGGAACATTACAGAGACCAGCAAATGCCCTTTAAGTTGCTGCTAGAGACCTCCCTCCCCTTAGATATCATTCCAGAGGTCAACTCTCTTTTGAATGGTGTTGCACTATCAGCCTCAAATCCACACACAGCCTGTATTTTCCAGGTCATTCCAGAGGATATCAGGAGAAACTCTGTCATAGACTTTACTATATTGTTATTCTTTACTTCTATATTACCCACCCCACCACCACCATCATCTCTGTCTGCCAGACTAATAAAGATGTCAAAAAAGGAGCTAAATGTTATTTGGCATGGCTTGCTTTTAGGAAATCATTGATGCTTCTAATAATCATCTCTTTATTTCTTGTGTGTTCACAAACCATCTGCTTAATAATATGCTCTAAGATTTTTCCAAGAGTGAGCATCAAGATCACTTGCCTATAGTTTTTATTATTCACATTTCCCCTTTTTGTGAAACTGAGGGCAGCCTTTGCCTATTAATCCAATTCCTCATGATTGCAGACGATAGGATCAAGACTACCCAGAAAAAAAAAAAAGAAAACTTCCCAGGACTATGTGTCAGATATTCAATTCAGAGTCCAAAGAATTGGGGAATCTGCATTTTAAAACATATTTCTTAGCCAGAGTGAGAGAGAGACACACACAGAGAGCCCAAGCATTAAAGAGTTCTCCTGAACACCTTAAAGATTTACCATCTAGGCCTGAGAAGCTGCAGGAAGACCTAGCATAAAGGTAAACTCCTAGCTTTATCTCCAACTAGCAATTAGTTTCTCTGGTTTCAGTTCCCTCATCTGTAAAATGATGGGATATATTCTAGTTCTAAGCTTTAGTG
Source organism: Eubalaena glacialis (assembly GCF_028564815.1). Lineage (NCBI taxonomy): Eukaryota > Metazoa > Chordata > Mammalia > Artiodactyla > Balaenidae > Eubalaena > Eubalaena glacialis. The sequence goes on along the minus strand of NC_083718.1, from coordinate 40,131,690 downwards.
ACATATGAGGTTATTTACTAAGGGTGACCAGACTGGTGGCTAGATTTACATGCCAGGGCCTGACTCCTCAACCTTTTTTGGATGGTTTAAATAGCTATGACATTTTCATTTGCCTTCTGGACACAAGCATGCACAAACAAATATGCACACACATGCTCACACACATCAGCATCCACACTCATTAACTGTTTTTCTTTCCAGTACATGCATTTGATGAGAATCAAATCCATTGTTCCATCTCTGTGTTATAATGAATGTGTTCTAAGAAGTTGTTATGGCATCATCTGTCAAGAATGTATTACTAATGCCTTTTAAGACATTCTTTGTACTATGTTCCTAAAGAACAGCACTGGATCTAGATAACATTTATTAAATATTGGAAACAGTGTCAAATAACTTCACACACAAGTAAGGTTGGAGAGTTTGTGTGTTAGCACACATGTGTATTTCTAAGGAGAATAACAAAATCCGGTGAGAACAGAAATATTTTGTGATATTCTGTCAAATTCAACATACCCTATTTATGTTCCCTGAAACCTTCCAGGGCATATCTATTTATCCAAACATAACTGCAGTAAGTAAAATACCGGGAGGCCAGAAAGACATGCACACACACACACACACACACACACACACACTCACACTCGCTACCAGCACTACCAAGAGGCTGCTGCCAAAGAGGAGATTAAGAAAGAGGCTGTAGAATTTAGATCAATGAGCTAGGAAAAAACCCCTCTAGGACATTACAAAGAACATTGAGATATCTCTCCTATCTTTACTTTCTAGCTTAGATCTAAGTGGAAAGATCTAAACATGTTTCTCAATCCTCCAGCTGATAAGAATCACCTGTAGAACCTTTCTAACCCGTGCATGCCTAAGCCAAAATTTAGACCTACCCTCCTTGTGGAACTTAATTGCTAAGCATGTTAATTTTGTAAAATCTATGCTACAAACCTCCTGTAGATTTGATAGGAATCCTGAATCCCCTTCCCATGGCCACTGCCACCTTTGATAAATACCAAGGAATATTTAATGTACAAAAACACTCCATTGTACTGAAAGTCAATGTGATGGCGTGACTGGGTATATAGTCTCTAAAGCCAAACTCTTTCAGTTCAAATGTTGTCTCAACTACCTTCAGTAATCTCTGTACATCCATTTCCTCTGCCATGAAGCAGAGCTACTAATAGCACTCCTGTTAAGAACAAATGAGTTAACATAAATAAAGGATTGGTTTTTCCCATATGGTTAACATTCATAAACGTAAACTCTTTTAGGCAAATGTACCTAATCCTAATTTCTAGGATCTGGGTTGGCACATGTAACTGTGTTTTCTGGTGAAACCATGGCCCACTTGACCATGCACTGCCATGTATTTGATTTTCTTCCTGCTCTGTCTCAGTTCCTTTTCACCTCCATCTTGCTTTCCTGGGATTGCCTCTTCCACGAACACACAATAAAACATTTACCATAAGTTATGCCTCAGGCTCTGTTTTCCAGGGAACTAAACAAAGATTTGAGGATTACCAAGATAAACTGGCATAGAGTGTTATTATTCTTTTGAATAAAAAACATAAATATCCATAATTGGAATCTGAACAATCATCAAACATAACCAAGTTTGCCTAATACTTGAGGGTTAAAGTAGGGGCCAGTCCAGAAGGCAGAACCCACCCCCATGCTCCTTCCCCAATACCCCCAGTGAAAACTGCCAGAGAAAAAGTTCAGTTCAAGATCAAGAAGGCCTTTCTCCTGATGACAGCCCTGGAGGTGACTAGGAAGAATGAGTCTGGTTTTAGAAAAGCCCAAGACCTTAGGAGCCTGCCCTGTGGACCAACCCTATACTGGAAAGTGGTGAGAAGCTTCATAATTTGAGGACTTACTTGAGTCCCCAGGAATTGCTCCTAGGTCATGGGATCCAAGGTCCACCTAGGAGAAAGAGAGAGCTCATGGGAAACCAGGAGTCTATGTAGCTTAATCTCACAAAGTGGATTATTTCTTCACCCAGCTCAATGCAGGGCAAAAGCTATTTGCCTGGGTCCTGCCTTACATTCCTGAATTTGGCTAAGGACTGGAATGGCCTACACTCAAAAGGGGGACTCTTCACTAAGGAGGAACAGGGACTGAGACACTTAGATAAGGTTTATACTGTGAGATCATAGGACCCTATGAGAAAGTGTTTCTGTAACCCAAACATTTGTCTAAGCATATTCATGGTAAAACACTACATATGTGGGATTCCAGAGAGAAATGAGGGGGAAGGGCCATGGTGCCCAGAGTTGTGTTTAATGTTAAAATCCTCAGACCTCTGGGTGGTAGCAGCAGAATGCAAATGGAAGAAAACACCAGCCGCAGGATTCATTTCTCCTTCCACCTCCTCAGTTTGCCAGAGGCGATTCCACTTACTGCATCTTCTTCCATGTCCTAAAATAGTTAACCTTGGTTCCTGCCCACACAGGAAATGTATGAAGAGCCCAGTATCAAGGCCAAGGATTGCCTCAGCAACCAAAGTCCTCATTACTGGCACCCACACCCATGTTCCTGCTTTTACTTCCTGGTTCCATCTCTGCGCTTTAGTACCTCTACTGGTTTCTAACATTTTGCCTGGAATTTGAAATTATCTCTCTCTTTTTTTTTTTTTTTTTTTTTTTTTGTACCTTTGTTATCTTAGTTCTTTTCCACATAACTGGATTTGGCCATCAGTCAACCCTGCTCTCCTTGGTCAGGTATAACTGGACTTTGGCTGACCCACCTGATTTAACAGACTTCCCCTGCCCAGTATTAGCAACTGAATTTCAACTCTGACCCTATGCTCCCCAGTCTCTATTCAAACACACACACATACACACAAACTCCAGAATGATAAATGACACATTTTGCAACAGAGTTTTAAGAGAGACAAAAACTGTCTAACTCTGTTCGTGAGTTTCCACGCTAGATCTATTACCCCCCATCATAGTGTAAAGTCCAAATGAATCACAGAGACAGCCCGGCTGCACTCAGTGGTCCTCGGCACATGAGCTCTTTGGTGAGAGAAGACCTAAGCAATGCTCCATGACCCTGCTGATGTCAAGCTGATTTATCCCCAGCTCCCTCCACTTCTACTCCATTACCCAAATGTCAGGAGACCAGAAGCCTCATTTTGCCATTGACAATAAAGGAAAAGAGAAGTGATGGTGGGAAATAGATGAAATCAGAAAGGGGAAAACAAAGCTGTCTCTGGGTCTCCATTTGTACGAGACCCCACTCCCTACCTGCATTTAAGCCCAACCACTGTTGTGCATGGATTCTCATTGATGAGGTAAAAAGTTTCTAAAGCCACCAAATTCACATTACTTAAGCAAGATTGAACTGTTTAAAATTTCAGTGTTGTCCGCCAAAAAAAAAAAAACCAGGAAGTTGTCTAGAGTGGAATGTGCTGACAGCAGTAATGTTTTGGCAATAATTCATGTGTAGGAGATGATGCTCTGGAAGTCAGCCCAGCAGGCTAATGTTGATTGGGGATGCTCTCCTACTGATGCCCAAACAATTGACTGGCATTTCTGCCCCATCATGAAATCAGCTCGCAAATGAAGTGGAGGTGGTTCCAAAAAGGAGGAAAATTGAAGAAGAACGAGGGAATGAAGGGTGATGAGCAGTGCTGCCCAGAGAAATTTGGGCAGAAAGACCAAAATAACATTTTCAAGCTCAGTTTCCAATCTAAGCCAACCCCCATCTTGATTTTCTGCTATAATTTTAAAAGCTAAAAAAAAAAAAATAAAAAATAATCATCTAATAAAGGTGATATTATCTACTCATTCTATCTTCCACTTGGAACCATATCTCCCTCCCAAATAAATTGGCTGCCTCTTTCTAATTGTTCTGACAATAAGCTCCATAAAACCAATGAACGCTTCTCGGTGCACACAGAGCTGAGTGCTTCTCTGTCCTCATTGGTAGATGTGCCATCCACTCGATGTCAATGAAGAAGCAACGTGCCTCTTTGTCTGTCTCCCCAGGCTGGATTCAGCCTGCCATTCAGGATGCTTTAGGGTCTCCTCTGTCCATGAGTCAGAAAAGGAAAATTCATTCCTGAATTATGGTCTATGGAATGTAATTAGATAAGGAAATATGCTCCCCACGACTATATAATGCATAACAAAACAAAATGGAAATAAATTTGTAAATTGTACATGTTAAGTTTCCTGAATTTCTTGTGGATAATTAAAAGATTTTGAAGTAAATATCCTCAATATTTTTTCACATCTTTATTGGAGTATAATTGCTTTACAGTGTTGTGTTAGTTTCTACTGTACAACAAAGTGAATCAGCTATATGTATACGTATATCCCCATATCCCCCCCGCCTTGAGCCTCCCTCCCACCCTCCCTATCCCACCCCTCTAGGTTGTCACAGAGCATCGAGTTGATCTCCCTGTGCTATGCAGCAGCTTCCCACTAGTTATCTGTTCTAAATTTGGTAGTGTATATATGTCAATGTTACTCTCTCACTTCATCCCAGCTTCCCATTCACCCCTTCTCAATGTCCTCAAGTCCGTTCTCTACCTCCGCATCTTTATTCCTGCCCTGCCACTAGGTTCATCAGTACCGTTTTTTTAGATTGCATATATATGCGTTAGCATACAGTATTTGTTTTTCTCTTTCTGACTTACTTCACTCTGTATGACAGACTATAGATCCATCCACTTCACTGCAAATAATTCAATTTCATTCCTTTTATGGCTGAGTAATATTCCATTGTATATATATGCCACATCTTCTTTATCCATTCTTCTATCGATGGACATTTAGGTTGCTTCCATATCCTGGCTATTGTAAATAGTGCTGTAATGAACACTGTGGCACATGTATCTTTTTGAATTACAGTTTTCTCAGAGTATATGCCCAGTAGTGGGATTGCTGGGTCATATGGTAGTTCTATTTTTAGTTTTTTAAGGAACCTCCATACTGTTCTCCATAGTGGCTGTATCAATTTACATTCCCACAATCAATGCAGGAGAGTTCCCTTTTTTCCGCACGCTCTCCAGGATTTATTTAGATTTTTTGATGATGGCCATTCTGACCGGTGTGAGGTGATACCTCACTGTGGTTTTTATTTGCATTTCTCTAATGATTAGTGATGTTGAGCATATTTTCATGTGTTTGTTGGCCATCTGTATGTCTTCTTTGGAGAAATGTCTATTTAGTTCTTCCGCCCATTTTTGGATTAGGTTGTTTGTTTTTGTGATATTGAGCTGCATGAGCTGCTTGTATATTTTGGAGATTAATCCTTAATATCCTCAGTATTTTTTGATTGAAGGTTAGTTATCAGAGAGAGAGAATTTACAAAGGGGCTTCCAAGTGCCGAGCACTTGAAATGTGACCAGACCATTGTCCTATGTGTTGTAAGTGTATAAATAGTTACTGGGTTTGATGAGTAAGTATAAAAAATGAACGTAAAATATTGTATTGATAATTATTATATTGATTCCACATTGAAATGATTCATTAGAAATATTAGGTCAAATAAAATACACAATTAAAATTAATTTAACCTGCTTCTTTCGATTTTTTTTAATGTGGCCTAGGTTCTAGTTTCCGTTTCCTCTAAGTGCCTTACCCTCTTGGTCTCCTCTTCTTCATCTGGGAAGCAGTATAGCAGGAAGACCCAAAGAACCAGGTAAACCTGAGTTTAAGTCCGGCTCTACTATTTATGAGCTATTTCTTCTTAAATTATTTAATTGATTTAGTCCTTAGTTTTCTCATATGTGAAAGGGCTTAATAACAATTAATTTGCAAGATTTCGGTGAAAATTAAGGAAAATGATGTATGTAAACCAGTTACTACCATGCTTGGGATATAGTAATTATTCAAAAAAATTGGGACTGTTGTTACTATTTTTACTATCTGTCAAAAGAAGTGGTTGAACAGATGGCTAATCACTCTTTAAATCAGTTATTGAATAAATTGCATGCCTGTTACCATGGGTGGTCATTCAAAATCAAATTATGGATACAGAGGAAGCTTTTTAACAATTGCTGGCTATCCTGTTGATGCATTTTCTGCATGGATTCAAAATACTCTCCAGGATCATTTTAGACTTTCGTGTATAGAGGCATGAGGACATCCCAACTCAGATCAAGTTCCACCTGCTCCCTGCTCCTTGTCTGAACCCTGCCACTCGTCAGAGGGGACCATCCTTATCTAATCCTGAGCATAAGAATCTCCCACCAACTGTTTCATTGACCACATTGCCCGTGACACACAGGGCCTGGCATCAGTGGGAATCAATGGCGAAGACCTTGACCTTCGTGCCCTCTACAACAGCTTAGCTGGCTGGACCTCCTGGGACAACACTCAACATATTGACTGAAGTAAATAGGGGCATGTAAATAAAGCTAAATAGAGAGCATTATCTTTTCCTGTCAACCTTTCATTAGCTACTTGTGGTTTTTAGAAATAAATCTAAAATCTTTAACGTTGTCTGCAAGACCTGATAGGGTCTGGCCATGCTTGCCTCACCAGCTGTATTTTCACACATCTCCCTTCCTCCTTCACTCTGTTACATGCAAGTTGGTCCTAATTCCCCCCAATCCACCAGGGTCTTTCCTGCCTCAGAGACTTTGCATGTGATGTTTCCTTTTCTCCCAGACTTTGCCTGGCTAACTCCTACTTATCCTTCAGGTCTCTGTTTATGTCTCTTCTGAAGAAAGATTTTCCTCATCTCTTATTCTAACATCACCCTGATTTTTCCTTCATGCCCCTTATGGTCCAGATCAAAATTTTACTTTTTCTTTCTCTCTCAGGATCACAGCTTTCTTATTTGCTGCATCCCAAGCACCTCACACAGATATGGATGCAATAATATTTGTTGAATCAAAGCATAACTAGATGAATAGATAGACACTGGCTGTCCAAAGTGGAATTCATTACTAGTGTACCTTTCTACCACCCATGTTTTCTGACCCCCATTCCCACTCCAGACCCTCAAGTCTAGAACTCTTTCTCTTTGATGATTCTTTAGCAGGCCCTGCACTCACCCAGCAGGTTGTGATGAATAAATCATTCTATGGCCAGATGCTGCAGCCAAGGGAAGAGTTACACAGGGTTCATTAATGTACAATTATATTGCAAATAATAACAATAGCTTATAATTTATCATTTGGAATGTGCCAGGCAATATATGAGTATGATGTATATTATCTCATTTATCTTTCACAACAGTCCTACAGGATAGGGACATCAGTTGTCCCCATTTTGCAGATGAGCAAACTAAGATTAGGAATGAGGCCATAATGGCAACTAATTGTCAAGTGGAGATTTGAAACAACCTTGGTTTAATTCCAACACTCATGCACCTAATCTCTGGAGTTCACTGTCTTTCGCAGCTACAGGCACCAGTTTTGCCAGTTAACTCTCGTCTGATCTTAGTTCCACTCTGCTTCCCTCTTAATCCAACTAAGCTCTCTTCTTAAGGAGCAAAACCTTAATGGCAGTTCCCAAAAACAACCCCAATCTCAGGCAGAAGTTAGTTTCTCCTCAACACTCTGATACTATGGATTGATGAGTCTTGTCTCTGGTTCTCACATCCAGCATTTCTTTAACTATATCTATAACTCCTTTTTTAAAAATCAAGGTCATTGTGACTCTTGAACTTAATTGGTAGAGAGAGAAGAGAAAAACAGCATTTAGTTAGTCCCTTCTCTGTGTCAGTCATTCTTCTAAGTGTTTCACATACATCATCTCATCCAATTGCCTAATAACCCATGAAGTGACTCTCAGTATCCCTTTAATATACGAGATAACACAGAGACTCAGAGAAGTTAATTTGCCCAAGATCACAGCGCTACTTTATAGTAAACTGAAAATGTCATGCCTATTTTATTTTATTCCAAAGTCATGCTTTTCCCTTTATCTACATGATATCCATAACCCAAACCTTTCTGGTTTTTCTAGTAAACCTTCTCACATTTTGTTTCTCAGTCTCCTATTCTTCCTTATTCTTGTGTAGGTTCCCCTCATCAGACATCTCCATCCGGACATTGAGTTCTAGTTTCCTCTCCCACCCATCGCAAAAAAAAAAGAAAAAAAAAATCGTTTTGTTTTCCTCTTTCCTTTCTTGAGCAAATGTAACTTTATGTTTATATGTATGTTTATTCAATTTACATTTGCAAAGGGAATACATTTGCCTATCTCTTGTCCACAGCGACATTTCACAGAATGTGAACCAAGGCAAGAGTCCTGAGCATGCAGCTAAGGGAGCATTTTATTCAGGAGCTGGTCTTGTCCAAATGCAAACATACTGCCACATATCATCATGTTAGCAGAAAGCAGGACCCTAAGGGAATGGGACAGAAGACGGAGCAGCTTTAATAGGATAAGTGGCAACTGAGCATAAGGCAGCTAATGGATGAGGGGGCGATACGGCAGCTGGAGGTTGAAGTGGAAAGGAAAGAGCCAAAAAGCTTGGGAGCCCTAACGCGCGGAAAGAGAGAAGGTAGCCAAGTGAGGGAGTACGTAACACTGTTTGAACAAATGAATAGCGAACTTCAAATTTTTATTCAGTCTGGTCCAAAAAATACCATTACCAATAATTTATCTCTAAAAACAAATAAAGAGAAGTGGAGAACGATAGAACTGCTATGTGATACTTACAGAAGGTAACATTGGTCACAGAAGCCCTGACTCACTCCGTGAATCTGATTAGGTTGCATACACAGAGGATATCTACGAAATATCATGGATCTAGCACAGCAGACACAATTAAATGGGTTTCTCATACAGTTTAAGCCTGGCGTCCGTCCAAGTTGGTTAGGTAAACACAAAAGATGGGTCTGTTCATATTAGCGAGGATTCTAGGGAAGATCTACCTTGTGGGGTCTGCATTCTCCAGGCTAGCTTTTAAGTTTCTCCTGGGAGTCATCAGCCATCTCTGTCCTGGGTAAAACCTATGGACTTTAAGTTATAAACAAATTTACTTATAAGTGCCATGATTTGAGTTTAGGTGCAAGTGCTATGTCTGAATGACAAGTGAGAGAGAAGTTTTTAGAGATATAATTTGAAAGCATTGATGGGTTACGTGTGCATATGTGGCCCAGGCATGAAAGCCTGGCTACTTTTGATAAGAAACGTAACTATATCCAGTTTACAGCCCCACCAAAAGGAACCTTTGGCCCAACCTTGGAAAACCCAGGAGACACATACCCCTGTAGAGCAAGGCATCGTTCTGAGTGCTTCATCGAGCACCCAGCTCCAGGAGCACAGCAGTCAGGCAGCCTGTGGCATTTCCTGAGAGAGGAGCACAGGCAGAGGCGTCCGCGTGGCCGGCTGCAGGTCATTTCTGCTGAAAGCTGCAGTCAGCTACCTGGGAGTTCTTACCTCCCTTTCTTCTTTCCCTCTTCCCCTTTTCTCGAGGACTGGTGTTCTTCTCTGTGAGGTTAATTGCTTGCCTGTCATTGTGCCCAGGACTCTCTCTGTCAGCCCCTCTGCATAAGGACCAAAGGTGTCAAAGGGAGAATTTCGACAAATGCCAGATTCACACACCCACCCCCTTGATCCTTTCCTGCTTTTGAAAAAGGCGAGTTTGCCTTGGCTTTGGACCTTAGGGGACTAGGGCTGGAAGCAAGTATTCCCAGAACCGTCGCTCAGTCATCTAATTCTGCACACATTGCAGTATCTGGCCATATTAACAGGGTTATAAATATGTCTGAAGTTTAGAATTGATGATCAACAAAGTACGCAAACAAACATGCTTATTATTGAAGCCCCGAGAGGGACGATGACACGCAGAGAGTGTTCACACACATCATTTTCGCCTTCGTTTCCTAATCTTGTCTACTTTTATTTCACGCCATATGAAAAATGGATGGGGAGCTACGTGCTATGTTTGATGAATTTTCTCTGTAAGTATTCTCCCCCGACCTGCTGTTCCGGTGAGAGTGACACCAGAATTCTCAGAACCACTCACCCCAGGCCAGGCCAACCACAAAGACAAAACCAACACCCAAGACCCAGGAGAACTGGGGGCTCCAGCTCTTCATGGAAATAAGAAACGAGCACTCGGGAAATCACCCAGCAGGCCCAGGAGAGTACCATACACTCAGCCTTTCCCAGTATCTCAGGAGTTGTATGAGTCACAGGCAAATGAAAGTTTGTAGATAAAAAGAATTCCAGAAACCAATTGGTTTCATATTTATTTACATGACTAGCTTGGAGAACCTTTCTGAAATGGTCCTCTGTGTCTGGCCCTTGTGTTTTATAACACAAACACATTTCATAATATCAGGCACTCAGTCTTATCCTGGAAATTTTAACCAGACATTTTAAGATGATTTGCTACTCAAGACAAGATTGTATAAATATTTCATAAAGAGGCCTAATAATAATCAGAGTGACAACTAACTACTACTGACCACTTAAGATGCGTCTGGCAGTATTCTGAGCACTTTAGAGAAACTGATTTATTTAGTCCTCACAGGATTATGTCCGTTGCTCAGATGAAGAAGGGGCGGCAACAGAGCAGATTAGTGATGTACTGGTAAGGGGCACGGCAAGGGTTCAAATGCAGACAGACTGGCTGTGGGGCCCAGACACTTAGCCGGGACACTATGCTACATCTTACATTTCTGTTCATGAAGATCCTGTTATGGGATTAACATACACACACTACTATATATGAAATAGGTAATCAACAAGGACCTACTGTATAGCACAGGGAACTCTGCTCAATATTCTTTTTTTTTTTTTTTTCTGTTTATAAAATCAATTTATTCATATACAGTTTTTTTTTTTAATTCTAAGACTGTTCAACCTTTATTCAATGTTTAGCTCGTTTTTTTTTTAACATCTTTATTGAAGTATAATTGCTTTACAATGGTGTGTTACTTTCTGCTTTATAACAAAGTGAATCAGTTATACATATACATATGTTCCCATATCTCTTCCCTCTTGCATCTCCCTCCCTCCCACCCTCCCTATCCCACCCCTCTAGGTGGTCACAAAGCACCGAGCTGATCTCCCTGTGCTATGCGGCTGCTTCCCACTAGCTATCTATTTTACATTTGGTAGCGTATATATGTCCATGCCACTCTCTCACCCTGTCACATCTCACCCCTCCCCCTCCCCATATCCTCAAGTCCATTCTCTAGTAGGTCTGTGTCTTTATTCCCATCTTGCCACTAGGTTCTTCATGACCTTTTGTTTTTTCCCTTAGATTCCATATATATGTGTTAGCATACTGTATTTCTTTTTCTCTTTCTGACTTACTTCACTCTGTATGACAGACTCTAACTCCATCCACCTCATTACAAATACCTCCATTTCATTTCTTTTTATGGCTGAGTAATATTCCATTGTATATATGTGCCACATCTTCTTTATCCATTCATCCGATGATGGACACCTAGGTTGCTTCCATGTCCTGGCTATTGTAAACAGAGCTGCAATGAATATTTTGGTACATGACTCTTTCTGAATTATGGTTTTCTCAGGGTATATGCCCAGTAGTGGGATTGCTGGGTCATAGGGTAGTTCTATTTTTAGTTTTTTAAGGAACCTCCATACTGTTCTCCATAGTGGCTGTATCAATTTACATTCCCACCAACAGTGCAAGAGTGTTCCCTTTTCTCCACACCCTCTCCAGCATTTATTGTTTCTAGATTTTTTGATGATGGCCATTCTGACCGGTGTGAGATGATACCTCATTGCAGTTTTGATTTGCATTTCTCTAATGATTAATGATGTTGAGCATTCTTTCATGTGTCTGTTGGCAATCTGTATATCTTCTTTGGAGAAATGTCTATTTAGGTCTTCTGCCCATTTTTGGATTGGGTTGTTTGTTTTTTTGTTATTGAGCTGCATGAGCTGCTTGTAAATCTTGGAGATTAATCCTTTGTCAGTTGCTTCATTTGCAAATATTTTCTCCCATTCTGAGGGTTGTCTTTTGGTCTTGTTTATGGTTTCCTTTGCTGTGCAAAAGCTTTTAAGTTTCATTAGGTCCCATTTGTTTATTTGTGTTTTTATTTCCATTTCTCTAGGAGCTGGGTCAAAAAGGATCTTGCTGTGATTTATGTCATAGAGTGTTCTGCCTATGTTTTCCTCTAAGAGTTTGATAGTGTCTGGCCTTACACTTAGGTCTTTAACCCATTTTGAGTTTACTTTTGTGTATGGTGTCAGGGAGTGTTCTAATTTCATACTTTTACATGTACCTGTCCAATTTTCCCAGCACCACTTATTGAAGAGGCTGTCTTTTCTCCACTGTATATGCTTGCCTCCTTTATCAAAGATAAGGTGACCATATGTGCGTGGGCTTATCTCTGGGCTTTCTATCCTGTTCCATTGATCTATGTGTCTGTTTTTGTGCCAGTACCAAACTGTCTTGATTACTGTAGCTTTGTAGTATAGTCTGAAGTCAGGGAGCCTGATTCCTCCAGCTCCGTTTTTCGTTCTCAAGATTGCTTTGGCTATTCAGGGTCTTTTGTGTTTCCATACAAATTGTGAAATTTTCTGTTCTAGTTCTGTGAAAAATGCCAGTGGTAGTTTGATAGGGATTGCATTGAATCTGTAGATTGCTTTGGGTAGCAGAGTCATTTTCACAATGTTGATTCTTCCAATCCAAGAACATGGTATATCTCTCCATCTATTTGTATCATCTTTAATTTCTTTCATCAGTGTCCTATAATTTTCTGCATACAGGTCTTTTGTCTCCTTAGGTAGGTTTATTCCTAGATATTTTATTCTTTTTGTTGCAATGGTAAACGGGAGTGTTTTCTTAATTTCACTTTCAGATTTTTCATCATTAGTATACAGGAATGCAAGAGATTTCTGTGCATTAATTTTGTATCCTGCTACTTTACCAAATTCATTGATTAGCTCTAGTAGTTTTCTGGTAGCATCTTTAGGATTCTCTATGTATAGTATCATGTCATCTGCAAACAGTGACAGCTTTACTTCTTCTTTTCCGATTTGGATTCCTTTTATTTCTTTTTCTTCTCTGATTGCTGTGGCTAACACTTCCAAAACTATGTTGAATAATAGTGGTGAGAGTGGGCAACCTTGTCTTGTTCCTGATCTTAGTGGAAATGGTTTCAGTTTTTCACCATTGAGGACAATGTTGGCTGTGGGTTTGTCATATATGGCCTTTATTATGTTGAGGAAAGTTCCCTCTATGCCTACTTTCTGCAGGGCTTTTATCATAAATGGGTGTTGAATTTTGTTGAAAGCTTTCTCTGCATCTATTGAGATGATGATATGGTTTTTCTCCTTCAGTTTGTTAATATGATGTATCACGTTGATGGATTTGCGTATATTGAAGAATCCTTGCATTCCTGGAATAAACCCCACTTGATCATGGTGTATGATCCTTTTAATGTGCTGTTGGATTCTGTTTGCTAGTATTTTGTTGAGGATTTTTGCATCTATGTTCATCAGTGATATTGGCCTGTAGTTTTCTTTCTTTGTGACATCTTTGTCTGGTTTTGGTATCAGGGTGATGGTGGCCTCATAGAATGAGTTTGGGAGTGTTCCTCCCTCTGCAATATTTTGGAAGAGTTTGAGAAGGATAGGTGTTAGCTCTTCTCTAAATATTTGATAGAATTTGCCTGTGAAGCCATCTGGTCCTGGGCTTTTGTGTGTTGGAAGATTTTTAATCACAGTTTCAATTTCAGTGCTTGTGATTGGTCTGTTCATATTTTCTATTTCTTCCTGGTTCAGTCTCGGCAGGTTGTGCATTTCTAAGAATCTGTCCATTTCTTCCAGGTTGTCCATTTTATTGGCATAGAGTTGCTTGTAGTAATCTATCATGATCGTTTGTATTTCTGCAGTGTCAGTGGTTACTTCTCCTTTTTCATTTCTAATTCTATTGATTTGAGTCTTCTCCCTTTTTCTCTTGATGAGTCTGGCTAATGGTTTATCAATTTTGTTTATCTTCTCAAAGAACCAGCTTTTAGTTTCATTGATTTTTGCTATTGTTTCCTTCATTTCTTTTTCATTTATTTCTGATCTGATCTTTATGATTTCTTTCCTTCTGCTAGCTTTGGGGTTTTTTTGTTCTTCTTTCTCTAATTGCTTTAGGTGCAAGGTTAGGTTGTTTATTCGAGATGTTTCCTGTTTCTTGATGTAAGCTTGTATTGCTATAAACTTCCCTCTTAGAACTGCTTTTGCTGCATCCCATAGGTTTTGGGTCATCGTGTCTCCATTGTCATTTGTTTCTAGGTATTTTTTGATTTCCCCTTTGATTTCTTCAGTGATCACTTCGTTATTAAGTAGTGTATTGTGTAGCCTCCATGTGTTTGTATTTTTTACAGATCTTTTCCAGTAATTGATATCTAGTCTCATAGCGTTGTGGTCGGAAAAGATACTTGATACGATTTCAATTTTTTAAAATTTACCAAGGCTTGATTTGTGACCCAAGATATGATCTATCCTGGAGAATGTTCCATGAGCACTTGAGAAAAATGTGCATTCTGTTGTTTTTGGGTGGAATGTCCTATAAATATCAATTAAGTCCATCTTGTTTAATGTATCATTTAAAGCTTGTGTTTCCTTATTTATTTTCATTTTGGATGATCTGTCCATTGGTGAAAGTGGGGTGTTAAAGTCCCCTACTATGATTGTGTTACTGTCGATTTCCCCTTTTATGGCTGTTAGTATTTGCCTTATGTATTGAGCTGCTCCTATGTTGGGTGCATAAATATTTACAATTGTTATACCTTCCTCTTGGATCGATCCCTTGATCATTATATAGTGTCCTTCTTTGTCTCTTGTAATAGTCTTTATTTTAAAGTCTATTTTGTCTGATATGAGAATTGCTACTCCAGCTTTCTTTTGATTTCCATTTGCATGGAATATCTTTTTCCATCCCCTCACTTTCAGTCTGTATGTGTCTCTAGGTCTGAAGTGGGTCTCTTGTAGACAGCATATATATGGGTCTTGTTTTTGTATCCATTCATCTGCTCAATATTCTGTAATGACTTATGTGGGAAAAGAATCTGAAAAAGAATAGATATCTGTATATATGTATAACCTAATCACTTTGCTGTACACCTGAAACTAACACAGCATTGTAAATCAACTCTACTCCAATATAAAATAAAAATTAAATTTAAAAAAAATTTTTAAAAGAGGGAAAAAAAGATTCTATTGTGAACGGGTTGCGTATATGCATAGAAACAAATAACGTTAGGGCCTTCTAAAGGAACAAGTCCAATTGTCTCTCTCAAATGCCTATATAAATGGGCAAGTAACATCTAGCAAAGGGTAGTATGGCCTGTGAACTGGGGAATATGAGAGCAGCCTACATTTATTTTTTAAAAACATTTTGCTTTAAAAAAATGTCCTTAGGTCAAATTCTGCCAGCTGGCTGCCAATATGAGAACCCTGGTTCTAGTCTAAAATTTTACAGACAGTGAAACTAGCCCAGAGAGGGAAAGTGGTCTGCACATGATCACACATAAATAGTGACAGAAGCAAGGCTAGAATCCAAGGCTCATGGACCTTTCTGCCTGTATAAAAATCCTTCTCCACCGTCTATTTTCCCAACTCCTTTCCTCCCCACTGGTTCCCATGTCTCTGATGCACAAGTAGGGAGGCTTTTATTCTATTTGCAAAGTAAGTAGAGCTGAGATACAGATTACTCTCAAGCATCGAAGATTTTATCCAATATAAACAGAATAAGGGTAACTTGTTCCCTCTCGCTCCTCTCTCTCTCTCACACACAGGCTTTGCGCCAACCCCAGCATCATTAGCAGAAGGCAGATAGAACTCAGGCATCCTGGTCAAACTGGGGAACACTGTCTACTTCTAACACTAGCAGGTAGATGCATTTAGATTGTCTTCCTTCCTTCTATTCTCCCACTGACTCTCTGGTGGGAATAAAGACTGGATGGTTAGACATGAGGTACATCACAGAGGAAAGAACTGTGGACTGGGGGTTGGGAGATCCGGGTTCTCTCATAAACTCCCTGAATCTCAGTTAACTATTTGCAGCAATATGAGGATTAACTGGGTTAATAGAAAATAAAGGTCTGAAATATGGTATACTAGCAAACTCCTTATTCTCTGCTTCTCAGAGTTCCCAAACCAAAGAGAAGACACACGCACACACACACACACACACACACACACACACACACACGCTTATACACTTATACCTATGAAAAATAATACATGAGGTTGGGGAGTTACACTTTGATAACAATAGAGCTGCCATTTTTCAAAAGACTCCTTTTTAGAACTAACTCATCCCTCAGAATGATTACAGGGGCTCTAGCAAATTCAGTATAACTTTGACAGTAGCAACTTTTCATTCTCTAAATGTGAATTGATTTGATCTTTGGTTACAGCCAAAAAGTCTTTCATAGCTCTGGAAAATAAAGATGGGAAACAAGCCTGGGACACCAGTTTTGGGTATGGGGAAACAGGGTGGTATAGATAAATGGCTCAGGATTCTGTGTCAGAAGATCTGGATTGTTCTCTGCTCAGATACTTACTAGTCCTGTGAGTTTAGGCAAGTCCATAACCTCTCTCAGCCTCAGTGTCCTCATCTGTAAAATAGGAATGATGACAATGCCTTCAATAGGATTTTTATGAAGACCAAAAGATAATGGTATATGTGAAAATGTTCTCTAGGCCATTAAATCTAAATGTAAATTTTTAAAACAGTTTTTTTTTAATATAAAAGATGTGGAGTGATTAGTAAATTAGATCTGAAGGCAGTTCTTATAATGGAACTTAAAAGTCATTATAATGGGAGCAAGAATAATTACCATCATTGTAGAGCTCCTGATAAGACAACCTTAACTGGCCAAACCCATATCTATACAGTTCATTCATTTAGTCAGCCAGTTGACAAATGTCCTTGGAGCACCTAGAAATGCCAAGCTGTGTTAGACTCAGGGAACACCAAGTCAAATGCACATAGCCCCTTTCTGTCTAAAAGATCACAATGCAAAGTGACTAGACATCTAACATCTACTTTTTATTGATCTCATTACCTTATAGTTAAATCTGGTATAAACGAATGACAACTGCAGAGCAACTGTAGAGGCTTCTTGAGGCTCCCAAGTGTCTACAAAATGCTCTGAAAAATAAAAGACACTCTCATCTTGTGAGCCAAAAGAGAAGATGAACCTCATGCGTGGGTGAGTGAGGACCACAAAGATGGCAGAATAAAGGACACAAGGGGAAAGTTTCAGGAGGGAAGTGAGGGGGGAACCATATTTGGAGTGCTGCCCACAGCTCAGGAGGACTGCCCTTACCAAAAGCCACTCACCGTCTTTTCTGCATCTGTTCTCGGGTACTGTAATCTATAAAATAAAGGACTTGAGACACATGATGATCAATGTCCATTTCAGCTAGGAGATTCTGTGATCCTCTGCCATGCAGGATGGCAGCACAGTGACCTGAAGGAGTTCATTCATCTTGCAGGATATTTCAAACCTGAGTCAGCACAGGTGAGACAGAATATAAGGAGAACCACCCCCCACCCCTTCCCAAGAAGACAAAGCCGCCCATCATTTGCCTTGAATCTGTTTTCGTAATTTTCTTCCTCAGGAAAGTCACAGCTCCAATCAGTCCTCTAATCAATGACTGCACTACTCCTGCACAAATGAGCTAGATTTATTAAAGGAGTCCTCTCTCTGATGGAAATGGGATCCCTGCTGGGGCTGCAAATAGACGCTAAGATTGACTGCTCCAAGAATAGTTAAAGATGTAAAGAAAATGAGAGCAGGCAAAAGATGGGGAAGAGAGCCCCCAAGGCCTCCATATGACCACACCACCACCATGACCATGAATGGATGGTTCCCAGTGGCCACCTGGACATTTGCATCTCATTTAGGCTGATCCTGGGCACAGTGACCAGTAGTTCCTCACGAGTAAGCATCCTCTGTCACTTCCCTACACGCCCTAGGAAAAGAAGCTCACGGAAAAACAGACTGAAAGAGAGACTCTTCCAGATGGAGAACCTCACAGAAACCAAGAGTTTATAGGCTGTCATACCTGGCAAGATCCTTGGAGGTTGCTGTACAGCCACGAATTGAGGGGATTTTCTGCAATAGGACCCCAATATTTCTGAATCACTGATGGTCAGAAGCAGAGGAAATTAATATTTCAATGTTGTAGAAATTATTCATGTTAGACAAAAATTAGATATTTACATATCATATTTGGGGGCTGAGATCCCTTGATGGTAGGAAGTGGACACTTTATTAAACTCTTAGCTACATATAGAGAAAGCCAGTGGAGATGCTTAGAACGAGGAAAAATTCATCTGTTCTGCAAATAATGTCAAAATCTGCCTTCACTGTGGGGAGATTTGTATTTACGGAAATTACTATAATGTTTCCATAACATTATAGTAATGTGGGGTGTTGGGGAGAGTATGGGGAAATCAATTTCTTGTTTATTTCCCCTTGAAGCCTCCGAGAAGTCCAAGGGGCCTGGATCTCAGTGTAGTATATGGACAAAGGCACTCGTGTAGTGGGCCAACGTCTGGTCCTGGTGACATGATGGAAGACAGAGACAGAGAGAGAGAAAGAGAGACAGAGAGAGGCACAGAGAGAGAGACAGGGAGACAGAGAGAGAGAGAGAGAGACAGAGGGACAGAGAGACAGAGGGGGCAGGGAGAATGAGAGTCCTGTGCTATAAACAGTAGAAGCCAAGTTTCTTAGCTCTTTTAAACATTTCTATTTTCAGGTATAATTTCCTTCTGTTACCCTCAAACTTCAGTTTTGTTCAACGTATCAACCTGAGAGAGAGCAGTCTGGAGAAACAAACCAATTACAAGATGGTAAGGAGGGATCAACATAGCAGAGATCCAGAGCAAAATCGGCATGGAGATGATGAAGGTCAACCAGGATGGGTTTGTGGACTATGCAGTCATTCCTCAGATAAACCTCCCTTCAAAACTGTGGGCAGGGGAACCTGGTCAAAAGCTTGCCATTCTATAGTTGGGTGGAAAAGGGAGCTGGTGCTGATCATGAATCACAAAGGGGAGCTGGAAAACCTCTGAAGGCTGGAGAACTCGAGGCCATCTGGATTCTAGAAGAAACAAAGTCCAGAGGGCGTCATTTCAGTGATTTGCCCAGGGTCACAGAGCTAGTTAGTGACAGAGACAAACTCAGGTAGAGATGGTGCGATTCTTAATCTTGAGTTTTCTGTAACTCACCACACCTCTCCCCACATTTCAAAGCCCAGCCAAGCTTTAAGTCACTGGTGCTCACCACCCAGAGACAGAGAGAGAAGGAGGAAGAGGGCAGAAAGGAGAGGGAGGGAAAGGGATTCAGTGTTTAGAGGAAGTAGACTTTCTAGAGTTTTCAGGTTGCTCACTTTTTTCTTGACCTGGTTCTGCTTTTTGAGACTTGCAGCCTGTTGGAGGTAGAAGATCAGTTAATCCCCTTGTTTTCACAGATGGACAGAAGTGCCCAGACAGTGGAAGTAACCTGCCTAAAATTACTAGCAACTAAGAGTCAAAGTGTGTTTGGAAGCAGAGGATGAGAGCAGCAAAGATGAAATGTGGAGGGAGAATAAAGAAAAAAATTTACCCCAGTGAGCCTGCAGCTTGATTCCAGGGAGTGAGGGTGGGATGAACCCTTGTACATCTTCCCATTCTCCCTTCTCCACAGGCTCCCCTAACTCTGCCAGTTCTCTTCCTCTTTCCTTTCTGGAACCTCTCAAACAACTAGAGTGAGGAAATATAGCACATAATTAGTCTCCACTCTGTTCTGTCTTATACCCTGTCCTAATTTACCTTGTGTGAGTCTTGTTTCCCCAACACTCCCAGCTCCTGCAGGGTGGGAACTGGATTCCACAGTGTGGACTGTACCACAGGCTTCTCCTTTATAAAACACCTCACACAGTCTGGAACAAGCCCTTCATGCTCAATAAACACCCACTTGTTGGTTACTCTTTGAGAAAACTTGCAAAACTTCTCATGGTGCAAATTCCTATATTAGAGAGGGAAACGTGTAAAGGTGGGGAAATGAGGCTTAGTTTTCTAATCTTAAAAATATAAAGGGAGAGACTCCCTAGCATCTCACTATTCCTTCTTATCTGAGGTGTGTCATTTTGTGAACAAAGTTTAGCTACTGCATTGGCAGACTACAGTTTGGACAGGACGTTCTCATACCAGGAGGCTATCTCCCTTTCCCTGCCATCCCCTTCTCTCTCATTCCACACAGAATCTTACAAAAGCCTTGCCACACAGAGGGTTCAGGATGTGACCACAGCCTAAAGGACTCCAGCAGAGACACAGGCAGGAATCTGCCTGAGGCCTGTGAAGGGTGGCTTTTTGATGCCTTTATATTTGTTTTGTTTCCATTGAAACTCTGAGTCTGAAAGTAAGGAAGGGGATTCTGCAATTTGCAGTTGTCAACACTGTCAGAACATGGAGTAGGCTTTGGCTTCTGCGGGGGGAACAGTCAGAGGTTGGGCTGGAAGTGGGTGATGGTTGCAACTGGAAAACATTCCTCAGGCAGGTGAGAATGTGCAGGAGTGTGTCAGTTGCTCCCGCCCCCCCACTTCTCCTTCCTCACATCTACCAGCCTATTTCTCCCTTTGTGTCTATGTATCATTAAAATTTTATTCATGATAGAAAATGCCACTCTGAAGTCCTAAGGTAACTACGGGAGCCAAAAAACTATTCATGGAAAGCTTGAATTTTAAGTTGTCTCCTCATTGTAGAACATTCTAGGGGATTGTGGGGGGGAAAGGAGAGGACCTACTCACTCTTCCTCATCAACTGGGGAAATGGTGACAAAAGATTGGAGAGGAGCAAGTATGCTCCTGCCCAAAGTATCCATTACAAAACCTTTTGCTTGGCATTACACAGTCACTTGACCTTTCCCACTTGAAAGGCAGATTCCTAATGTACTTTTTGTCAAGCCAGGTCACAGCTCCACAGCCCTCCCAGAGAGGAACCACATGCAGCACCCATCCTTTCATCCTGGTGAATCCAGGCAGAGCTAAAGTCAGATGCCACTCTGTTCCCCATCCTCTGACCTTCACTCCTGAAAGCCACTTGCTTTCAAGGTGAACAAGTCTTGTCTTAGAACCAATTAAATATACATACCACAGTGACTAAAGTGTTCTTGAAAGAATGTGCAAGGGAAGTGCCAAGAAAAAAGAAGCATTTCAGAATGAATTATTGATCAAGTTTTCTTTCATATACACACACACACACAAACACGTGCAAGGGTTGGGCATTCTCAGCAAGGGGTAGATTGCATCTTGTGTGGTCTTCACAGGGTTAAGAAGGATAACTCTTTGCTCTAAACTCCATTTATTTGGTGAATGCGAAATGTGTTTACATCTCTGTGTATCTCCTTTTGTTTGGTTTTCCAAGAAAGCCCGAATCAGCGGATTTCAGAAGAAAGCTAACACATCTGACAGGCTTAGAGAAATGATGTGTGCCATGTGAAAAAATTAATTGAAAAAAAAAAACGCTTTTCACTCATATAGCAGTTTTTATCCCAGTCTCTAAACAGGTTATGGGTATTAATTAAATGTTGTCATGCATGACTTGTCATCTTGGTTCTATTACCTCAAGTTGAAACTTCAGGTTTAATTGCTGTTAGAGGTGGAGAAACTGAGGCAGCATTGAAGGACAGATGAAATAGCCAGTGAGCAAGTTAAGGGAACTGTCACCTCTACACTGGCCACGCCAATCTCATTCATCTCATGAGAACCACTATGGAGATGACAAAATAGATACAGTTCACACCAATCCTGGCACCCTCACGCTCACTGGTTGCTATTTTCTGCTAAGTCAGCTGATGGAACTGTCTCCTTACAGATCAGCTTAGCAGCCATTACAAGAGTATTAGTTGTCTATGGCTGGAAAACCAATTACTACAAACTTATAAACTTAAACAACACACATTTATTGTCTCACAGTTTCTTCAGATCAGGAGTCTGAGCATGACTCAGCTGGGTCCTATGCTTAGGGTCTTACAAGATGTCAGCTGGGGCTGTGTTCTCATCCAGAGGCTCAGTTGGGGAAGAGTCTGCTTCCCTGCTCCCATGGTTCGGGCAGCATTCCATTCCTTGCAGCTGTTTTTTGCTGGCTGTTGGCTGTAGTTCCTAAAGGCTACCAGCAGTTCCTTGCTGCCTAGGCTTCCTCAACATTCATCAAGCCAGCAAGGAGAGTATTTAGAGTCTGATACCAAGGCAGAGTCTTAGGTAACATAATGTAATCATATTATGTGCTTTGTGATTACAAAAAGGGACATCCCATCACTTTCACTGTATTCTATTGGTTAGAAGGAATTTGCAAGCCCCACCCACACTCAAGGTAAGGGAATTATGCAAAGGTGTAAATACCAGGAGGCAGAGATTCTGGGGACCTGGAGTCTGTCTGCCAAATCCAAAAATCTGGAAGTAGAAACTCCTTCGTACCTTCAAGTTTTGTGGTAGGCTTTCAAGAAAAAAAGGTAAGGAGTTGGTCAGATTATTTGACATTACAGGCATACTTCAGAGATACTGCCAGTTTGGTTCCAGACCACCACAATAAAGCAAATATCGCATAAAGACAGCCATGCAAATTTTTGATTTCCCAGTGCATATAAAGGTTATGCTTACACTATACTGTGGTCTATTAAGTGGGCAATAATATTATATCTAAAAAAACAATGTATGTACCTTAATTGAAAAATATTTATTACTAAAAAATGCTAACCATCGTCTGACAATGCAGAGTTGTCACAAACCTTCAATTTGTAAAAAGTGCAGTATCTGCAAAGCATAATAAAATGAAGTATGCTTGTATCTACCTTGCAGGAGAACTCAGCAGAACATTGAACCCATACAAAAATAGGTGTTTAATAAAGATCTCAGGGAAGCTGCAGTAGTTTCACTCATTAATCGAGCAAGATATACAGGATTAATTTACTTGACTAGCACCCAGAGTACTAAGATGGCCACCTTCAGGTCCTTTTTCAGTTCTAGGACCCCAGGGAATCTCATTTAGATTGAAGTGTGAGAAACCTGGTGGAGCAGCACTTCAGAAACTTTAACATGCGTATGATTCAACTGCTGTCTTTTTTTTTTTTTTTTTTGCTTACTCAGCACTTTACTTTTTTCATTTTTAAAAAAAAAATTTTATTTTACATTGGAGTATAGTTGATTAATAATGATGTGTTAGTTACAGGTGTACAGTTGTGTACAGGTGTGATTCAGTTGTACCCATACAAGTACTGAGTACTTGCTGGAATGCAGGTTCTGATGCAATAGGTCTGGAGTCAGGCCAAGATTCTGCAAGCTCCCAAATATTGTCACTGTTGCTGGTCCTCAGAGCACACTTTGAATAGCAAGAGTAGAAGGTAAGAAATGATGAAAGAACCAAATAGTAAAATTCTCCCCCTACCCAAAGTGACTGTGAATAATGGGATCTGAAGTCATTGAAATGTTTTGAGTGAAAAGCTCTGAAAAATTCCAAGAGCCAGATGGGGATTGCCTTTTTTTCCATGCACATGGCATACTGTGAATTTGGGGAGAAAGTGATATTTAGGTTTGGGAGAGCACGGAGAGAGAGAGCTTTGATAGGGACAGTGAGTGATGTCATGGGGTGAAATTGTAAAGCCAATGGGTACATGGTTAGAGAAATAAGGACACGCAGAGCAGACAGTGAGGATTCAGGTGAGTATCCGGGAAGGTTAGGGCTTGGTCAGCGCCAGCTAGAACAGCCTAGATGGAGCAATACCCCCCATCTAGCAGGACCTGAAGGAGAGATGGAGCACAGAGCATCCTGGTATAGGGTCAGCTAGAGGGAGGCAAAAAAAAAAAAGGAGAGAGGAGTTTTAACAATTATGGATCAGAATCAGCCAACAGCCTCTAACCAAATGCACAAAAGAGAATGGAGAGCAAATGGGATTTCCTAGAAGAAGCCAGAGGGCAGTAGGCAGGGAATGAAGAAGATGGCCACCAGTTTAGTTTTCCACCAGAAACTGATGGGGGTATATATTAAAAGCAAATGTTTGATTCTGAGCTAGAGAATAGGAGCATGGGAAATGCCTGGGACATCCAGGGTGGCTAAGTAATATTTTAACCCTGAACAAAGCTAACTAAGCCATGGGGCAGCACCATATTGGAAGGTGTGAGGGCATGTGATGTGGAGGAAAGGCCTAGAACTGGGGGTTAGGAGACCTGGCTTCTCTGTCTGGTTCATCTTTTCATTCATTACAAACTCATTGAGAGCCTATCAGACTCTCAGCCCCATGCTAAGATCTGGAAAACTTAAAATAGCAATTGAAATAATAAAAAATAACAAAAATAATATAATAATGTTAGTAATAATAAAATTTAGAGTGATTGATTTGTGTTAAGTACCATCCTAAGTAACTCATATTTGTTGGGTACTTTAAATACTGGAACAATCCATTGGGGTGAGTAGTGCTTTTATATTCATTTTTCAGATGTTGAAACTGGTGGAGGTGGAGAAATAACACAACAGATTATTTCTGCTCTAAGGGAGCTTATATTCTAACAGTCATGTCTCCAATTAACAGAATGATTTTTGGTGACTTTTCATTCTGTTTCCCCTTCTATAGCCATGGCGATAATAGATAAAAATGCAGAGCTGCTCTGAACCAGACATATTATCTTATTTAATCCTTGCAATAACCTTATGAGGTAATTACTATTATCATTCCCATTTTACAGATGGGGAAACAAAGGTTCAGATAAACTAAGTAAGTTTCCCAAGAGACCTCATCTGGGATTTGAACCCAGGCAGTCTACCTCCAGAGTGAAATACAACACAAGGGCAAATTAGGAGATTGGACTAAATCTCTGAGATCACATCCTGCTAGAATGTCCCATTACTTTCCTATAAGTTCCTTGAATCTCATGTATTTTATGATTCAGATACTTCTGTATCCAAACCAGCCATGTGTGCTAACAGAGTACAAGGTGTAGGCTGAAGAAAAGGCCACAACCTAAGGATAAGCTGTGACGTGGAAAAAATCCATTTGAGGTCTGTGGGCAATGTCAGTGAAGAGCAAAGTCAAGCTCTCCCCTCTGTGGTTGACAGTACAAGATATCATCATGTGGACCCAGACCCAGCACTGTACAGGGATGTTCCATTCAGCTTGGAAACCTCAAGGTGCAAGAAATAATTGACTGTTTGTGTGTGAAGGGATTTGTTTCAGCACAGATCCAGAATGCCACCTTTCCTGATCACGTTGAACAGGAGAGGATTTAGATTGAGGTCCTGAACTGAGAGGAGAGTGCATTAATCATGCTCATTGCTGGAGTCAGAAACAAATTCAGTTTTCCTGTGAGGAGTGTTATCAAGCAGGAAATCAAGTCCACAGGTGAGGGAAGCAGTGAGGTGCCTAAGGGAAATGACAGAGGTACCCAGGCAGACACAGGAGTAAATGCATCTGCGGACTCTCTAGAACTTCACACCAAAAAAAATTTAAGAAGTCTTCATAGACCACGTGCAACCTTTTAGCTTTTATAACACAAAATTTAATGGATGTCCCCAAATTTGAGAATTGCAACTTGTCCCGGGTCAAAGTCATTCATTCATTCATTCATTCAACAACCATTCAGTGAATGCCTGTTAAGCTCCAGGCCTACAGCATTTCGTAGTGAACCAAACAGAAATGGACCCTAGCTTTCTCAAGTTTATTTCTAATACAGAAAATGGTCAGAGAGCCTGATAACTGTAGATAAACCAATAGTTAAACACAACAATTTGAGATGGTGATAAATGTTATGAAGGGCACACACAGGATGATCTGATCAAGAGGCAGGGAGGCTTGGAAATGGGAGGATCTTAGACACAGTGCTCAGGGAAGATCTCTATTATGAGGTGACATTGGATCTGAGACCTGAAGGATGTAAAGAAATCCATGTGCTAACCAGGGGGATGAGAGTGCAAGGAAGAGGGAAGGGCAAGTACAAAGCCTCTGGAACAGGAGCAACCTTGGCCTGTGCATGGACCTAATAGAGGCCACGTGGCTGCAGGGTAATAGGAGGAGCATGTGGGGTAAGACACTTGAGAGCAGAAACCAGGAGAGGTCAGGATGACACGGGGCTTTGGGTGCCATGCTGAGGAGGTTGGTTCTATTCTAAGAGCAAGGGTAGCTTGTTAAGCACAGGAGAGACTTGATTTGCTTTATGAAAAAGGTCACTTTGCTCTGGAGTGGTGAATGACCTAGAGGAGGCTCCAGAATTCTGGCAGGGAGACCAATGAGAAGACTATCGCAATCGCCAACGTGGGAGATGATGGTGGGGACAGGGGAGGTGAAAAAAATTGGGTGGATTTAAGAGCTATTCTGCAGATGGAACTGACAGAACTTGCTAATGGATTAGGTGTGGGGATGACTAAGAGGACATATTTGTGCTCTGCTATCATAATTTTTATGTACTTGAAGCTTTTCTTTGTGAATTCTGTTCAGCTTCATAAAATAGAGATGGCCCTGTGTGCGAAGCACAGTTAACCAATCTGGGCATGTCCTGCTCTTCTCTTATGCTGATGACCCTGATCCAAGGCAGACCACAGCGGGGAGCAGAGAGAGCCAAGGACCTGGATGACCCACCAACTGTACCTGCAGCCTCCCAGCACCATTAGTTTCTGAGCACCTGGGCTGACATCACCTGGGGGAAGCCAGTGATGCTGTGCTGGGCACAGAACACTGGAGGAAGGCCTTGCCAACCATTTCAGATCTACCTTATCCCATCAGTGAGGAATGAGTAATTGATCAGGATGTGCACGTGTGTGTGTGTGTGTGTGTGTGTGTGTGTGTGTAGGGAAGCTGAGGTTAAAGTTGAGAAAAACATGGAGAGGAGAGGCAGGCTTGCAATTATCTATAGAAAGGGTACTCCTTAGCTGTCTTAAATTAACAGAAAGAAAAATAGCTCTGTCTCAATCCTGGATGTCTCTGAACTTGTCGGAACCTGTCTCTGATTAGCAGCACAAATGGGAGGGTGGGTGGTAAAAATTTGACTGTCCTAACTCAGGTTCACTCCTTCCCCAGTCCCACACGTTCCCCTCTCCAAGCAGGCCCTTCCGGCTAGATGGCTGGACACTGGCATATGAGGACGGGGTGCTGCCTCACAGAGGCCAGGTCATGAGCCAGAGAGAATCATGGAAGCTCTGCCCCTTTGTGCCCTAGTCAAAGCCAATTAGCCATAAAGGGGGTGATGTAAGTCTTTAAAAACTTTTCTTTAAAACAAAATAAAAACGCAGAGCTGCGCCTGAGTGATCCACCTTCAAAAATCAGAGAAAACGAAGTGGAATCTCAGGTGGGAGGAAAAGCAGGATTGTTGAGGAGAGAACCGAAGGGTATGTTTTGTTTGGTCTGCAATAAAAGGGGGCGAGCCAACAGGATGGAGTGGGGGTCTTCTGACCCTTTAGAGAGGTGGCTCCTTTCCATCCATGCATTTCATATTTCCATGTTTTGACAAATTACTTAACCACTTAGGTCTTTGTTACTTTGTAAGTAGAAAGGGAAGGGGAAAACACACAATAAAACCTTAATTGTCTGGAGACAGGGGACTGGGCCAAATGATCTCTTGAGGTCATTTCAAGGTCTGAGCTCTACAATAGGATACAAAGGCAGTAGCATGCGGTGGCAAAGAATGCAGAGGGGAAATTTCTTACAATCAGCTCTGCCATATGCTGGCTGAGTAGCCTTGGACAAGTCATTTATCTTCTCTGTCCCTTGATTTCTTAACTTGTAAAGCACAGATCATAACAGGGTTGTTATAAAGATTGAATGAGTTAATGTAAGTAAACTCCTTAGAGCCTGGCACATGGTTATTGCTCCATAAATATTAGATGTGTTTTCTGTGAAAACCAGTCTTTTGTACCAATCACTCTATTATTTTGGCTCCAAAGAATTCAAACACAGTATCCTTAGGCTACCAGGATGATCTGGAGTCATCCTGTCTATTTTCCTGCTCCCATGGAAACTTTGTCTGAACTGTCCCAGAGAGATGGGAGTTTGTGCCACATAATAGAATTTGGGGAACTGCCCTGAGGCGGCTGGTTTCCATGGCTACCATCACAGCTAGGGAGCTTGGATGTGACCAGGAAGTCCCCTCTGACTAGGAAAACTGGTGGGTACCACAGCCACCGTAAATGAAGCAGACCTCACAAAATCAGGCATTTGGACAAAAGATCACATTGAGGCGTTGCCTTCCAACAGCATAAAGCCACCTAAAGAGCCAAGTCAAGCTCTCATCCCCTGATCAATGTTCCAGGGACCCGTGAAGCAGAATAATCTCTTCCCAAATTTGTTTTACTTAGTAAGGCCAAAGATTCATTAATTAACTATCAGTCTCATTAAAAAGAAGAAACACAACTTGACAAAGCACCAGGGGACCCACAGTTCTCAGAGCCAGGAACAGAGGCTGTCGGGAGAGGCCAGCAGAGAACAGTGACTCCATGATCTGGCTTGGGGAGTAAAACGTCCCCAGACATCTTCCCTTCCTTAGCACAATATTGAATGTTTCTCCAAAATATGAATAATAAATGACATGTGGGTGAGTCCATTCTCTAACAAACTCAGAGACCATCAGGAGCAACCATCATCTTATTCATTCTAGAAGAAAACAGCAAATGCCTTTCCTTATTCAATAGAAGACAAAACTGAGGTCCACAGAAGAAGAGCTTATCCAAGTTTGCAATGAAAGGTTTGAAATTGAACTCCACTGTTCAACACCCAGCTACTCAGGCAATCTCATACCTGATATTTTAAGCAAGGAAAAATAAAAGATGTCTTCCCACGGAATTTTCTGGTTAACCCACTTGCATGTCCCAAAGAAGCAGTAATGTTTTGGAAAGAATAGGGAAACTATCCTCTAACGGTCTCGATGCCTCTGGTCCCTTCCCCTTAAATTCAGTACTGTTGCCACAGTGATTTTTCTCAAACTTAAATCAGCTTATGTCACTCCGCTGGTTAAATCCTTAAATGACTCCCCAATGACTTTAGGATGAAATCCAAAGACCTGGTAATAAGACCATTCATGAACTGGCTCTTGCCACTCTGGCCAGCTTCATCCCTTCCTGCCCACCCCTGCCACATACACTACATTCCGCCCACCAGAGGCTTCCCACTGGACCCCAATAGCTATACTCTTTCTCTTTTCTCCAAGGTGCAGAATATATTGCACACTGCCCAACCATCCCTTTCAAATTTCCAACTTCAATTCCTCCATAGCCAGATATCACCTCTGCAAGATGCCTTCCCTCACCACCAGGCGGAATGAGGTTCCCCTGTCAGTGCTCTTGCAGGACACTGAGGAGACCCCTTAGCCAGGATGTGTCATCACATTTTGATTTAGTTATCCCTTTGCCTGTGAGCTGCCCTAGGGCAGAGGCTGGGAATACCCATGTCCATCTCCCCAACCCCTAGTACAGTGCTTGGGACACAGTAGGTGTGTAATAGATAGTTAACAAATGCCTCTCTCTCACCTAAAGTCTGCCCTTTAGTTTAAATATTTTTATATGTAACTATTTGCAAGGCTGTTTTATCACAACAAAGGAAAAAACAAGGGAACAGAATCAATAGTTAATTATTCTGAAAATGATTATCATCTGCTTTATCAGACAAAAAGAATGGTATCAATAACTCAAATCAACAGATGACCCCGAAGTCATTTCTAGTTGGTTCAGGGTGCATGCCGCTCTGGTATAGGGGTGTGTGTGTGTGTGTGTGTGTGTGCGCACGCGCACACGTGCGTGCATGCATGCACCTGTATGTACATATGTGAAGGGGAACGGGGCATGTGTGGTTTGCTTTTATAATTTGACCTTTGTTCTTGCTGATTGCATACATGTTCCTTTTCCCTTAAAGCATATGCACTAACAAAGAGAGTGAAGGGGAGAAAATGGCAAGAAGTTGTAAGAAACGAGTCTGGTATTACAAATTACCCAAAGACATACAATCCACCAAATGGATAACTCACAGTACCCTGGGAATTTAGCAACAAGCTACCAATGTTCATGATCGCTTTATCATAATAACCCCTTAAGTTTATGTCGCATGCTAAAGTTTACAAAGCACTTTTACATTAAAGTACTCATTTGTTTCTGACAACATTCTGAAAGATATGAAGCATATTTTACCTTGCCTTGTTTTACCTTTAAATAATGTAACAAGCAGCCACATACACACAAACAAAGCAAAAATTAGCACCTTGATGCAGACTTGTACTTTCGGTACTTGACAGTGTTGTGGTCTTTTCCCACCCCATCCCCTCCCTCACCCCACACGCTGTAGCACCATGCTAAAGGAAGCCATTTCTTCCTTTTATATGTATTTCTAAAAAGCAACTTTTTAATTTTAGTTTTTTAAACTGTATGAAGTGGGCATCATGCGACATAATATCTTTGTGTCTGACTTTTTAAACTTAATTTTATATTGCTAAATTTCATTCTTATTGTTGAATGCAGCTGTAGTATATTCCTTTTTCCTGCCAAATAATATTTCATTATATGACTGACCATATACCACAGTCTACTCACCCACTTCTCCCTCAGTGGGTACTTGAGTTGTTTACATTCCTGCTACTGAACAGTGCTGCTATGGATAGTCTTATGCATATATCCTGGTACACACGTGTAGCTGTATCTCTTGGGTATTATCAGCAGTGTAATTTGAAGGAAAGAGAGGAAGTGAATGTTTAACTTTACACGATAATGTCAAACTGTTTTATAAAGTGATTGTACCAAATTACCTGCCCACCAGCAGAGTGTAGGCCTCCCCATCACTCCGTATCCTTTCTAACAATGAGGTTGACCCAAATGACTGAGAGGGGTAAAACATGTCTCAAACCAGCATCCTGTGAGCCAAATCAGGCTACCTGTCTTGTAAAGTATTTTACTAGCTGCTTGTTTATTTAGTTTAATTTGACTTTGAAAGTCTTTGGATGGACAGATACTTTTGTCTACCCCAGTCCCAACTTATTCCCTAATGTCTTATACATGGGCTAATTCACACATTTTTGTTATCACCTGGCCTCTATAGGCATTTGAGTTTGAGATCCCTGTGATTCATAAGGTCTGTGAATTTAGACTATGGAAGAGTAGTGAGCCCAAGAAAATGTGCTTTCTAAAAGAATACAGGAAGAACTCAGTCAAGTACCCTGAAGATTGTTGATAAATCATCCCTAAAAACTGAAACTGTGGGTATTCTGCACCAAACAGGGTGAGTTATAATCTAAGGAGTTAGTGAAATTCAAGTTCAATGACAGATGCAAATGGGATGGTACTGCAAATAAACAGTTGTTGAAGACATGAGCTGCCACAATTAATCCTCACACCAATTCATAGAGGTATATATCATTCATCCCCATTTCAAAGCCAAAGAAAGTGAAGCATAGGGAAGGTTCTTGGCATCCCAAGCTAATACGCAGGGGAGAGCTGGGATTTGAACTGATGGCTGAGTCCAAAACCCATGCATGGTTCACCAGAGCACACTGCCTCTAACACAGCACCACGTGCCTCCTCTCTGTTCATCAGAGTGCACACCAGCTCTATGGGAAGCACCAAGGTTAACCCCCAATGTCACTGCAAGGTAGTATAGCACTTGCTTCTGCTTTTTTATAGAAGCAGGAAATTGAGGTCCAGAGAAGTTAAGGGGTTTGCCCAAGATCACCTGGGGAGTAGGTGAAGGTACAGAGATCTGAACATATTCTCTTCACACTAACACCAACTTCCTATTCCATACTGGCTGAGCTGCAAGTTCATACCAAAAGGCTCAAAGGGCGTCATTGCAAGCTGATATAATTTATTCTCCCTGAATAGAACCACAAGTCTCCTCACCACCAGGCGCAGAAATTGATGGTCCCAGAAGGAGCAAGTTTGGGAAAGAAGAGAACAGTTTTACCTATACTGATCTAGATATTGGGCTGTACTTTGAGTATAATTATCTCCTTTGGAAGCCTACTAAAACAAGAGGCACATGCCAGAGCTTAGAGATTCACTAATCTTCCTGGAAAGGAGAGAAATGTCAAGAAAGTAGTCTTATAAAGGAAAGTAACATCCTCCCTAGAAACAGTGACAGAGCGTGGGAACCCCTTCCATCAAGTTTTTTGTTTTTTTTTTAACATCTTTATTGGAGTATAATTGCTTTACAATGGTGTGTTATCCATCAAGTTTTAATATGATGCCCTTCTCTTTCTCAAAGTAGGTTTGAGAGGTTGCAAGAATAAATTGATCACCTTTGAGAATAAATTAAACTTTGAATTTTTCCAATCCAGGTCAACTTCCCTCCATGCTGGGTCTTGGTGAGGGTTATATTGTAGAGACCAGGAAAAACCTCCAACTTCATAATAATCTCCCAGAAGAGCCATCACTGGATCATTTACCAACAACAATTCTGACTCCATATCTAGTCAGAGAGAGAATGTTCCTGAAAGACTGAGATGTCATTAGCAAGAGGTACTCCAAGCTTTAATGGAGGCTGTTTCTTTCCTCGGTGCCCCCCATCCTGGGGAAGTCATGGGACAATGACTACTTGCCTTCCTTTAGGCACAGACTTAGACACAGAGGATGCAGTGATGGATAAGATAGACTTTGCCCTCAAGATCGCACAGTCCAGTAGGGAAGGCATATATAGAAATAGGCACAAATCAGAGAACCATGTACAATGATAGAGGCATGCAGCCAGGCCTGAATATGAGGGGAACATGATTAGTACATTCAGTGGTGGGAAAAAAAAACATACAGAAAAGGAGACTTAAGAGCTGAGTTTTCAGGATGGATGTAGTGCTCAGTTCTATCCACTGGATTTCAAGCTTGTTTCTGGAACTCTGTCTTGAGTTATTTCTTCACCAGAAAGGCAGAGTAGTTATCTCCTGTGTGACAGAGAATTAACACTTTCATTTGTAGAGGACCACCATTCAATGGTCCTAAGACTAAAGAGAAAATATATCCCCTTGAAAGGTATCCCTGTAGATTGCAGTCCTTTTGCTATACTACATGAAGAAGAGAGACCTCCACCTAAGGGTTCTCCACCTACCTGGATCCGTTTCATACCTGTAGAGACAGGCTGAACTGATAATCTCCAATAGTGCCATCTGCCTCTATCTTTCTCTCTCTTACCCAGCAATAATAGCAACCTTTTCTACTGTCTCAGAATCCACAGTTCAAGCTGGCATCTCCATCTCCTGTGACCATCAGATCACCAGATGTGACTATCTCTGCTTTGCCCTCCAGAGAAAATACAGGTTAATTTGTTTTAAAGTAGTGGAGGAGCAAAGTAGTGGAAGAAAATAATTGTCATCACCTACTCCCAGGCAATTTCAGCATCCCCACGCCTCCTGTCCCCCTCCCTCCCATCGAAGTCAACAAAGCCAACCATTCCATCCTGATTTGTCCCTTTCCCCTGCACTGTATGAAGTTAGCTACAGATGGCATGCACGGATTGATGCTCCAAAACTCCCCAGTGCCCACTATCAAGCTGGTTCCTAAATCCGTGGATGCAGCAGACTTCAAAGAGGAAGTTGTGTGATCGCGCAGCATGAGCCTTGGCACAATGGAGTCTGGGCTGTGCCAGCGCCACGATGCCTGAGTCTCACCCGCTCTGATGCAGCACTCGGAATGGCATCTGGTTGCCCCACTGCCCACATGATGAGAGCCTGGTGCTGAGAGCCAAATTACTCTTTTTAATGCACCCTGGGTAGTAGGTAAAGAAATTCATGATAAAGTGGAGAGAAAGGAAAAGAAAACGATCAGAGAAAAAGTAGTTGAAGGGTTTAGAGGAAACACAACCTTGAATACTTGTTTCTCTGCTCATTCATTTTCCTGCAAAGATCTTCCAAAAGGGGTCTTGGGTAGAGTCAGCTGAGGAAGTGGAATAAAGTTTTCTGGAGGTCTTTCTCCCTTGAGAGTTTTTTTAACTGTTCCCAATATTCCTGCCCCAGTCATCCTAGATTCTGTCCCAGAGCACTTAACAATCATAATAATACTCATTTATTGATCTTTATTATGTTCCAAGCATTGGAAAAAATATTTTATACTCTTTTTCTCCTTTAATTCTTAGGCAAAACTGAAGCCTGGTATTTCCGCCCAATTTTTTCAGGAGATAATACAAAGATGTTAAAGAAGTTGCCAGGATCACACAGCTCTTAAATGATGGAGCCAAGATTCAAACCCAGGTCTGTAGGATTTCAAAACCCTTATTCCTGAAGGATCTTGTCAACCTCAACTAGCTGTCATAATAGAATCAAAAAGCATTACCTGAAGCTCCCTATCTTAGAGATATTTACCTTTTAATAGCCTCTTTTTTTTTAAACATCTTTATTAGGGTATAATTGCTTTACAATGGTGTGTCAGTTTCTGCTTTATAACAAAGTAAATCAGCTATACATATACATATATACCCATATCTCCTCTCCCTCCCATCCTCCCTATCCTACCCCTCCAGGTGGTCACAAAGCACCGAGCTGATCTCCCTGTGTTATGCAGCTGCTTCCCACTAGCTATCTATTTTCCATTTGGTAGTGTATATATGTCCATGTCACTCTCTCACTTTGTCCCAGCTTACTCTTCCCCCTCCCCATATCCTCAAGTCCATTCTCTAGGCCTGCGTCTTTATTCCTGTCCTGCCCTTAGGTTCTTCAGAACCATTTTTTTTTTAGATTCCATATATATGTATTAGCATACAGTATTTGTTTTCCTCTTTCTGACTTACTTCACTCTGTATGACAGACTCTAGGTCCATCCACCTCACTACAAGTAACTAAGTTTCATTTCTTTTTATGGATGTGTAATATTCCATTGTATATATGTGCCACATCTCCTTTATCCATTCATCTGTTGATGGACACTTAGGTTGCTTCCCTGTCCTGGTTATTGTAAGTAGAGCTGAAATGAACATTGTGGTACATGACTCTTTTTGAATTATGGTTTTCTCAAGGTATATGCCCAGTAGTGGCATTGCTTGGTCGTATGGTAGTTCTATTTTTAGTTTTTTAAGGAACCTCCATGATGTTCTCTATAGTGGTTGTATCAATTTACATTCCCACCAACAGTGCAAGAGGGTTCCCTTTTCTCCACACCCTCTCCAGCATTTATTGTTTGTAGATTTTTTGGTGATGGCCATTCTGACTAGTGTGAGGTGATACCTCATTGTAGTTTTGATTTGCATTTCTCTAATGATTAGTGATCTTGAGTATCCTTTCATGTGTTTGTTGGCAATCTGTATATCTGCTTTAGAGAAATGTCTATTTAGGTCTTCTGCCCATTTTTGGATTGGGTTGTTTGTTTTTTTGATATTGAGCCCATGAGCTGCTTGTAAATTTTGGAGATTAATCCTTCGTGAGTTGCTTCATTTGCAAATATTTTCTCCCATTCTGAGGGTTGTCTTTCCGTCTTGTTTATGGTTTCCTTTGCTGTGCAAAAGCTTTGAAGTTTCATGAGGTCCCATTAGTTTATTTTTGTTTTTATTTCCATTTCTCTAGGAGGTGGGTCAAAAAGGATCTTGCTGTGATTTATGTCATAGAGTGTTCTGCCTATGTTTTCTTCTAAGAGTTTTATAGTGTCTGGCCTTATATTTAATCCATTTTGAGTTTATTTTTGTGTATGGTGTTAGGGAGTGTTCTAATTGCATTCTTTTACATGTACCTGTCCAGTTTTCCCAGCACCACTTATTGAGGAGACTTTTCTCCATTGTACATTCTTGCCTCCTTTATCAAAAATAAGGTGACCATATGTGCGTGGGTTTAACGCTGCGCTTTCTATCCCGTTCCATTGATCTATATTTCTGTTTTTGTGCCAATACCATACTGTCTTGATTACTGTAGCTTTATAGTATAGTCTGAAGTCAGGGAGCTTGATTCGTCCAGCTCCGTTTTTCTTTCTCAAGATTGCTTTGGCTATTCAGGCTCTTTTGTGTTTCCATACAAATTGTGAAATTTTTTGTTCTAGTTCTGTGAAAAATGCCATTGGTAGTTTGATAGGGATTGCCTTGAATCTGTAGGTTGCTTTGGGTAGTATAGTCATTTTCACAGTGTTGATTCTTCCAATCCCAGAACATGGTATATCTCTCCATCTGTTTGTATCATCTTTAATTTCTTTCATCAGTGTCTTATACTTTTCTGCATACGGGTCTCTTGCCTCCTTAGGGAGGTTTATTCCTAGGTATTTTATTCTTTTTGTTGCAATGGTAAATGGGAGTGTTTCCTCAATTTTTCTTTCAGATTTTTCGTCATTAGTGTATAGGAATGCAAGAGATTTCTGTGCATTAATTTTGTATCCTGCTACTTTACCAAATACATTGATTAGCTCTAGTAGTTTTCTGGTAGCATATTTAGGATTCTCTATGTATAGTATCGTGTCATTTGCAAACAGTTACAGCTTTACTTCTTCTTTTCCAATTTGGATTCCTTTTATTTCTTTTTCTTCTCTGATTGCTGTGGCTAAAATTTCCAAAACTATGTTGAATAATAGTGGTGAGAGTGGACAACCTTGTCTTGTTCCTCATCTTAGAGGAAACGGTTTCAGTTTTTCACCATTGAGAACAATGTTGGCTGTGGGTTTGTCATATATGGCCTTTATTAAGTTGAGGTCAGTTCCCTCTATGCTTACTTTCTGGAGGGTTTTTATCAAAAATGGGTGTTGAATTTTGTCGAAAGCTTTTTCTGCATCTATTGAGATGATCATATGGTTTTTCTCCTTCAATTTGTTAATATGGTTTATCACATTGATTGATTTGTGTATAGTGAAGAATCCTTGCATTCCTGGGATAAGCCCCACTTGATCATGATGTATGATCCTTTTAATGTGCTGTTGGTTTCTGTTTGCTAGTATTTTGTTGAGGATTCTTGCATCTATGTTCATCAGTGATATTGACCTGTAGTTTTCTTTCTTGTGACATCTTTGTCTGGTTTTGGTATCAGGGTGATGGTGGCCTCGTAGAATGAGTTTGGGAGTGTTCCTCCCTCTGCTATATTTTGGAAGAGTTTGAGAAAGATAGGTGTTAGCTCTTCTCTAAATGTTTGATAGAATTCGCCTGTGAAGCCATCTGGTCCTGGGCTTTTGTTTGTTGGAAGATTTTTAATCACAGTTTCAATTTCAGTGCTTGTGATTGGTCTGTTTATATTTTCTATTTCTTCCTGGTTCAGTCTTGGAAGGTTGTGCTTTTCTAAGAATTTGTCCATTTCTTCCAGGTTGTCCATTTTATTGGCATATAGTTGTTTGTAGTAATGTCTCATGATCCTTTGTATTTCTGCTGTATCAGTTGTTACTTCTCCTTTTTCATTTCTAATTCTATTGATTTGAGTCTTCTCCCTTTTTTTCTTGATGAGTTTGGCTAATGGTTTATCAATTTTGTTTATCTTCTCAAAGAACCAGCTTTTAGTTTTATTGATCCTTTGCTATCATTTCCTTCATTTCTTTTTCATTTATTTCTGATCTGATCTTTATGATTTCTTTCCTTACACTAACTTTGGGATTTTTTTATTCTTCTTTCTCTAATTGCTTTAGGTGTAAGGTTAGGTTGTTTATTTGAGATGTTTCTTGTTTCTTGAGGTAGGATTTTATTGCTATAAACTTCCCTCTTAGAACTGCTTTTGCTGCATCCCATAGGTTTTGGGTCATCGTGTTTTCATTGTCATTTGTTTCTAGGTATTGTTTTTATTTCCTTTTTTATTTCTTCAGTGGTCTCTTGGTTATTTAGTAGTGTATTGTTTAGCCTCCACGTATTTGTATTTTTTACAGATTTTTTTCCTGTAATTGATATCTAGTCTCATAGTGTTGTGGTCGGAAAAGATACTTGATACGACTTCAATTTTCTTAAATTTACCAAGGCTTGATTTGTGACCCAAGATATGATCTTTCCTGGAGAATGTTCCATGAGCACTTGAGAAGAAAGTGTATTCTGTTGTTTTGGGATGGAATGTCCTATAAATTTCAATTAAGTCCATCTTGTTTAATGTATCATTTAAAGTTTGTGTTTCCTTATTTATTTTCATTTTGGATGATCTGTCCATTGGTGAAAGTAGGGTGTTAAAGTCCCCTACTATGATTGTGTTACTGTCTATTTCCCTTTTCATGGCTGTTAGCATTTGCCTTATGTATTGAGGTGCTCCTATGTTGGGTGCATAAATATTTACAATTGTTATATCTTCTTCTTGGATTGATCTCTTGATCATTATGTAGTGTCCTTCTTTGTCTCCTGTAATAGTCTTTATTTTAAAGTCTATTTTGTCTGATATGAGAATTGATAGTCCAGCTTTCTTTTGATTTCCATTTGCATGGAATATCTTTTTCCATCCCCTCACTTTCAGTCTGTATGTGTCCCTAGGTCTGAAGTGGGTCTCTTGTAGACAGCATATATATGGGTTTTGTTTTTGTATCCATTCAGCCAGTCTATGTCTTTTGGTTGGAGCATTTAATCCATTTACATTTAAGGTAGTTATCGATATGTATATTCTTATTACCATTTTCTTAATTGTTTTGGGTTTGTTATTGTAGGTCTTTTCCTTCTCTTGTGTTTCCTGCCTAGAGAAGTTCCTTTAGCATTTGTTGTGAAGCTGGTTTGGTGGTGCTGAATTCTTTTAGCTTTTGCTTGCCTGTAAATGTTTTAATTTCTCCATCAAATCTGAATGAGATCCTTGCCAGGTAGAGTAATCTTGGTTGCAGGTTTTTCCCTTTCATCACTTTAATTATGTCCTGCCACTCCCTTCTGGCTTGCAGAGTTTCTGCTGAAAGTTCGGCTGTTAACCTTATGGGGATTCCCATGTATGTTATTTGTTTTTTTTCCCTTGCTGCTTTTAATATTTTTTCTTTGTATTTAATTGTTGATAGTTTGATTAATATGTGTCTTGGCATGTTTCTCCTTGGATTTATCCTGTATGGGAATCTCTGCACTTTCTGGACTTGACTGACGATTTCCTTTCCCATATTAGGGAAGCTTTCAACTCTAATCTCTTCAAATATTTTCTCAGTCCCTTTCTTTTTCTCTTCTTCTTCTGGGACCCCTATAATTCGAATGTTGGGGCATTTAATGTTGTCCCAGAGGTCTCTGAGACTGTCCTCAATTCTTTTCATTCTTTTTTCTTTTTTCTGCTCTGCAGTAGTTATTTCCACTATTTTATCTTCCAGGTCACTTATCCATTCTTCTGCCTCAGTTTTTCTGCTATTGATCCCTTCTAGAGGATTTTTAATTTCATTTATTGTGTTGTTCATCATTGTTTGTTTGCTCTTTAGTTCTTCTAGGTCCTTGTTAAACGTTTCTTGTATTTTCTCCATTCTATTTCCAAGATTTTGGATCTTCTATACTATCATTACTCTGAATTTTTTTTCAGGTAGACTGCCTATTTCCTCTTCATTTGTTTGGTCTGGTGAAGGAGCACTTCATCCGCTGTGTGTTTCTCTGTCTTCTCATGTTGCTTAACTTACTGTGTTTGGGGTCTCCTTTTTGCAGGCTGCTGGTTTGTAGTTCCCATTTTTTTTGGTGTCCACTCCCAGTGGCTAAAGTTGGTTCAGGGGGTTGTGTAGGCTTCCTTGTGGAGGGGACTGGTGCCTGTGTTCTGGCGGATGAGGCTGGATCTTGTCTTTCTTGTGGGCAGGACCGCGTCTGGTGGTGTGTTTTGGGGTGTCTGTGACCTTATTATGATTTTAGGCAACCTCTCTGCTAATGGGTGGGGTCGTGTTCTTGTCTTGCTAGTTGTTTGGCATAGGGTGCCCAACACTGTTGCTTGCTGGTCGTTGAGTGGAGCTGGGTCTTAGCGTTGAGATGGAGATCTCTGGGAGAGCTTTCGCTGTTTGATATTACATGGAGTAATAGCCTATCTCTTACTGAGACTTCAATGAGCAATGAAATGAGTTCCTTGTAATGCTATTTGGGACACTGTAATAGGTCACAGAGGAAATACATGGGGTCAGGTGTGTCTCAAATAACAGTGTGTCTCTCAACTCAATATAATGAAACCAAACCCATCTGAAGGAAGGTTGAAGCTATTGTTTTGTATTTATTTCAATAGAAACTGTGCTTATTAGGAGTTATAACCAAGAGAAATTTTGTTTGTATATAGGAAAGCCTTCCCAGTGAAGGAGCCTGTGGAAGTTTAGTAGATGACTTCAGCACACACATGACAACACAGACACACACACATACACTCAGCTCTCACTCCCCAGCCTGGAGTTCAGTCCTACCTGGTCAGAGAGAGATGAACAAGGTGATTTCCCAGGAAAACTCTTGGCCTCGACTTGTAACCTTTAACCTTGACTCAGAGTATTTCATTTTATTTCCCAGGACTTCCTAAAGACACACATGTAGTTGACATTTTCTGTCCTTAAAACAACATCAGATAAGCAAAGTAGAGACTTCCATCACATTCTTTGAAAAGAAAAATATTTTCTCAGACTTGGGTCAAGAATGAGTTGTCCCACCATTAACATTTGGAAATTCAACTGCCACCCTCCTCCAGGTTTCCAGGTCTCCCAACCCAAGATCACTTTCTGTCCTTCTGAACCAACCTATAGAGGAAATCATTTCCTGACAGTCTACCAAACATAACCCCTTGAAAGCAAACAGCAGACCCAAAGGTCTTCATTTGTCTGTGTCTCTCCCCTCCTGCTGTGGAGAGAAAGCTCATCTCCAGCCAAGGAAGAGACAAGCGTCACTGCCCCACTCCACTCCTGGGACTGGCAGAGGCTGGGATGCTGGTTTCCTCCTCAGATGCTCCCTCTCTCTCCCCCTTTCCTCCCAGAGCCCTCCTGAGGCTTTCCTACCAGAAAGGGAGAGGAAAGAAGGCAACAGCCCCAAAAGGACAACTCTAACATTCTATCAATCAGGATCCTGCCATATGCAAACCAAGAATGAAAAGAAATTTAAACAGGGCTTCAACACATTCTCATCCAGAGATATTCATCTAGCATGTGAGCTAGATGAATATGGATTTAGGTATTCCAGGGTTGCCTATCTGTGCCCACTTCATCATTTTAGCACAGGCAGGAAGCCCTGTATATTCTAGTTCCTTCCTATCCACAAAGCTATATGTTATCAGACAAATGTTTTCATAATTAACTAATAGTGACCCAAGGTCTGTTTTTTGTCCTAGGGGCATCTGCACTTAAGAAAAGATGCTCAAAAAAAAAAAGAAAATGAAAAAGAAAAGATGCTCAAACTGGTCAATGTTTAACCTCAAAGCCAAAGTCCCTATTACGGTGTCCTACAAGCCCCTTTGTAATGTGCCACCCCCACCCCCAGCCTCTCTGACCTCATTTCTTATGATTGCCCTCTTGGTTCCCCATTCATGCCTCTCCAGCAAATGGTCTCCTTACTGAATCTCCCATTTCATGGTCCTTGCCCTGGCTATTCTTTTTGACTGGA
Organism: Eubalaena glacialis; assembly: GCF_028564815.1. Taxonomy (NCBI): domain Eukaryota; kingdom Metazoa; phylum Chordata; class Mammalia; order Artiodactyla; family Balaenidae; genus Eubalaena; species Eubalaena glacialis. Next base: position 40,090,424 of record NC_083718.1, on the reverse strand, counting down.
TACCCACTCCTATATTACTCCCCATGCCTGTGCTCTCCCAAAATCCCCTTTACCCTGTACCATATTTTCTTCTTCCGCAGCACTTGTTATTTTATAACATAATGCATACTTTACTGGCTTATTATTTTTATTGTTTCTTTTTCCTTTATCTTCATACCTTGCTAGAATGCAAACTCTATGACAGCAGGGTTTTTTGAGTTTTTTCATCACTGATGTATCCCAAAATATCTAGGATAATGCCTGCCACATAATCAATGCTCAAGGAATGTTGGCTAAAGGGAATACACCTCTAATGGAGGGATTTCAAATACTCTCTAGAACCAGAAACTCACCCCTACCTGTATCCCAGGCAGTTAGGTTCACCCCAACATATGCCAAAACTCCAAAGAAGAGCAGACACCCATATTTCTTCTATTCCTCACAGCCTTAATCCTTAGTCCCCTTAGATCTATTTTCCTTTGCACATTTCACACTCTGCAACCAAAAGCAAAGTGCATCCTCCCACTTTTTACCTCCTGATTCATTTCCCATTATAGATTTAAAGAGCCCATAGCCCCTCAGTTTGCTTCTTTACCTGCTTGCAGTTCAGGCTCTTTTTCCCACTCCCTGTCTCTGGTTTTCCGGGGCTGCCTGCCACCTGGTTCTGCTTGGATGCTGAGCTCCTCTGCCTGACAACAGCTGCCCCACACATCCCTCTTGGCTCAGAGAGGCCCTTCTAGGGAAACTGGGACCCTAGAATAAAGTCATGTTCTTGAATGTATCTTTACTTACTATCGTCAATAATACCTGAACACATTTAAATCAATAGTAACAAGCTCTCCGTTCCAACAGGAAAAAAGTTTAAAAAAGAGGATGACTCACAATTATGCCTCTCTTCGTTCTGAACGTCAGGACTAACCTTGAATTTGTACATCAATATGACAAGAGCAAAACATGTAAAAACCTGAAGCCACAATGATGACAAACTGTCCCCAAATTGCACATGTGTTTTTCAGAAAATTTCTCCTGGTCTAACTCTTTCTGACAGCAAAAATCAAATGATACTTTACTTTTCAACAGCTACTCAATCTCAGAGCTGGGCAGCCATTTCTTAAACTGTCAACAGCCACCCTGCCAACTTTATAGCGTGTAAACTCTGAATGCTCCAGATCGAGGCAAGGCTGATGGGTACATGTAGTGTGCTCCGCAGGCTCTTTACGTCTGTGAAACTTCAGCATCCTCATTAATCACAAACTCCTCCCACTGGAATTCACCATTCCTCACTCTGCAGGACCCACCTGTCTTAAACTTCATAGCTTTATTCTCTACCCTCGCATCCCACAATATAAAAATAATACCTACCTCGTGCATATCACCTTATAGATTCCAGAGTACATTTACATGCATACCTTAATTTTACTCCCGTATGAACACTGCAGAGTGGGCGTTACTGTCCCCATGTTCTAGAAGCAGTAGTAACTAAAATATAAAGGAGTATGCAAGGCTCACAGCTGGGACACGGAAGGGTTAAGTTTGAACCCAGGCCCTGGATTCCACAGCCAGGATACAGCCCTCTCATCTCTGCTGTCTGACTCAGTCCCTCAGCATTCTTTAGCTCCCAGTCAATAAATACTTCACTTTTCAGGCTGCAAATGCTCTGTTCCTCATCCTAACTGCATATCAATACCGTCCCATTCATGGACATGCAATGCACCTACTTCAGGTTCAGGACCATACAGACCTTCTCTGCTCTTTCTCCCTTTCTCCTTTGTGCTCTCGATCCACACCTTGACTATTGCACTTCTTGTTTTGCAGTTACTTGGTTGTGTATTGCTCTCCTCCTAGGGGCTCCTCCAGTACAGGGACAGTGTCTTACTCAGCTCTATTGCCCCAGATTTTAACACTGTACTTGATATGAAAGTTTTCAATAAAGATATGTAATCTTTGAGATGTTGAATGAATGACAGTTATGCCCAAGAGAAGAGGGAGCATCCCCTTCTATTCCAGATCCAAACTCCGTCTCTGGCCCACTTGCACTCTCCCAGCTACATGCACCCCTCTGGAGCTCGCCAGGCAGAGGCAACCTGAACCCTGGGGAGGGTGGCGGGGCGCGCGGGCACAGCGCACGGGTGAGATGTGGTCTATATTAGAGTATCTATATAACTATGTAGATACTTTAGGATCTAAAGTCTCAGGGGCCCCACAGTATTTCTGCTCCAAGAGTCTTTGAGAAAACTCAGAGGAGTGAAGACCTGATGGAGTTGACAGGGACAAAAACACAGAAATAGAAGGGAGAAAAGCTCTCAAGAGGGCAGAGGAGGGATAGCGGATGCCAGGAGGAGCATCCGCTACATGCCCAGTCCTAACCCTGATGTGGCAGATCCGCAGAAGTCTCTGTACTAAGAGTGATCAAACTCTGAGTTCCCTACGAGGAGGGCCATGGCTGAGTCAAGAAAAGGCTTACGTTTCTATCTGGAATTGTCTTCTCTGTAAGCAAAAGAATTCCAAGCTCCCTGAAAAGTGGCCCAGCTGTAGTTGTTTTTATCTCCATAAAGCTTCACTCCCAGTCCTTCTTCCAGTAGGGGCCTCTCTTCTAAACACACACACACACACACACACACACACACACGTTCCGTTTCCTGGGACCAAGCTCAAATATCTACCACAATGACATGACCTGGAGTTTTCTCAGCTGTCTGTATAAGTCAATTAATTTATGTGCTAAGGCCTCCTATGTGTCGAGCAATGTTCAGGGCATACAAACCTGAATAAACATGGCTCCTCTCCACATAAAGCTCTCAGTCTAGTAGATCAGATGAACCCATATAGAAGTTAAGGAAGCTGTAACAAGCAATAGAATGCTGTAGGATTAAGGGAAGGGAGGAATTAATCCCACTTGAAGAGGATCAGAACCCCTGGTGCAGTAGGTGAGTTGTGCTAGGCTTGGAAGGATGCCATTAGGGTTGCTTTGGGGATGAGACCTAGGGGTCTCTATGTAGAACCCCTGTCACTGTCATGACCTCCACTACAGGGAACAACTCAGACAGGACTAGTACGCTCTCCCAAGAGCAGTAAAAGTCAATCAGGAGGCCCCAAAGAAATGTATATGGGTTTGGGTTCCTCCTTTTTTTGGAACTGGGGAAGATGCCTGTCCACTAAATCATGCCTGGAGCAATGCTAACTCACTCACTCGGTAACTGTGAAAACTTAAGATATAAAATGAGAGCCTGAATATTGAATGCTTAGAACAGCGCCCAGATGATTCCACCCAGTAACACCTTATTTTTTCTTACCAGCACCATCTTACACTCTTTAATATTTACTTTCAAACTTGATCCCCAGTGCCAGTCCCTGTTCTCAGTCTTGGTATCAAATCTAAATACACGAACTTCAATAAGAAATTGTGATTTGGGGCAGTGTTCCATGGGAATAGTGGCTCTTGGGACCTATCAGGGAATGGAGAATACTTCCACACTGCTTTGCACAGGGTGCAGATAAGTGAGGATAGTGGGAAGCAGTGTTGCCAGAGGTTTTGGGGATCAGAGCATGTGGGGCTATAAATTGCCAGAGCCAAGGACTTTCAATTGGATGGTGCCGGCAGCGTGTACCATTGAAGGTGTCTGAGGAGTCAATTGATCTGATCAGCTCTCTGCTGTCTTTCCTGAGACCTGTGTCCTCACTCCAGGAAGTAACCACTCTGCAAGGAAAGTAGTGTTCATTCTATTAAAAGATGAGGAAGGCCTTTGCTGCCTCTGTGGTCTACACTGTATCTGAGCACCTGGAACTTGGTCTCTGTGCAGTTATCTCTGAGGGCCTTCAGTGCCAAGTACTCAACTAGACTTTGAACACTGACAGGTGAGAACTGATGTGGCATCCCAGCCCCTGGTGAGAGGACCAACAGGCTTGCCTGTGCAGTGCCTTCTGCCTAACAGCTTTCAGGTCTCCAGATGACTCAAGCCCAGCAAATATGGTACTCCTTTTGTTCATAACACGTATTCTCCATCTTCCCTGAAAGCTCCCCAAGGAGAATGCGTTGCTACTCAGTGACATGCAGTCATTTTCATTACAAATGTATGGTATTGGCCAAACCACTGGGATGGGTTACCACTGAGCCACACATATTCCCTTGTCCAGCCCAAATGGTAACATGTGTTAATTAGTGGCCATGAGTAAGCCACCCTTGCCATGGAAGGGCATTCAAGTGAAAGCAAGTAAACCCTAATCATTAGAGGGAAGAATGAATAGTGGTGTGGCCAATCTTGCTCTTTCAAAAGAGGAAATGTAAGTTGATGTTACTTCGCTAATTACATTCAAGTTCTCCTGCATCCTGACATCTCTGGATTAGTGGGCTTGGGTGGAGTTGGAGCCGAAACTGTGAAGTCTGTAGAAGTAAAATTTTTTTCTGGTTTCTGGGTTATCAGGGACTAGAGAATGTTTCCATGGCAAAATAGGTAATCAGATAGTTACAGGGAACATATTTTTAATATAAAAATTGGACATATGGTTTGACAAGTATGAGTGTACTTTGGAAAATATAAGAAAAAAAGAAAACATTTAAAATTGGGGCTGTTCCTGAAAAAGCTTTGGCATGTGGTCACCTTCACACAGTGCCCTCACTAAAGAGGAATACAGTACATATAATCCAGGATAAGCCAATTAACACAAATCACTAATTACAACTCTGGTTAACCTATGATCTACATGTAAGAATTCATCAGCACTGCTCAGCCAAGGCTCTTTGTGACTCTCAGAGCTAAACTAGTCACTCAGAGGTCTCAGCATCCTGCAAATAAGGGAGCCTTCATCTCTGTGTGTTAGGAAGTAAGGAAACTCTGGCCAGTGCAGCACTTGGGGGCAGACTCAGAAGCTGATCAAGTTAAAGGGAGAATTACATACTGTCCTCCCAGAGACATTACCCTGAGGGATTTATCCATCTTTTTTTGTGCAGTTTAGATCAGGATAAAGTAACAGCTTTCCTTGCTACCTAAGAATTATTTTGTTCTCATCTACAAAATGCATAGTTGGTCTCGATTACCCCAATACACATATAGATACACTTTCTTCACAGTCAACCCCTCTCTCGCGTGCGCTCTCTCTCTCTCTCTCTTTCTCTCTCTCTCTCTCTCTCTCACACACACACACACACACACACAAACACACACAGAAACACACACATGGATGTAAGAGCAGACTCCATTTGGTTGTAGTTCCTGGGAGGGATGCAAAATGGAGCCAGATTTGCATAGGACGCCAGACAAGCCCTCCAGCCCCTGAAATATCACACCTGTCTCCTGCCAGTACTCAGAGTGCCATCTGCTTCCCCAGGAAAGCCAGACATAAGGCCCCCTCTTTATGCCTTTGGTAGATGATGAGAAAACCTGGCATGGGGAGCCTTAATTGCTCAAAAATAACTCCGTGGTACGTAACATACAGTTACATGAAGATCTGAAGAGAAAGCCTTGGCAGTCTTTTCACAAACATTCAGATAATGGTTGGGGCATGCAAAAGGGAAACTATTTAAGGACTCAACCTCATCCCAAATTATTTCTACTGCCAACAACTCTACAAGTGAGGAGTTCCGGGTGTGTGGTAGAAAGTCCCACAAAAAAGGCATGGGAAGCATCCAGGCAGGATTGTATTTTTTCATCTACCTCACTCTGAGGTTGCGATGCTCTCCTAAAGCTTTTTTTACCACCTCACATAAATAAATTTACTCCTTGATGCTACTTTTAAAATATAGTTTTATCTCTAGTTATGACAGCAGAGCAGAGGGAAATTCCCTCTCTCAGGCTGGTATAGCAGTGCCTGTGCAGAGGCCAGCCACATAAAACAGAGAGGTGTGACAGAAGCAGCATGGTTTCCAGTGTGGAAAGACAGCACAGGACAGTCTTAAGGCAAGAGGACAGACTAGGGCAGAGTTTGTCAATGGTGGGCCTCTTGACATTTTGAGCTGGATGATTCTTTGCCATAGGGAGTTTTTCTGTGCATGGTGGGATGTTTAGCAGCATCCCTAGCCTCAATCCATTACATACCAGCAATACCCCTCCCCCAGTATGACAACGAAAAATATCTTCAGACGTCAAATGTCTGGTGGGGAGCAGAATTACCCCTTTGGAGAACTATTGAACTGGATGGTCTCTCTAGGTCTCCTCAAAGCCCATTGGGGTATGTAGGTGGTAGAGAGAGTTTTGATGGCATAGCATTTATCACAGAGAATGATACTCACTTGTTTATGTGTCTATGTCTCCCATTAGATTGCATTTTTGTGAGGATAGAGACCATCTCCATCTGAGTACTGCTGTCTCTGCAGCCCGTGGCCTGGTGCCAGGCACAGGTGTTAAAGGAAAGAATCAATGACTGGATGAATGGCAGGTGGGATCCGGTCTCCTCCCCAATCCAGATTTGCATAGTTTCCCTTTTGCATGCCCCAACCATTATCCGAATGTTTGTAAAAAGACTGCCAAGGCTTTCTCTTCAGATCTTCATGTAATTGTATGTTACGTACCACGGAGTTATTTTTGAGCAATTAAGGATTCCTGTGTCAAGTGCTGTGGCTTTGTGTTTGTGGTGGCTGCAGGGAGAGATATCTTCAGAAAATTAATAAAATAAATGACTAAATAAATGGAACCTCTTGTCTAAAGAACACAGAGATAAGGTAAATCATTTTGAGTCCTAGGAAAATTATCTCTACCATCCTGCCCCAGTTTCTCCATTCAGCCAGAAAACACGTTAATTTATCTTGTGAAATTTTTCATCTACCGGACAAACATTAAGTATTTCTTTCTCCTTTTTTTTTTAAAAAAGTATTCTTCTCTCTACGAAGGTGGGTTGGCTCTCAACTCATTGGAATAAAAGCTCCATTAGCCTCACTGCATGTAAGGCTTGTGAGGTTGGCCTGGATTCAGGGCCAGCAGAAGGATAAAGAAATCTGACACTCATTCTTCACATAATTAGAGTTGGTAAAATAAACTGTGCGTATTTCATCAAGGGAATGGATCAATCAGGCCCAGGACAGGGCGGAAAATCCATGCTCACAGTACCAGCCTTTTGTCTCAAATTAACCCCCAGCTGATAAAAAAGGTTCCTGTGGAGTCATTGGGGAATATTCCTGCACCCCACCCCACCCCTGGCCCTTCATGCCTTTTAATCTCTGAGTCCACGTAGCTTTTCTCAGCTGGTGCAAACCCAGCAAACACTACATACAGTTGTCTGCTTATACATGACACATGTTCTCCAAATCCCTGCATAGGATGTTTCTCTCCCTCTGTAACATGATGTCGTTGGCCAGCAAGTATCCAGGAATCCACCCCTGGCCAAGAAGGCTTCACTTTTTCATGCATATCAGAAGGCAAGATGGGGCTGCAACTGAAAAACCCAAACTTTTGACCAGCCTTGGGACAAGTAGCAACAGGAATGATATCGTTGATGGGGAACCAACAGAATAATCAGCAATGGTGAATAAATTCTTTTTGAAAAGTAAACAGCCCCTTCCTAAATTCATATTATGGTTCTTACCCATGTTAATATCCTCTTCTAACCCAAGCCAGCTTTCAAAAAGCCAAGGTCTTGGAAACTTTCAACATGCATTACTGGATGCAAGGTCTTGCATTACTGACCGAAAACGGTGTGGTCTCCTTCTCTGCCATCCTCTCTATCATGCCCTCACTTTGACTAACTTAAAATTAGTATAAATTTCCTCTAGGAGGGAGAGGAAGGCAAGTGAGTGAATGAGACAGGCTTAGGTAACAGACAAGCAAGGTCGTCACTGGCCATGGAAAAATATCTCAAGAAAGGAGCCAGAAGAATAGTATAGGACCTCTGGGAAGGAAAGACAGTTTTTGAAATTGACAGGCTGGGGAGGAGGTTAGGGAAGTAGAAGTTGTTTTGTCCAGAGGTGCCAGAGTGCAGCCCGGCAGTCTCCCCTCATCAAGTACTTGCAGGGTTCTGATGTGCTGGTGCTGCAAGGTGATGCCCAATCCTGGAAGAGACGAGGAAATGGCTAAGGCTACAATATAAGCTAATGAGGGGACTTCCCTGCTGATGAGGGCTGTGAAACGCAGCTTTCACCATTTCCAGGGTCTTCAAGATCAGGAGACTCGGTCTTCCATCAGGGAAAAAAAGTATTGAGCTAGCCCTGATGGATTCTTAGAAGCATTGTAACTCTAGGAAGCTATGAAAGTCCAGGGGCTATTCCCAGGGCAGGAAGTAGCACCCAGGATGGGGAAGGTGGTGCTAGCGGGAGTCTGGCTCTGTCCAGTGATTGCGTTCTTCAACCCAGCCTGGGTCTCCTCCGGCTTCAGCATGTTCTGAGTGGCTGGTGTATTTCCCCATAGTCCTGGTGGTTTTCTTTTTCATCGTCTCACTGATAGAAGTGTGTGTGTGTGTGTGTGTGTGTGTGTGTGAGAGAGAGAGAGAGAGAGAGAGAGAGAGCACACGTGGTTTTTCTTGGCCTTTTGCCCCTTGGGAAGGTTTCCAGAGATATTTCCATGAGTGTAGAAGCTTGAGCAGAGACAGGGAACAGAGGGCGATGGCTTGGGGGTTGGGAGGGGGATCTACTCACGGCTGAGACTTGGCTTCTGCCTGAACTCAGCTGCTTGGCATCCATGGCGTCTCTGCCGTTAAGCTCACAGGAGAGCTTGGGGCAGCTCCTCTTCCCTGCTGTTCTCTGCACGCCCTCCTCCCTCGCTCCCTCCTCACCCCCTTCTATGCCCTGCTCTCCTTCTCTCCTCTGGTTTCTTCAATTTCAATGAGTTTATGGGCATGACGAATGTTGCCAAAGCCAATAGCCCTGAGTCTCAGTGTCTGGGGATGGATTTCACAGTGGGAAGGGGGTGACCGGGACCTTGGACCACATTCCCACTGTAGGTTTCTGCTTCAGTCTGAGTTGGTGGCAGGCTGCCAGGGACCTTGTTCACTAGGGTTTCCAGTCTCAGCTGAACTCACCAACCTTGTCTCCAGACGGGGAGAAAGTTATTATGGCAGAGGTCATGTCTGGAGTCTCAGGTCAGGGGGAGGGGGTGGAGGGGAAGCTTCAAGCTTATGTTTTCAAGGAGCAGTTTATAAACAAACCCCTCACTGTCTTATATAAACTGTGCTGCTAAAACTCCAGTCCCCCACTGACACTGCAATTTCACAGACTAGGGCCAGGGTGACAAAGACAGGCGGCTCTCAATCCAGGCGTTCATGGGAGATTAGAAAGGGTCCTTGATGGTCTTCTGAACATGAAAGAGTTTTATCTTTCTCCATACCCACCTCCCCCTGCAACGTACACACAAGAACAGTTTGGAGGAGGCAAGAGAAGATGGATATTGTTACAATCAGAGCCTCAAACATCCATCTTAAATGAGTTCTAGCTAAGGAAATCTCCTTCCTAATGAACAAGCCTTATGAGGCTTATCAAACTTCTATTTTCTCTGTTTCTCTCTCTTTTTCTCTCTTTCTCATTGTCTCAACCACACATACACACACGCACACCCCTTGTCAGGACAGCAAACTTTCCCCTCCAGGGTGCCTCAGTTGATGGAGATTTCTATTTGCAATGAAAATCAACTTTGGAAAACATCACAGCAAGGGACTTTTTTCCTGGCTGCCCCAAGATTGATCTGGTCCATAGGATGCCCAAGATCATTGCATTCGGTAATTTCATTCTGCTTATGATCTATTTCTTATACGATCAATATGATAAATGCGAGGGAGAGCAATGGGGGTTACGGCCCGACGCTGGTGAAGTGAGGAGGAGAGGGGAGCGCTGGGCTGCCGCACTGTGTGTCTCATGAAGCAGAAAAGCAATTCAGTCAGACTAAAAGCTACAGACAAGGCGGTATGTTCTCAGTGATAAATGCAAATGATGTGACTACCTTTCCCCCAGGGCAAATGGGGTTGGAGCGGGGAGGGGAGAAGAGCCCCACTGTCTGGGATCACAGCATTCCCTTAGGAACCCTCGGGAAATCTGCACAAGGCAAACACATGGTGTGAGAGTGGGGATGTTGGGAGGGAAGAGCTAGAGTTTGTTACATAATCAGTGCTAATGGCAAGCCTCCTCCCTGTTCCTGACCCAGCCATGCCTCTGAGTATTGCCATATTTAAAGCATAGTACAATAGAATCAGGCATCCAGTGAGTGGAGAACCACAGGGAAATCTCAGAGAGTGCACTGATCCATGAGAACCCTATCATCTTCTCTGAGCATTAGAGTTCCCTTTGGCCACAGGTCTTATTAGGTAACAATCCATTTCACTGCCTGCACTGTTATTTTGTGCCAGGGTCTTCTGCTATCCCACATGAGCTGTTGTACCTAGGTGTCCTTGAACAAGCCATTGAATTCTCTGCATCCAAGTTTCATCATCTATTAAAGGGAATCCATTCTATCTCTGCTGCTGTTGGAGAGTATCTTTATGAGGATGGAATGAAATAATGTAGATAACTTCTAAAAACATATAATGTGTCCAGAGTGTGAGGTATTGATTGTGGTAGACACTGGGAAGCCTGGAAAAGAAGAAAGAGAGGGCACTGCCCTCAGAAAGCTTAGAGATGGATAGGGAAGATGGGTCAAATGCATGAAAAGGAGAAGCAAGACGAGTTCACACAGAAGAAAGAGTCCTGGACCAGGAGATGCAAACCCTGAGTTGTAAGTAGGGCTCTACCAGTCCCCTATCGCATGATTGTACAAGTTCCTTCCCCTCTCTGGGCCTCAGTTTCCCCAAAGGAGTATGTTGGGTAATCTCCAAGGACACCCTGGGTTCTGATTTTTTGTGATGTCATAACAAATTGAGCCCTAATGCAGATGCAGATATGAAAGAGTGATCTGAGCTCCAGGAGGAAATGAAACAGAGAGAGATTTTAGAACAGGGGAAGGGCACGCTTTGGCAAAATGGAATGACAGGGACATTCCAAATGTGGAAATCAACCTGGCTAAGCTTCCAAAGTGGGAGTGGGCATGTCCCAGTCAAGCATGTTCAAAGATTTCAGATGGTTGGATCCTAGAGAAGAAGAGTAAGGAGAAGGTCAAAGGGCATGGAAAATACTTTTGGCTTCTGAGCCCTTGTCTGGGATGAAGGAAGATGAGGAGGCAGGAAGGGACGGAGCTGTCAGGATGGCTGGGCTCTTCACAGGAGCTGAGAGGAGCCTGACCTGCTGCCCTATCACTCTCCCATCTGTATCAAAAGGACCATCACCCTCAGGATCTTTCTCAGGAGAAGTGTTTTGTCACCACAACGCTGCTGTTTCTTGTGTCCTTTCAGGAAATTAAATTTGAAGTTGCTCAACCCTGCTAGTGTTTGATCCCTCGCAGACACTCTCCCCCTCCTGCTGCAGAAAGCCTGAGGTGGGTGCGGGGAAGGTAGGCAAGGGAGGGAGTGTGGTGGGTGGAGCAGTCATGGTAAGACGGGTTCCAGCAACTCTGCATCGGTGGTGATCCTCTGCCCTCCCACCCCTCCCACTGCAAGGAAGTCTGTTCTCTAGAGAGAGGCAGACAGAAGGCCCCTTCTATTTTCTCATCTAGAGGGCAGAGGCTGGGATGAGATCTCTCTTGGGAACGTTGATTAAGTAGCCATCGTGCCAAGGGCAGAACTGGGAACTGTAATCCCACTGATAATTAAGCCATTCATGGCCCATGAGAAAATGGTCAGACAGCTCATCTGGACATTATCCATTTGCAAGAGGGCAAGGGAAATTGTGCTCCTAATATGTACTGTTTACCAAAGGTATATCTTAGATTTTATTAAAGGTGACCATCCATGTGTTCATTCAGTATACTTTCACCCCCTGGGAAGGGAGCCCCAAAGCACAAAAGTATTGCATCCTTTTCAATAGCTGAGATGGCTGAGGCCTGTCCAGGGTCAGACAGATGGTAATTAGAAGATCCACAGGTCTAGACCAGTGTGGGAGGTCCGTGGCTTTTGAAGGAGATGGGGGCCCGGGTGGGAGACCATGCGCAGCTGTTCAGCCACATGCAGCTGTTTACCGATTAAAAGAAGAAATAAAACTTTAAAAATGGGAACTACTTATTTTAGCCCAAGTTTTCTCTTCTCCTCTCCATTCAAATATCTCAACAAGTGTGAAGTTCAGAAGGGAGCACAGTGTGGTATCAAGGATCAAAGGGCAAGGCCTGCCCCCTTTGGCTTTCATGACATGAGTTGTCTAGACAGAGCACATCAGCTCCCTTATCAGCGACTGAGGATCACCAGCAAAGCAAAATAATTTCATGGGCTTGTGTGTTCAGAAGCTGGAGCTGGTGTATTAAACTAAGAATATGAAAATCAACAACAAAAAAACAAACAATCCAATTAAAGACTGGGCAGAGGCTCTGAATAGACACTTTTCCAAAGAAGACATACAAATGGCCGACAGGCACATGAAAAAATGTTCAACATCATGAATCTTTGGGGAAATGCCAATCAAAACTACAACGCTATATCACTTCACAACCATTAGAATGGCTATGATCAAAAAGACAGCAAATAGCAAGTGTTGGCAAGAATGCGGAGAAAGGGAACCCTCATGCATTGTTGGTGGGGATGTAAATTGGTGCACCCACTATGGAAAACAGTATGAAGTTTCCTCAAAGAATTAAGAATAGGACAACCATATGATCCAGCAATTCCACTTCTGGGTGTTTATCGGAAGAATATGAAAACATTAATTCAAAAAAAGTATGTACCCCTATGTTGATCACAGCATTATTTACAATAGCCAAGGTATAGAAATAGCCTAAATGCCCATCGATGGATGAATGGATAAAGATGTCATCTATATATACAATGGAATACTACTCAGCCATGAAAAAAGATGAAATCTGGCCATTTGTGACAATGCGGAGGAAACTGGAGGGTATTATTCTAAGTGAGTAAGTCAGATAGACAAGGACAAATACCATATGATTTCACTCATATTTGGAATAGTAAACAAATAAATAAACAAACAAATAAAACAGAACAAAAACACAGAGACACAGAGAACACATTAGTGGTTACTAGAGAGAAAAGGTGGGGCGGAGGGAGTGTGAAATGGAAAAAGGGGGTCAATTCTGAGTTGATGGATGGAAACTAAACTTTCGGTGATGAGTACACTGTAGGGTATACAGAAGCTAAAATATAATGTTGTACACATGAAACTTATATAATATTATAAATCAATGTCACCTCAATAATAAAGTAAAATAAAATAAAATATAAAATAAAATAAAATAAAATTGGAAATATGCAGATATGACCTGCTGAAGGAGGAGGCACCTATATGTGGTCATCAAGTAGCTCCCTCAGCATCAGAGCTCCCACTTTAGGGCAGTGAGAACTCCGTGGTCCTTTTGATTGAAGGTGCAATTTCAATAAACCCACACAAAGGAAGTAAAGCGACAAAATTTGTTACTTACAGATCCCAGAAATGGGGAGGGGGGCACAAAATGAGCCTAGGCAAAGGCAGTCCTTCATCCCTGCATTCCAGGTCACAGGTCACAGGCAGGTGAGCAGAAAATAGAGAGCAGGGTAGCAAGCACCTATTACTTATATGGTGGTTGGGGTGGAGGTCACTAACTTTTCATGGGCTCAACTCTAAGTGGTTATTTTAAAAGGTGCCCCAGGAAAAGCAAAGCGGGAACTTGGGGCAGGAATCCTAAGCTCGGGTCCTTATCTAAATGTCCAGACTCAGCGTGAGCAGGGTTGTCAACCTGTAAAATGCCCAGACAGCAACTCCGAAGAGCTGTCCCTCCTGTCCCAGCTTCCAGCTCAAAAAGGGAGAAATACTGTTCTTCCCCCACCTTCTCCACCTCTGAGTTCCTTTTCTATTGACTTTACTTAAACTTCTTTGGGTTTTCAACCTTGAAGAGATTTCTGACTTGCTCTTTGCCAGCAGCCCAGGTTTCTCTTCTTTGGTTGGTAATGAGCTCAAGTCACATGAAAAGCCAGAGCCTGCTTTGGAGCCATCTGGGCAAATCCCAGGCAACCCTTCTTCCAGTGCCATTTGCCTGAGAATTCCTCTCAAGCCCCCGGAAAACTTAGACTCTGCTCCCTCCAGACCACTCTCAATGCTCCAGAATAAGTCAAATACCAAAAATCAATGGGAATTTTCCAGTGGAAAGACTTCCAAAATCACCAAAGACTTAAATTACCTTTCCATAATTGGGAAAGTCCACCAAATAGCAGAGAAATGATCTCTTTCTTTTTCCCCTGGCTTGCCAATTGAAACACTGTCTGCTCCCAATCCAAATCATGTCACGAGGCCTCTTCCCAAAGAACTCAACTCCAGTAATTGGAAGCAGCCCTGCCTCGCCTTTGGTCTTGGGTATTTTCATCATCGGACTGTTCCAGCCAAGACATACATTTTGCCAAGGAAAACTTTCCTTTGAAACCTCCATCTTCTCCAAACAGAGAGTTGAAATTGACTCTTGGCATGCTCCAAAGATAGTTCTGAGTTAGGAAAAATAATACATATGTGTCAGCCAATCTATGAGATTGTCCCCAATCTGAAAAAAAAAAAAAAAAAGCAGCCTTGCACATGAACTCATCTCTACTTCCTATAGCTGATAAAGCCAGTGTACCTGCAAAGCTTCAGAGCCCTTTGAAGCCACTTGATCAGCTCCTCTGGATGTGACCCCCAAATCCTTCTACTCAAAGAAGTTTGTAAGGCAAAAGAGCAAGGGGTATTTCAAAGAAAGGGAAGGTCTAGGATACAGAGAAATGTAGTTGTATCCTTCAAGGGGAGGTATTCGAATTCGAGCTCCTGGCAAGATTACAGTTTGGGAAAGGTTTAGTTCAACTTGGAGGAACTGCAGTGTTGGAAAGCAGGGCATCTGCAGGCACTGTCTATCTCCTTGAAGAGTGGAGTGGGTCTTCATGAAGGGAACCAGGTTTATACCCAGAAGCTGAAGAAAACATTTTGCAAATATTCAAACCAATCATCTGACCTGGAAAACAGAGGGTATGTGGTTTCCCAGACAGCCTTCTGCAGGGCAGGGGTTGGATAAGGGAGAGAAGGGCCCTTCTTGAGGAATTGTAGGCTCTGTGAATTCCCTGCCCTGTGCTGCCTCATCCTGGGTTACTGATTTCTCTCCTAGTGGCCTTCATAGCTCCTGGAGATGAAGTATTGCTCAGGACAGTCACTCTAGTAGGAGAGAAAACTACTTAAAATCATAAAATCTCATAATTAGACATGACCTTAAAATCCATTTAGTCAGCTGGCCCATCTCATGCTAGAATGCCTCACAGCATAGGAACCTGCAATGACAAGACAGTCTCTGCCAACAGCATAGCTCAAGGTGCAGGACCGCACAGGGCACATCATCCCTGTGGTAACCAGATACCAAGACAGATGAACCAACTTTACCAGTTTAGGAGATAACTGCTGCTTAAGATCATGGGCTTAGACTGCCTGGAGTTAGACTCTCTGAGTTCAAATCCTGGCCCCGCCATTAACTTGACCATTAACTGGTCAAGTGACTTTGGGCAACTCACTTGACCTGTCCGTGCCTCTGTCCCTCAGCTGTAAAATAAGGATAATGGTAACACCGACCTCATTTGGTATTTGTGAGATTAAAATGAGCTAATATGAGTAAAGCACCTAGAGTATTCCTATTCCACTGATCAACCAACAGAGATCCTCCTCACTTTTTATTATAAATAATTGTATATACTGTGTATACAAAAGCATCAATATCAGTATAACGAGCCCTCATAGATCAAAATAGTATAATGAATGACTCATCTAGCTGCAACTACACTCCACCCACTTCACCCCCAGCCCCAATTATTTTGAAGCAAATCATAGTTAATCTTTAAAGATTTCAGTATGTAGCTTTAAAAAGATACATACTGGGGAGGGACTCCTTAAAAAATTAATAAGCATAATAGCATTATTGCACTCCTCCCCCAAAATATAAAATCATTCTATAATATCAAATATCAGTCCTTGTCTGCTCTCTCTCTGTTGGAAATGATATGAAAAAAAGGTCCACACATTACAATTAGTCGATATGTCTCTTGTCTCTTTTAATTTGTAGGTTCCTCCTTCAATTCTTCTTTTTTACTATTTTTCCCCTTGCAACTGTTTAGTCATAAGATTAGGCCATTTGTCGTATTAGGCCATTTGTTGTTGATTTTGCTGATTACCTATCATTTAACATGTTCCTCTGTCCCTCTGTATTTCTTATACATTGATCATTAGATCTGCAGGCTTTAATAATTTGACAAGGCTACTTCAATAATTCAGGTTCAATAATTAGACAAAACTACTTCATGGACTGTGGTATGTATTTCTATCAGGAGGTTCACAATGTCTGGTTGGTTCTTATGTGATGATGTTAGCAGTATCAATGATCATTGTCTAGATTTATTAATTCATGGTCAGGTTGCCTACAAAAATGCAGATGTCCAGTTACATTTGAATTTCAGATAAACAATAATTTTGAGTGTAAGTTTATCTCAAATATACTTGTACTAAGCAATTATTTGGTTTTTTATATGAAATTTATATTTAAGTGGAGTTCTCTGTTTTTATTTGTTAAATCTGGCGACCCTAATAAGGGTCTACAAAATGATGACATTCTAATTCTATGATTCCTTCTTTATTTGTTAGTTATAATATTTTTCTAAAGAGAAACTTCCTCTCATCTATTTGACAGCCCTGAAATATAGATTACATATAAGAAGCAAAACAGTTATTTGATTTTTTTTCCTTTTACTTTTCAATTGAAAAATAATGAGATAGGTCCTCTAATGATCAATAGAGGTATCATTATGAACTCACAGATGTGAATATATTTGTTGTGAATTCCAATCCTTTGTGGTTACTATCCTTTCTGGTGCTTAAACTATCCTATCTCTGGTCAGTGAGAATCTATTCTAGTAGGCTCCCGAGTCCTTTTGACATGACATCAGTAGCTTGATATTTAGTTTGCTTTCTGGTATGACAAGATTTTCTAGGCTCATCATGTGTATTTCCAGCCTTGGATCTGGAATCAGGCATTTCTTCAAGAAATCCTGTTTCCTTTTAAGAGAAAATGGTACTTAGAAAACATAATCTGGTTTTCTAATGGTACTTAGAAAACATAATCTGCTCTGTGCTACTGAATTTTTCATTATTTTTAGGTCTTTTCAATAGATAGAGCCAGTAACCATGTATTTTTAAAAGATAATAAAGCTCATGAGTTTGTAATATTTCCAATACAAATGCAAAACCACATGTTTTTCTTCGCTTCATTGGCCTCACATCTGTATCTCTTTTGTCCCATCATAAAAATCCCTATTCTCAATGACATTCACATAATTACTCACGCACAACACATACACATAAAACAATGTATGTATACAACATACAACTTCACTTACATTACAACTTTGTAATAACAATACCAACACTACCACTAACAATATGATTGGTAAACATAGCTTAAGGTTTTGTTTCATTTTGTAGTTATTTTCATTTTTAGGGCATATTCCTCTGGGCATATAAAAAATATATACCTGTATTTTTAAATTACTTGAAATACTTTCTTAGTGTGCTTATGCTCCAACTAGGTATATATTTAAATTATCTTTTTTAAATTTCATTTTACTTTCTAAATTTTTAGGAATTGCTCTTTTGTGTTGCATTTTTAAATTATGTAAAAATATTTACATAGTTCCAAAGACAAATCTGTAAAACATGGTGATATTCAAAGAAATCTAGTCTTATTCTGGTCTCATCCACTCTATTCCCTTCCTCCTTCTAAAGGTAAGCACGTTATTTTTACAATTTATCCTTCATTGATTTATCCTTCTATAATTTAATCTAAACAAATATAAAGATATATCTGTATCCTCCTCATTCTTCAAGGCTCATCTCCAATAGTACTCCTCTGAGGCCTCACCACCAAAAATTGAGAACTCATCATCGATTACAGACAGAAGTGTCACCTGCCTAACAATATGGTCACACTGTTTACAGCTAGCCTCCATTCTGATGGTTCACTTCTCTATTCTAATTGATTGGTGCCAGGGTTTTACCTGATTACAGTTCATTGCATTCACATCTGCCTCTCTTAGTAGCAAAAGTTGCTAGGATTTCCTAGAAAGCCAAGACCAGACCAGCGCTTACACCTTTTTTTTATATTCCATACAGCCACAGCCTCAATGAAAATTCATTGAATTGAATGCATAAATCAGTGCCTCTTAGCCCTGGATAAGCATCCAAATTATCCATATAGTTTTTTCAGCATTTTTATAAGTACAGGTTGCCAAGTTCTGCCCAAGACCCACTGAATCAGAATCTCCAAAAATGATCACCAAGAATGTGAATTAAATAATAAAGCATGATTCTATTATACAGCCAGTTTGAGAGCCATTGACCAACCGCCACTCTGCATAAATGCCCCCACAATGGAGCACATACGAGCACCTGCAGTGGGCGTTTCTTAAGAGATTCTCCCCTCCCCTGTTTAAGACGGTGCAATTCTGTGTCAGCAAAGCCAAGAGGAAACTTAGCTAGTCGCTTCATTTACCTGATGATTTCCTCCAGAGAAAACTTAAAGAACTGTGGAGGGTGGGTTTATGTCTTTGAAAGAGAATTTGTTGCATATAAGGTTAATTACTTTTTAAGGTCACACAGTTTGTCAGCACCTAGGACGAAACTGGCTTCGTGATCTTCTGGCCCAGAGCTCTGTCATCATTCGCTTCCCTTTCCCAAGCCCAGTATTACCCGAGGGCAGAGATGACACACGTCTTTTCATCCCTCCAAGGGCACTTCCATCCCAAGGCAGGACTTGAGAGCCAGAAGGGATTTTAGGGATCTAATCCAATCCCTAAGGTGAGAAAGCTGTGGCCTGAGTCAGAAAGACAGTTTAAGGCAGCGCTTGGACTAGAAGCCAAGTGTCCTGCCTTCCTGGTTGATCAGGCTTTTTACTGTCCTCGCTGCATCCACAGTCCTGCCTATTCTTATGCCATCCATGCATTAATGCTTTAGGGTAAGAAAGAAGCTAAGTTAGGGCGTTGACATCTAGTCTCAGCCAAAAGAGCTGATGTCACATTTCTGCAACTATGTAGAAGGCAAGACTCAGACCCTACTTTATTTGTCTAAGCTTTAGTGACAAAGCCATTGCCGGACCTGTGTCCAGGAAGTCACACCCAACATGAGCTGAGAGGAAGAGAGGGAGCGGGTAGAGAAAGGATTATCTCCTCCTTTTACAATAGCTTTAAGTTAGCTCTCTCATTTGATTTTTCTTGATCATCTAGCAGTGAAAAGAGGCAGTGGGTGGGTGGGATGGCTGGGGGCAGGGGGCCCCCAGAAGCAGCAGCACAGTCGGCTTCCTCCAAGTCTGCCTTTTCACTTTTATCCCCAGGGCTCTATAGACCAGAGATAGTCTAATTGGTGTCCTGGTGGAAAGGGACGGCGGCTGAACACTATAGAAACAGGGCTTAGGTTTTTCTTCCATTGTGCCAGTCTCCATAATCCTCACCATTCCCTGTCCCCCGCCCACAGTTTGAACCAAAGGCAAAACCTGGAGGTGGTCCACTTGGTACATCTGGCTATTTGGAAAGCTCCAGGGAGGGAGTCATCACAGTAATCGAATGCATCAATTAAACCCAACAGATCCTTTTCAATCACAGGGAGCATATGCACACACACACATGCACAAGCACACACACACAAACACAATCGCCTGTCTTAGTGTACTCTACAGGGCTCACTCTGGCCTCCATGGCTTCCACAGTGTGAGGCAAGGCAAAAAAATCTATTCAGGTCACAAGGTTGAGGTTATGAGAGATGAAGGAAACCAGAGGGGGTGGGCAAGCATGCTGGTGAACTTGGATGTGTGCCAGGAAAGGGAGCTTTGAAGGCAAGAGTCCTATAGGGATGCTAATCGTGAGTATTTCATTGTGATGATTCTGGGTCTCTTTTTTTCACTGGGATGCACACAAAACTGTGCTATGGGATAGGAGCCTCCCAGCTGCTCCCTATGGCGCCTTTGGAAGAGAGGTCAGTGGTGGAGAAAAGCCTTCTGCCCAAGGCTTTTGGAAAAATCATTGTTTTCACTGGATTAAAGTTCAAAAGGAAAATTTATACTAGAATTTAAGAATCTTCCAGGCTAAAAGTACTGTAAAACTGTAACAGGTACCAAGAGTATTAGTAATATATTCTAGCCCTCTTTAAAGTTATAAGGTGATAAATGCCTTATCATTGGATGTATACAAAGAGGTAAAGAATGACCACTTACTGAGTTGATGTAGGAGATATTTTTATAGAGGGTGTAGTGGAGTTTAATTGTGTCTCCCAAAAAGATATGTTCAAGTCCTAACCCCTAGTACCTCTAAATGTGACCTTATTTAGAAATAAGGTCTTTGCAGATGTATTCAAGTTAAGATGAAGTCATACTGGATTAGGGTAGACCCAAGTCCAATGACTGGTGTCCTTATAAGAAGGCCATACGAACACACACACGGAGAGGGAAGACGGCCGTGTGAAGGCAGAGGCATAAAGCGGAGTGATGTAGCTACAAGCTAAGGAATGCCAAGGACTTTGGACAGCAACCAGAAGCTAGAAGAGGCAAGGAAGGATTCTTCCCTAGAGGCTTCAGAGGGAGCCACGACCCTGCTGACACCTCGATTTCCAACTTCTGGACTCCAGCCACAGTGAGAGGGTGAACTGTTGTTTTAAACCATCCAGTTTGTGGTCCTTTGTTATGGCAGCCTTAGGAAACTCATACAGGGTAAGACTAAATAGCCTGGAGGGTCTCTTCCAGCTGCAATAGGCTATAGGCCTAATTTTGTGGGGTTTTCATTGTTGGGAGTTTATACAGAAGCATCTCTCTGAACTGATTTCCAAATAGTCCTATCCTGAGCAAGAAGGAAGCATGGCTGTAAATGAGAAGGAAGGAAATGTGAAAGCCATTGTAGATCCTGTCGAGAGGGCCTCACTTAGACTCCCGTTTCCTCAAGAAAGGGTTGGACTTTGTTGTACTGTGAAATTCTCTCACACATGCGCTCCCTCCCTGCCCCTCACATGAATAACAGCTGCGTACTTTGTTCTGGCTCTTGGGGACAGGAACCAGACCCTAGGGCTGTCAAGTGGGATTCCTGACTTGGGAGCACGTTTAATCCCAAACAATTAAGATAATCCAATCAACATTGCAGCCAGCACAAACTAATGCCATTAGAGGCAGAATCTCCCCAGGCATTGGGGGGAGGAGGAGAAGGGGAGACAAAGCATAGTGGGCTCAGTCTCAAGGTCACTGTGATCTCCTAACCTAAACTGAGTTACTTGGGACAGATGGTTCCAAAGCAATGCCAGAGTCCTTAGAGGCAGACGTTAGGGTCCTCCTCTAGGGAGACCATGGCCAAAAGTAAAGATGGTATGTGCTCAAAGGATAAGGCATCTCCCAGAGACTCTTAGGGGAGCCCACCCATCTCCGTGAACAGTGCACAGAGCTGGACTCAGAGACCTTGCTTTGATCCCGGCTTCTGCATTTATCGCCTACACCCCTTGCACAAAGCATTTGCTCTCCTAAACCTCAGTTGCCTCATTGGAAAACAGGGACGTTGCTTGACTTCCTTCCTATCTTTCTGAAGGCGGAAATGTATCAGGATCCAATGCTTCTCACTCTACAGAGGAGGAAAATGAGGCTACCTGACTTCCCCAAGTCCACCCCGCCCATTAGTGACAGGGGCTGATACGGAGTAACTGCCCTGTAAGTAACAGCTTTTCTTGAGCCAGACACTGTGGTTTACAAGACTCATTTAACTCTCATAACAACTCTATGATGTCCACATTCTTTTCCTGTTTTACCATGGAGGGGATTGAAGTTAACAAGAGGTTAAGTAACTTTGCCAAGACCACAGAGGAATCAGTGGCAGAGCCAGGAACCAAGCCCACTCTGAAGTCTATGCTCTGAGCAACTGCAGTTGAGCCCCGCCATCTTTCTAGTATATGTCCACCTGCTCCTAATGTACTTGAAAACTTTGCCAATGGTGACTTGCTGTACACATTATTACATTAATTATTAACAGTAACTGTTAAATATTATTGCATTAAGAGAAGTAAGCATTCGTTTGACGTTGAAGCTCCTCAAAAGCACAGAGGTGAGTCACAGGTCCTGGGATGAAGGGGCTACAGAAATGGCAAAGCAATTTGGCATGTTCTTCCGTCAAAGGGTCTTTCCTAAGCTCATCAGTCAACAGAGTAGAGAGGACTGTCCCTGCTGGTAGAACCAGTAGTAGTGAATCTGAAGGCATCTCTAATGTCTCAAAGGAGGAGTTGTTTGGCCTCCTGACATTCCTTGTGTCATCATGTCCCATGTAGGAAAGAGAGACCCAGACCAGTGGAGCAGGGCTGGACAGAGGAACACAGATCACAGGTGTTTGCCAATGCAGGTCCACAGAAGACCCCGGCATCGGAACCAAGGCCTTCCAAAGTTTGGCTCCGTGATGTTTATTTAGCCAGTTTTGGCAGACTGGAGAAAAGTTGAGGTGAAGTGGTTACAGGAGATTGATTAGGAACTTCCACTTCCAAGGTAAGGTACAAGAGAAAGCCTGGCCCCTGCCCACGAGGACTTTGCAACCTGATGAAAAAAATGAAGTTCTGAAGTTAAGCACACTGGTGAGTAACAGGAGAGCTCAGAGGAGATTGCAGCAGGAATGTAGCATAGCAAAATGGAAGGGACCCTGGGCTTGAAATGAAAACACCCAGGCTCCAGTATCTTCTCTGCCATGTAACTGGATGTGTGATCTACA
Organism: Eubalaena glacialis; assembly: GCF_028564815.1. Taxonomy (NCBI): domain Eukaryota; kingdom Metazoa; phylum Chordata; class Mammalia; order Artiodactyla; family Balaenidae; genus Eubalaena; species Eubalaena glacialis. Next base: position 40,067,753 of record NC_083718.1, on the reverse strand, counting down.
AGTGACTTAAGCTTTCTGAACATCTTTACATTTACCCTCTGTGAAATGGGTATAAATGGCAAAAACCACTAGTGAAAGTAATTCAGCAAACATGCACCCAGGGACTTCTCTAGGCCAAGCTCACAATGAATAGAAACAAGTTTACAAATTACTAACCTTTTGTGGGCATAAAGTGCCCTTAGCATAGGTTGGAAAAGATATCTTTAAAAAGATGGGTCTTGAGAAGGTCTTCAAGATTGTTCAGGCTCTGGGAAGTTAGGAAGGGAAACAATACATTCTAGACAGCTGGAAGAACATGGGCAGAATTGCGGGGAGAAAACGAGCTTAGCAATTTCAAGGAACCCAGAGGGAACCAGTATGCCTGGGTGGGTGGACAGGAGTTATTAGAAATAAGACTGAGCATAAAGGGTAGGGCAAGGTTATGGAGAACCTTGAAAGATGGCCTGTAAGTCCTCTGATGTTATGGTTATGGGGTGTTATTTTTATTCAAGGGAAGGAAAAAGCAAAGCAATGCATGCTGTTCACCCAAACATCAGGACGTTCTGTTCCTCTGTGATTGTGCTTCGTGAAAATGCTCTCCAGCAAAAAAAGAAAAAAGAATGATTAAGGGGAAAAAAAAAATAACCAGAGCCACATTCATTTCAGCTCCACTGAAAGCACAGCAGGAAGAAGTCGCTGTGTTTGCCAAACTCCAGAAAGAGACACAATTGATGTGGGGCTGAGAGGGGGAGGGCCAGGCAGGGAAGGGGAGATGAGGAGGAGGGGGGCCCGTGTTGCTTTATTCTCCCAAGAAGATACTGTAAATAATGGCGAGGTATAATGCACGGAAGGGGAAATTACTCTGACAGGGCCCTTTTAGGGAAGAAAATGGAACTAAATACATGTTCCATTATTCCTGATCTTTCATTCAACTCCCCATTTACATGGGGGCTCCCCGGAGCTGATGCTTCCCCTTTGCTGTCATAAGTAGTCATGGACTGGAGCCGATCATTTCAAAATAATGGCCTGCAATTCTTCCACTGTCATGATTAACACAGGGTAATAATTATTAGCCACGCGGAAAACTGCGGAGCAGAGGTAAGGCTGCCGGGCTGTCCGGCTTTTCCCAAGCCAGGGAAGTTCCCCGTCATTCCACCAGGGGGGGCGATGTCCCCAAGAGACCACAGAAGGCTTTGGTCTCTCCAGCTTCTCCAGGAGGCCTGGGTGGTAGCCAGGGCTGGGATTTGCTGTCATCCCAGGACGTTGTGGAATGACACAAGATAGGAATTCCACAAGGAGGAGAGGGGGCTGGAGAGCAAGGTGGGTGGGGGAAGAGGAGAAGAGGTAAAGTAAATCTACGATACTTGATCATCCCACACTCTTGGCCTTGGAAACGTCAGGAAATATTATCAGCTGAATGGATCGAAAGGGCTGGAGCCACCCATGACTCAGATTCATAACAGCAGCGTCCTGAACAGAAGAGTTTATCAAGGCAGGCAGAGAGAGAAATCATCCAACTCGAGACAATTCAAAGGCAAAATCCTTTTTCTCAACTCTGTTCCTGTATCATACACCCTCGGTGATGTCTTAGGCACTGGGCTTTCTTAGCCGTTACAGGAAGGCTTCTTAGGGTCCAATGTCCTTGCTCCATTCTCCAAGGAGAGAGTCGGAGTGATAACAGGACAGGACGGCAGTGCGGGGAGAGAGGGGAGCGCGGAGCCTAATTCTTGCTTCTTACAGATGCAGAAACCAGGGCCAAAAGGAGGGAGAGGACTTGTGGGAGGCCAGGGAAGAGAGGAGGCAGGGTTAGAATCCAGGTCGCCTGTCACCCAAGGGGGAGGGGGTCCAACCTCTGTTTTTTTATGGAAATAATAGTCTTGTCATTCAAATACTGATTCTGAGTGAATAGAAGCCATACGAGAAAAAAAAAAAAAAACCCACAAAAACATACACACAAAAATCAGTGTTATGACCCCAGAGAGAAAGAGGAGGAGAGTCAGAAGAGAAGGACAGAAACAGAATTACTTTTGTTCTCGATCTTCCTTTCCATCTCATACACCACCCAGAATAACCCGCAAGAGTGTATTTCACAAAAGGAATAAAAATGAACCTAATATTAAACTGACTATGAGGGAAACGTGTGGATCTTACTTTCTAGGAATTCAAAACTCAGAATATAGGAAACAACATTAAAGTGTTTCTTTCCTGGTGATTATTAACTGTTTCATGATGTTGGTGATGACGCCGTTGGTTCCCTGCCTGCCAAGACTTACGCTGTTTCTGACTTTTTCTATTTAGACCCTAGTAGTTCATACCCTGCTCTAAATTTACAGCACTGAAGCAGGCACTGGCGTTTGCATCTGGATGCCAGGACATTTGATTTATTTAAGCAGTGTGGGCAACGGACTTTACTCTCTACCAGCCTCCTCCGGGCTACGGCCCATCCCTCCACCCCCCACCCTCCCCTCCAAAGGGCCCTGGCAGCTCCCACGCGTCTGGCTTGAGGCATCCCAGACTACCCACCCACCCCCCCCAGCCACTGCTCTGCACTGCCTCACAGCAGACCAGCAGACCGGAGACAAGCGTCCTGGCGCGGTCTAGCTTTTCCAACCAGCCCCCCTTCATCACTCTCATCACACACGGGCTCCGGTCCCAGGGAGGGCCTGGCACTGTGTTAGGTACTCCAGGTATCAGTCAGGAGAGAGAAAGGTGGGGGCAGACAGAGGGAGAGCTTAATGTTCTGTCCCTGAAGAGCTTGCAGTCAGAGGTAGGAAGAAATTCTTCTACTATCATTCTTGTCTTCCTTTCTCCCCTAATTAGGAGGAGATGTAAGTTCAATTCTGTTGGGGTTTGTAGGGCACAGATGCAATCAAGGAGAAGGCAGACACCGGTGTCTGGCTCGCCCTGCTCCCCATGGATTCCACAAAGACCGACTGGCATGTTCTCTCTAAGGGGTGGGGTGACGCACGTTGCACCCATTATCCCATTATTTTGGAAGGCAGGCGCGGCCATGCATGTGCTGTTGTGCAGGGCAGAGGTGACATAAGCTGGTGGAGATCTGCATGTGTTGGTAACTTCTTTCCTCTGGGCCAAGTCTCATTGTTAAACACACACACCCTGCAAAGTAGAGGAGAATTGAGCTCATTAGTATGATTGTTTATAATAATCATGATAACAATTGCAACATGCTCTCCTTTGTAAGAGAAAATGACGCTCCTGACCTTCAGTAGAACTGAAGCTCAGCAGTGCTTTGCTGGACTTGTGATGAGTCTGTAGGAGCTCAGGGTCACTGATGGTTCAGTGCTAAGAAGAGGGATGAGGCCCAGGGCCTCCCGTGTCCTGGCATGTGAAGAATGGACTCCCACACTTTCACCACTTTTTCCTCCTCGGAAGAGGACAAAAGTGGAGAAAATAGATGTCAGATATGCCTAGGTTCAAATTTTGACTCTGCCACATACTACCTGGGTGACCTCGGGACCAATGGCTTGACTTTCTGATCATCAGTTTCTGCATCTGTAAAATGGGTGATAATACCTACTAAGACTGGACTTGTGAAGATTCAGCATCATGCAGGCACACTGCCAAACACTGTGATTGAAGCAGGGTGAGCACCCAATACATGTTAGCACTTACCACTCTATGATGAAAGTGGGTGCTTCCTGTAGGTTCTGATCTTGAAGGAACAAACCGTACTGGCTTCCTCCAGTCTGTCTTACTCCCACTCCAGAAGGCCCTGGCTGTGCCTGCACCATGAGACACTGCATCCTCAGAAAGCTGGGCAGCCCAGCTCCAGCTAGAGCTCTGAGAGCACTGTCATCTGAATCAGGCTGGGCCCTCGGAGCCAGGGAGGGCAGCATGGAGTTTGTGGCTGGTGAGGGCTGCTGAGCAGAGAAGGACCTCAAGAGTGCATCTTCATACTGCATCTCAGGCAGTGAGGGTCCGTGCCATCCTGATTCCCGTACAATTGAGGGTGTTCCCCCAGGCATCTCAGATCTTCCTGCTCCTCTCTGCCTGCCTGGGAAGAACGGGCTTATGGGGACTGCCAAGCAGTTAGGGTCAGTTCCAGCCTGGATGTTCCTTGTGGTTCCACGTCGAAGGTAACTAGGCAGACTCTCTTGGTCTGCAGCACTTTCCAGTGGAGGCGTGGGAGAGGAGGAGGGACCCCAAAGTGATGGGGAGACAATGCAGCCACCCAATAAACAGAGGGGTATCTCTCAGGAACCCAGCTGTTTCCCTCAAAAACCGAACAAGAGAATGAACTGCTGAGTTGAGAAGAAGGTTTGGCTTTGGGAGGAACTTCTGGAACCTTAAGACAACATCCCCATTACACAAATGTGTCATGCTTTCCGATTCACAAGCCAGTCTCTTGTTTGATTCTTGTGAAGCAGCATATGCTGGAACCAGGGATATTATTTCCACTTCACAGATGAGGAAATGGAGGCACTGAGAGGCTTAGCCAGGGATTACACGACCTAATGGGTAGCGTGTTTCCTTTTTTGGAATCTCTTAGAAAAAATAAGGGAGGAAGGCCTTTTCTCAGACCTTCAGTGCCAGGCACAGAGCAGCAGCAAAAGTCATGCCCCTGAACTGAGACCTTCACCCAGTCCTCACATTTCACGCCTGAAGCCCGGTGGTCCACACTCACCCCCTGCATCCTGCAGCCTTCTCACCTGGGACGCGCGGGAGTCTTTAGATGGTTCCAGAGACCTGTTCACATAGGTTTAGGGCTGTAGTTGGCCAACCCTCCCAGAGAATATTCTCCTCCCAGAGCAACATTCTAGATGGATGGAGAGAGGAAGGGAGGGTTAGGGAAAGAAGGCGAGGGATACAGGCACAGAAGCTCCACTTGTGGGAGGTTTAGTGAGAAAGGAGTGAAATCCCACCTTGTTTGATTTGGAGCCTTAACAGGCTTGCTACTGTTTACAGTACACAGGAATGTGGGCTTTGCGAAGGGATGAGAGGGGAGGAGAGACAAGGGTGACATCTGTATGTATGGCGCTGAGAATCCTGGAGCAGGTGCCCTGCGGCTGTGTCCTGGACCGCTGTCCCCACCGCCCAGCCAGAGGCCCGCGCTCTGGCAACCCAGTCACCCCTCCCTCCATTCATGGGGCTTGGCCCACACACTCAGGGCCGACGCGTCACACCAATCCCTTTGTTTCCCACCATGTGAGGCGGGGAAGGAGGCTGCTGTTTCTACACTGTGCCTGCCTGGCCGCATCTGCTGGGTAAATGTGAGGCAGGGGATGAGAGACAGAAGGGCCCACCCACAGGGGAACGCGTTCCTGCCTTGAAATGTGGAAGGCTAGGGGTCAGGGCAAATGAAAGAGGATATGCCTCTGAGAGCAGAAGTAGATCAAGGTGGTGGTGGCATCAGCGGTCTCAGCTTTGGGAGCTGGACACAAAGCTGGTAACAACCTTGCACCACCCACAGATCACCCACTGACGCTGGCCTCCTGCCCACAGCTCCAGGCACACAGCTCCCAGCCCAGCCCCCACGCCACTCAAGGCACCCTAAATGTATGCTCGGGCACACTCGCAGGCAGCATCCCCATGCTAAACACTGCTGGCTTGCCACCCTCCCAACCTCTGAAAAGGAGCAGAATTAATGCTGAAAGCCTGACAAAGTGTGGCTGCCTTCCAGCACCAAAAATACCTCCCATGATCCGAGGAGCTACTGTACTGGCATCTATTTGTGGAGCTGGACCTGTTGCTGTGACAGAGAGAGGACTTCCCCTGGGGGTCGGCTGGGTGCCCATTTGGGCCTATTCTCCCCAAAGTCTCAGGCTTCCTTTAAAGGCCTGAGGAGGCCTGCTCAGCCAGACCTGCCTCTGCAGGAGAAATACTTATTTCTCCCGGGAAAAATTCAGCTCCATTCCAGAGTGTGCCGTTGCCCTGTTCTCTCCCACTTGTCTTATCCTCTTCCCCAAGTTACCCATCTAGTTACAGGCAAAGAGGGGGCCTGGGGCCCAGGATAACAATGCAGCAGCCACAGATGACTTTGCAGGGGTGAGGTTCCAGGAGTACCATGACTTCAGAGGTGGGTGGGTTGGGATGGAGGAGATCCCTGTTGAGCTTGCTACAGTTTTCCAAAGATGAGGATTTGGCATAAGACAAACATCTCCCCGTCCATCCATCCATCCATCCATTTGGTAAACACTTATTAAATACCCACCACGTGTGCAGAACTGTGCTGGGCTGTGACCATTCCCCCTGATGGAAATGAGGATGAACTACAAGGCACTGGCAGAGTCTTGATGAGTCCCCAGGGGCCATGAGTTTGCTATCAGCTGGACAGGATGAGAAAGAAGACATCAAAGACCAGATAGATACCAGAAAACTCAGGTCCCAGAAAGACATAGACAGGTCTGAGGGCATAGAGCCTATTAGCATGATTATTAACATAATTTCTCTAAAAATATGTGTTGAAGAGATAATCATGTACTATGTACAATTCCATTTTTAAAAAATCCAATAAAGTTGCTCTTAATAAATAATGTTTGTGGAATGAATGAATGAATGGATACCCAGTGATCAAAAAGATGCGGTTATTAGAGCACCTTTGAAGATCAAAGGCTCATGTATATTGCCATTGCCTCAGAGGATGTTATATCTAAATACACACCATGAAACTGAGTTGTTCTTTTTTTATTCCCAAGATATATTGTTATAATTATGTGTGTAACTAATAAGATCCATATTTGTTTTAGCCTATTAGGACTAAAAATATGAACAAATCTTTCCATTTTAATGATACTATTAATTCTTCTAACATTTCTACATATTTCTATTTTAACTCCCACAACTCTCTGAAGATTGAAGGTAGAAATCCCCATTTTTAAGATGGACAAACCGAGGCCCAGAAATGTTAAGGGTACTTAACAGGGTGCCTCCCAGTAGACCTGGTAGTGTTCTTGACATTGTCATGCTGACTGCAGGAACCCCCATAATTTCACAGGACCAGACCTCAGGCCTGAGTTCAGTGGCAATGTACAAACTGGGTGACATTGTGTCATGCTGCCTGCGACATGTTCTCCTACCTGTCTTCTCTCTCTCTCCCTCCCTCTCTTCCTCTTCACTATTTATTTGAAAAGGGGAAGGGAGGCTGGGTTGAGGGATGTGGTGAGTAGAGAAGTCTGTTTAATTTTACCTTCTTTGCTCTTCGTTCTAGGGTTGATTTCTGGACCACATGTAGGGAGGTAGTATTAGAAAATTACTTAAATTGTATTGTAGTAAAATAGTCCCAAGATATGATTAAATTGTGGCAAAGGGAAGAGATGTAACCTCTTCCAGGGTCACGCAGCACTTGATTGAGAACCAGAAGGTCCTAATTTTCAGCTTTAAGCTTTATCGGTTAGGTATTTCCAACCCTACCACTGCCTGTCCTGGGTGGAGCTGACCAGACCAATGTTCCATGTATCAAACAAATAAGAGAAATGTTCCCAAATCTTCTAGCATCTTCTTCAAATTATATTCCTTAATAAATTGTGGTTTATATTCGGTCTAACCAAAGATAAGATGGTAGACAAGACTGTCTGGATGAGGAGACAAGATCAACTTATAAAGAGAAATAAATAATAATATAGGGTAACTTTTGATAATTGCCTGGAGGGGTGCCAACGATAAATGCTAAAGAAGTTCAAAGAAAAGAGTAGGTATGGATCAGGAAAGACAGCTTAGATTCTTTGTGGCTGCACAGGGCACAACAAAGAATAACCAGTGAAAGTCACAATTAGACAAATGTCAGCTAATTAACAATGAAGAAAGAACTTTTGAAGAATTAGCTAATTTCTGTGACTGAAGGAAATCTTACATTTCCCCCCAATACTGTATCGAATGGGTGATTGCGCAAGACAACCGGTGAGTCTACATTTATTATTTTTATTTATTTATTTATTTTTTTAAAGGCCCCTGCTGCTCTGAGAATTCCCTGCGACTCCCTTTAGGGTTTCCGGAGTGTTTTCTTTTTCTTTCTTTCTTTCTGTTTATACCACTGAGGACTGTGGCCACGAGAGGGCAGTAGAGGGAGCTCATCAGAATACTTGGACGTTTTGAGTAAACTCGCCTGTGCTCTAATCGGGAGCAGGGACTGCGCAGATCCTGCGAACTCGCTGGGATCTAGCTTGCGGGCCTGTTTGTCAAAGCCGCTTCCAGAGGCTACGGGGATACTGAGATTCTATAGGACATGGAAGCAATGGTCATAAAGGCACCGAGGCATTGCCATCCAGAATCCAGGCACCTCTCACCTTAGGTTATTAAAATAAGTTTTTTACCGCCGCCTCTCTGATTCCCCTGCCAGATAGGCCCCCTAGGTCTGGATACAGAAAGCTCCCCACTGGTCCCCGCCTCCCCCACTTGCCAGATGCCCAGGATCCCTAACAGAGCTGGAAGCTTGCGACTCAGAGCAAGGCTCATCTTCGCATTATAAAAATTATAATTAATAACAACAACTTCAAACCTCATTTGACAGCTTGTTGGCTTTTTGAGATTCACAAGCAGAGGAAATTTGCTTGGGCAAATTCTGAGAGCCCCTTCTTAACCTCGTCAGCCAAGGCCGGTTCCTCCCCACTCACCCCTCAAATTAAAGACGAAGAGAGAGATGTGCAGGATGTGCGCGGTGACAGGTGATGCTCAGGGAGGGGGAGCCCACGTCCCCACTGACCTCACCCACTCTGTCGGCGTCCTGAGCTCCCCGCACCGGGGGTTCAGCCGGCCGGGCTCTCCAGGCCTCTACCCAAATCCCCAGGCCCCAGCAGGATTTGCGTTGCCCCCTTTGCCACTTAAGGTGGCGGGTGGGTCCGGGCTGAGCCGGGCACAGGGAGGCAGCGGGGCGGCCTCCCGATGCCCAATCTGATTCTCCTTTGTTGACAGCTGGCGGAGGAGGAAGACCGTGCGGGCGGGGGAGGGGACAGGGGGCTGGCTGTGGCGCGCGGTGCCAGTGGCGGGCGCGGCCCCAGCCCGGGCGGGCGCGGCCGGCAGGGAGGGGGTTAACGCGCGCGGCCTCTATGATAATGAGCTGCGTGGTAATATAGGGAGGCCGGCTCTCAGGGCTCCGCCGCCGCCACCACCGCGGGAGCCGGAGCTGCCGGGCGGAGCGTCCGCGCCAGACTGGAGCGGGAGGGCGGCTGAGCGCAGTTGCTGGGAATTTTTCGGCCGAGAGGGCAGGCGATCCAGAGAGAGACCCCTCGAGCTCGGGAGCGGTGGGGAGCGCGGGCGCCGGAGAGAGCGAAGCGAACCTCGAAATAGATCTGGAGAGCCAGGTTCCCGGAGGAAATGGGACTGTGAATGAACCCGGGAGCAAGAAGGGAAGGAAGCGCCGCGATTGCTGATGTCAGAGGAGCCCGGAAAGTCGCGCTGGAAAAATCTGAAGACAGCCGGGGCTCTGCCGCTTCCCAAGGAGAGACACCGCCAGCCACCCACCCCACGCCCCCTCGGCGCCTCCCGGTTCCCCCAGCGAGCCGGCGTCAGAGCCCGGCAGGGCTGTTACGGGGCGGCGGAGGAGGACGGAGGGGCGCGCGGACAGGAGACCGAGGGGCCACTTCAGGAATACAGATAAGTGGCTGGTGGCTTGACGTGGATTTTAATGAATTTGGACTCCATGTGGATTTGGTCGTCCCCGTGATCGCGAGCTGCTGGCAGCGAGAGGGGCAGCGCGCCGGCCTCCGCAGACGGCGGCCGAAGCGGCCGGACCGGGGACGGAAGGACAGACCGACGTCTCCGAGCTGGGTAAGCGGCGCCCTCAGCCTTGTCCGCCGAAGCGCGCTCGCCCCGCCGCGGCTCCCCCCGCGCCCTCCTCCGCGGCGTCCCGGCCCCGAACGCCTGGGCTCGGCTGCGGCCGGCGAGTCCCCGCGCGGGGTCGGCCACTTTCGCGGGCCGCAGCGCGGCGCGCGCGCGTGTGCCGGCTGACTCCCTGCCGCCGCCTCCAGCCCAGGCTTCCCCGCCGGCGCCCCGCTTCCCCGCTGGGCTGCTGGCGGGCTGCGCTCCACGGCGCGCTTCCACCGCGCACCTGCCTGCAAGCTGCGGCTCGGGGAGCGCGGGGGCAGCGGGACTGTCCCGAGAGCTGCAGCCCAAAGCGGGCCTCCGAGGCACTGCACCGGCAGGAGGGCCTGGGCCACTGTGGCCGGCGCTCAATTTGGGGACGTTCACTCTGGTGCCGGAGTCCCTGGAGGCCGCTGGCTGTTCCTTCGGAGCAGGGGACTTGGGAATCAAAGGGGAATGCCTCATATGCGCGGCTTCCAGAGGCTTAGGGAACGACACCAAGGCACCGAATGGGATAAGTGCCCCATGCCCCCTTCTGTGCGCCCTCGTGGTGAAGCACCCATAAGCACCATCCCCTGGTCTGAGCCTCAGGAGAGGGTTGGGGGTTGAAGGACCAGCTTATCCAGGGTCCGAGAGGCTCCTTATAAGCCATTTTAGAATATTTTCTTTCTTGGGCTTCTTCTTGCCCCAACCCACAAGTGATGTAGGGATCTTAGAAAATTCTAGCCCTTTTTATCCATCCCACAGGTAGTCTCTGTAAATATGTTAATCATGGTCCTGATGGCCAAAGAGAGAAAGTCATCCGGAAACTGCCATCCCAGGTCCCTGACGAATGTCCACCTGTTTGGCATGACCTTTGCCCTAGAAGGAGCTACCTACTCAAACTCAGCTCGGAGGGATAGAGATAATGGGGGAGGTGGAAGTAAAAGACTTGGTGTTCAAAGTCAGTTGTGTCTAGAAATGAGAGCCCCATGAAGTGGGCAATGGAAATATGATCAGGTCTCCTGTAGGGTTCTAAGATCCTAGGGTAACAGTGGCATAGCCTAGTAGTGGCTATACAAGGAACATAAGACAGGACCAGTTTGAGGCAGTGGCTTGGGGACCCAGCAGCTTGGAGGAACCTACAGAAATTTGGGGAGCCATTCATCCCCTTCCTTCTATCCATGAGCACAGTGGATGGGGTTCATGAGCATCAGATCAAGATGAGTATCTGGGCTGGGCAGGGCTGGACGTCCTGGGAGCTGGGAGTCAGGTTCAGTTCCCCCGCACACCAGTCCCCACACAATAGCAGGCTCCTGTCTTTCTGGGCTTCTTTCCCAGACCTTGAAACTTCACTCTTCCCTCTGGGCAGGCTTTGGAGTCTGGGGCCTTCAACAGAGCGTCAGAGCCCGGGGAAGAGATAGCTCTGGCTGGAGGAATTCAGCTATTCCTAACTGAAATGCACAACTTTTGTGCAGACACCCCAGAACACTCCAGGAGCTGCTAGCAGCCCTCTCTCCTCTGACCTCCTGGCAAGAAGAGAGAAGAATTCATTAATTTCCCCCCCACTCATCTAGCACCTTTTGAACTAATTACCTATGATCTCCCCTCCTTGGCCTGGGGGTGGGGTGGGGGGTCAGGTGGGAAGGTAGGGAACCAGGGAAACTGAGAGCAATCTGTCAAGATACCCTAGCGAGGTTGTTTTGCTTTTCCCTTCTTCCACCTGGCATCTCCGCTTACTCCCAACCCTTCCTCATCCCGGAACCTGCCCTCACTACCAGCATTACCTGAAAGAGTGGTTCCCCTCAGCCCTCTAGCCAGCCCTCTTCAGGGACCCGCTGATAAAGGAAGGGCAGTGCAGACTGCCCTCTCCGCTCGCTCACTGTCCTCAACAAATTGCATTAGGATGGGGCAAATTGGCTTGCAAAGCAGTTAAATGGAAATGACATTTGGAGCGCTGTGCAGTGGGTATGCTGCTGAAGAGCAGCAGGATGGGAGGCGGTAGAGTGCAGGAAGGTCCCCTCTGTCCAGGACCACGAGTCTGGCAAGGGGTTTCCACTTGGCCCTTCTCTTTGACAGGATGTAAGGACCAGGACCGGGGTCCCTCATAGCCTGGAGCAGGACGGAGGGGAGCTGGATGGCCTTTCAGCCCCAGTCTAAATGAGTAAATGGTGGTGTCCCATGTCCATCACCCCAAAGCAACCATGTCATTAAAAGGTTGGTGGCCCTGCTTTCAGAGCTGCCCTGAATACCTACCCCTGTCCCCAAAGCACCAGGGAACATTCCCTCTCCAACCTTTTGACCATCAAAAGCTGCAGGTGTGATGGATGTAAAAGTTCACCATCTGTTGTAGTGGAGTCTGTGCTTAACATGTGGTTAAAGAGAAACCCTTCGAAGAACAGCTACTTCTCTACCAGGTCCCTTTCCCATTTCCAAATACTTCTGGTGATTTTGTTCATCTTTATTTCATGGGCATGTTACAAGGAAACACACAAGTGGGATGGGAAACCAGTGACACGGTTAAATATACAAGGAAGCAGCTGGCAGCAGCCGAAACTCACCAGTTCAGGTACCATGAAATATTTATGGCTCTGGAGTTGTCACTGTTTGGGGGTTTTATAGTCTCTATCCTGCCTCCTTTGCTATGGCTGCCTCTCCAAGATAAGGGGTTTGGTGTGGGGGGTGGGAGGGAGACGATTTCCATCTCCAGCAGCGACCCCCCCTCAGCTGTCTCCCTGCATTGCCACACAGCTGTCTCCGCACACGCAGACTGGAGCCCAGTATACTCTGTCCATCATGGCACAGCGAGAGGCGAGGAGCTCCAAGCCAAGCCCCCACCCCACTCCCGTTCTGATCATAAAGAGACCGGAGCATTGTGTTACTACAGTCTGTTAACTACGGATAAGTCAGGATTGTCCACAGGGAAAGTGGCAGAAGCAGGCTTTGAGGTGCTGTAGTTTTACAGCTTGCGCACACACCCTTCCCCCCAGCACTGCCACCCTCACCAGGGCCAGTCTGTTATCAATTCATTATAAGTGAATATTTCTCCCCTTCACAGATGCTCTGTTCCAACAATAGTGAATGGAACTGATTCCCTTATGGGAAACAGTGTTTTTCACTTAGTTACAAAGATTTCATGCCTGATTAGAGTAAATGAGGGCTGGGGGTGTGTCCCCTTCTTGTCTGGTCATTTCTAAAGGTGAGCCCTGTGGAGACAGAGAAAGGCAATTCTTCCCGGGGGGGTCAAACAGCTGGTCCTAAGGGCCAGGAGGGATGGATGGTAAGAACAGGACACCCCCTTTCTCCCTGCCTTAGCCCTCAGGCTCTCCGGGGCCCTGTTCCTGGCCTTTGGGCATATGGAACCTCTACTGTTCCATCTGGGATTCAAGGGCAGAAATAGAAGTGAGAAAGTTCTTTGTTGGGGAGCAGTGTCCCTACAGGGCAAGTGTAAAGGGAGAGGAGGAAGGGAGGGGGAGAGAGGAAAGAAAAGGCCCCAGCAGTGCACAGGCTCCTGTTCCCACAGTTGGTTAACCATTAACCCCTGCCCTGGCCTGGCCCTGTCTCCTGCTTGGGTGGAAGGATACTCTCAGAAACCCAGAGGGGCAGCAGGTGATCCCCATGCCCACCTCCCCCTGCCACAGGACATTCACCGTGTCTCCCCTCTCCCCTTTGACCCCCAGTTCAGTCCTGGCCCCCACTCCCCCTTTTCTCTCCCTCTGCCCTGGCACCGGCATCCTCCTCCCAAATCCTGCCAGCTGTCCCTTCACCCAGGCTTTGCCAGTTGTTTGCCTGACAGCATGCATGTCCCACGGGGAAACAGGCAGGATAGCGAGGAGAGTGGATGGAGGGGGTGAGCTGGGTTCACACAGGACTCCAGAGCCAGAGCTCTGAGCTCAGGTTATAGACTGCTTCAAACCTACACATCACCCCACGAGGCCCAAGTTTGCTTGGGGGATGGGGGTGGAGGGGGTTTTGGCCAAAGTTCCCTCTCCTCCGGGAATGCCTGATTTCCGCGAGGGTCCCTGCCTTGGCCCCCTGAGATAGGCCACTTTCTTCAAGGCCTTGTCAAAGCATTTCCAGCTCCTCAGACCTGGAGCCCTGAACTTCGGGGAAAAAAAACCCAGCAGACGGACCAGAGATGCAGACCAAGATATAGGAGCGAAGGCACACGTGGCAAGACCCAAGTCAAGATGCAGAAACAGTCACAGATAGATAGGCAGAGAGAGGCAAGGTGACAGAAAAGGAAGATAAAGACGGAAAGACTGACAGTGTGAATGGGGCGAGAAGAGCTGAGAACAGACGTGGGAAGGAACAGTCCAGGCCTGAGGGGGCTTCTGGTCTTCCCAGGCCCTAAGGCGAGGCTCCTCTGGGCTGAATTGGGAAGCTGAAGTAGCAGGTTATCTCCACTAGAGGGGACTCGTGAAAACCAGGCTTGGCCCTAAACAGTGGCTTTTGTGCTTATTTGGATTTTTTTTTTTAAGAAGAAAAAAATAGTTAAGATATATTAGAAACTCCCAGCTGTCACTACGCAGAGACCACAACTGGTAGGGTCCTTTCGCCGGTGGGACCTCTGGGCCCGTCTGGCTGCAGGGGAGCGGGAAAGGCGCCTGCAGCATTAGGAGGTGGGGGTCCAGCATGGTTAGCAGCTCAGGGAGAGGCCTGCCGGGCAGGCAGGATGCATCTGGGGGTGGGAGACAGGAGGGGGCAGGCATTCTCAAGAAGTCCTGGCCCACCGGCTGGCCTGGCCTGCCAGGAGGCTCTTGCCTTTCTTTATCAGCAGTAAAAGTTTTGGCGCATCCCCAAGGTGCCTTCACAGGCCTTCCCTTCTCCCAGCTCCCTAAATGCGAATTTTCAAAACACTCTCAGGTGGTGGCAAAACTGCTCCTGAGGAGACTTTTTAAAAGAGACCTTTCAGGAACTGAACGCATGTCAACGCTGTATCACTGATTTAATCTTTGTCTTCATACTCTCTGCGGAAGCCTTTCTCTGAATTATAATTCCCCCTTTCATTTCAGCAGAGGACAATATGGAGAGAACAGAGTCCAGAGGCTTTTCTCATCTGAGGAGATAATAACTGTCTAACAGGGATAGGGAAAAATATTGAAGCTTGGGGATGGGCAGTGGGCCAGAAAGGAGCATCTCTTCAGATCTGATACCATCCTCTGATATTTAATCTTGGCTTCCCTTTGGCTCAAATTTACCTGGGGTCAAAGTGGGAGGGGAGGGAGGAGAGAGCAAAGAAAAAAGAAAAACAAGATAAATGTATCATGTTATGGAAGTCTAATCCTGCTTTTCCTTGGCTAAAATTACTTTCGGTATGAGAGATAAAGTGGAGTTGCCCTTGCGAAGTTCAACTTGTCTTTGAGAAGGAAGAGGCGGAGGAATCCTGGGGCTCAGAGTGAGTAGCCGATGAGTGAACCCCTCTCCTCTGTGACCCCCCAGCACAAGTTCTCTCTGAAGCTTTGAGAGTGAAGATGGAGGCCCTGACTTAGGCACCTTCACTGCTTCTCTGCGCTGTCTGGGGAGTTAAACTTTTTGTATTTACAAGCCTCCCTTCCCACCTTAGCTTCTTGTTTGGGTATGGAGGGATAGAAAAAAGAGGTATAGAGAAGCTAAACAACGCCTCCGAGTTTAATCTTCATATAGGGATTGTTGCCCTTGTACTGAAAGCAGGAATTGCCATCCATTTGGGTTTAATCAAGTAGAAATCCGTCACTTATGCAGTGCTAGGAATGTGTAACACTTGGTACCAAGATGAAAAGGTAACAGATCCTACCTTTAAGACTCTTAAGGGCATCCTGGGGGGAGGGAGAATTACGTAAGCCATGTACCCTCACAGAAGTTTAATATAAGGCAGAATGGAGTTAACAGTATGTTGGGGGTGTCAGAGGAAGTGGAGCTCCTGGAAGCTTTTGCTCTAGTCAGTGGAAGGTGTAGGTTTCCAGGAGAGAGGCTCAGGTGTCTGAGAACTTCATAGTTCCCTGTCAAGAATGACTGTCTAATGCTCTCCCATTCGTCACCGTCTCAGAACTACCCCTATTTTTTTTCCTCATCCTCCTCCGCGGAGTTTAAAATGACACCACTGTAGTTGTTTTCTATTAGTCAACATCCTAGAGCAAGATCTCCATGTAGCACCCTCCCAAGGGGTTTTCACCGTGTATTCTATGTAAATTGCATCCCTTTCCGGTCCCCTGGAGCTGGCAGCATGGACGCCACTGTGCTTCATCAGGAAACGTTATTACTCATCTGTATTCACATTGAAGTGTCTGGAATCCTGCCGTTAGCGCACCACATTTATCTGAAGGAACCCATTAAAGGGAACAAACCTGAGGGAAAAAATATTCGGATTTTCCCCCTCACCATGGCTGAGCAGGAGAACCCCCTCCACGAGCCACCCCGAATTAAATTTGGGGTGGGGGAGACCTGGCACTGGGGTGGACAGAACCAGGGTGCATGCTTGGGCTTTAAGAGGCCTTTGAAACCTTTGAAAGTCTGTGCTTTTAAGAAATATGTGTGTGTGTGTGTGTGTGTTTGTGTGTATTTCTGAAGAGAAGGAGTTTGTGATCTGCCCCCCACAAATGTAAAGAACCACTAGACTCTAGTCTCCAGGGCCTTTTCCTAGCCTCAGTTTCTGCTTTCTGTTCTGGTGGTGGAATGAGGGCTTTGGGCGAGGAACTGCAACCCCAGTGCCTTCCCCATGTCCCCAAGCGGTAGATGACTGACTCTTAGAGTAGACAAGAGAAATCCAGGGACAAAATGGCTCAGAATGTCAGGGAACCCAGGTGTCATAATTGCTCTGCAAATATGGAAAGGTCATGGCACTTCTCTGAGCAGGAGGCAGGGCAGAGGACTCCTCCCTTTAAGGGATGGAGGGTGGAAGGTTCAAGAGGAGAGGAAGAGGTGGGTGAGAAAGCCCTGCCTGCCCTGTAGAGGCAGGAGGACCAGCGGGCAGACAGAAGGGACAAGAGGGGATGTTGCCGCTTTGAAGTGGTTTCCTGCTTCATAAAAGCGAAAGGCCTCAGCTGGGCTGGGTAAATATTACGTTGGCCTCTGACCTCCCACCTCCCCAGACTGCTCCCCCAGCTTCCCATTTTTTTCTCCTGAGCTACAGACATACCTGAGGGAGAAGAGCTTGTTCTCTGAACTTGGGTGTTCTCAGCGGGATCCCTGGCCAAAGCCAGACAGGAGGACAAGGCCCCCTCCCCTGTGCCCAGACCTGAGAGCCTTCTGGGTCAGCCAGCGCTACCAGGTCTGGGTCCCCGCTCCACGCTGGTGGGTGGTGATGTTTTCCAGGAGAGAGGCGGTCAGTCCCCTGACAAGACTAGCCCTCTACCCTCACTTCAGCGGCCCAGACCCTGCTGGCAAGTCCCTTGATTCTCTGTGAAATTAAAACCGACACCACTAGGGTTTCTGCTAGGCAAACACCCCCTGAGGTTTATCCGGAAATTAACAAAATTCAAGTCTAATTCCCCCCTCCGAGTGACCCCCAGGGTGTGGAGCCCTTCAGGTTCTGGGCCCAAGAACCCAGCTGTGAGAGACTTAGAGAAAACCATCTGAACCGCTTGTGAAGCTGGGAAGTCACGCCCGGCACCCTCCCGCAGGAGGCTTAGTCCAACCAAGAGGGGTCAGAACAGATGGTCAGGAAGAGTCTGGTGTCAGGTTAAGGTCCTAATGCATGGGAACAAAGGGCCTTCCTTCACACTTGTAGCTCTTCCCTCTTCCTAAAAGCTTTCTCACCTGTTGACCAGTGTTCATCCTCCATTTGCTCCCGGGTCCAGGAGGGAGATAAGAGGGAGCCACAAGACACTCAGGGAGAACTGCTGCCTGCCCCGCACCCAGCACCTCAGTTTCTTCATCTGTACAGTGGGAATGAATGCTTTCCGTGACTCCCCAAGCGCCCTCAGTTGCCTTTGTTTCTGAAGCCGGGCATGGGAAGATAGTGTTTGGGCATTTGGAAAAATGACAATTGTTGCAAATGTGTAAAATTATTCTAAAATTTAGAGCAGGAATACAGCCAAGCTAGGGATGTTTTTCTCCTCTCTCTCTCTGTGTCTCTGAATTTGTTTGGAATTTTCTGAGAAAAATAAGATTTTTATTTAAAGAATATCTGTGTGCTAAAGGTTTTGATATGTAAAAATAGATGAAGGGCTAAAGATTCAGTGAAGACTGGAAACTGAGAGGAAAACCAATGGTGATCCTGGCACTGGGGCCACATGCATGGTTTGGGGTTAGCACTAACCAGTGGGGCTGGAGTTTGAATTCTGAATTTGCTACCCTTGGGGCTTTGATGCCTTCAAGTCTAAGAGGAGAGATGAATGATACTGTCACAGAACTGGTAAGCTGGCATTTTTCTGGGAGTCAGCCTCCCATGGCAGGGCAAGGGGCAGAGCTCATGGGCCCCTAGCTGCCTGCCTGCAAACAGCTTACATCTCTCTGCAGAGAGAGCTCCTAGGAGTATGGATATGAATGGGATGGACACAGCATGAAAAGCATCAGCAGGAGCTGGGGCCAGAGCCCAAGCTGGACCCTGGAGCTCAGGGATTAGATCCTTGGCCAGCGTTGATCCCTGGGCAGAACATAGCAGGATGTCTGGGGAGAAGCATCAGCTATCTTGTGCTAGCCCAAGAAACTCCCCCGGGCCCTCCCCGCTGCAGCACAGAGCCTTGTCCCTTGTTGGAAGCACAGAGCATGGGAAGGGGGCTATGAGAGAAGGGAGCCCTGTGCCTTCGACAGCACTGTCCAAGAGCCAGCAGTGGAAAATGAGTGTGACAAGATGCCTTGAGTTTCTTTTCTAGAATATTATGAAGAAAACAGTTTGAATTACAAAAGAACGGGTGTTATATGTAGAATACTTGAGAAATGGTTCTGAGGATTTGATAGCAGCTTTACCCAGGCCCACATAATAGATGCGGCAGCCGAGTCCAACCTGGGAGAGTGGATTGCCCTGCGTCACACAGTGAGTGGCCAGGCACGGTGTCCACCTGTGTGGAGGTCTGTTTGCCCCGGCCTGGCTCAGCACACTCTCTCCACCTGCCCACATAGCCACCTTCTCTTTCCATTCTCTCATTCCCCGACCCTGTGCTCAGCGCTGTCCCCATCTCTCTCCCTTGGGTTTGAGCGGGCGTCCCCGAGAAGTGGCCTCTCCCCTGCTCTGCCAGTCCGCCGGCCCTAGGACACCCCGATGCCTCTCTGTGGCGCTGGGCAGTGTGTAGAAAGGCCCCCCTCCCTTAAGTAGCTCCAGCCAGCTTTCCTCCATCCACCGCAGGCCTTGCTGTTTTCAGAGTCAACGGTCCTGGCAAAGCCCAGCCACCCCTCCCTCCCCAGAGGCAGCGTGGGTACTGCTTGTGTGGCGGTCTCTATAGACTCTGCATTCACAACTTGAAGAGGGTGAGACAATGACCCGAGCAGCTGCCTGCAGACTGTGCAGGCTGGGAGGCTGCCAGAGCGGGAGGTGGGAGCCTGGGCCGGCCAGGATTTGCCTACCACGCACCTGCGAGCTTTCTCAGGCAGCCGTGGCTGACCCAGAGGAGATGCGAGGTGGAATTGGGATCCAGAGGACCTGGTCCAGGCCACCTGATTGGCTTCTACCACAAGCCCCCAGCCTCCTTGGCCAAGGTTTCCGCCAGCTGTGTGGTCACTCCAGGCCTGGAGGAAATAGCAGGGCCCTGGCTCCTGAGGTTGCAGCCATTTGTGACCTGAGGACATTAAGAGGAAGAACACTTGTCCAGGTAGAGACAAACAGGCCACTTCACCAGGAGCCTGCCCAGGCAGAAGAAAGGTACTGTACATTACTTGCAAGGAGATTGGAGTTGGCATAACATGATTTACTTTGAACAGATGTTTATTGAATATCTACTATGTGGCAAGTATTATGGGAGGGAGGCAAGTGGCTGTCGTGGCTCTTGAGGAGCTTCCAGTGTGGCAAGGGAAAAAGGGGATACACACAAATAATGGTCATGCAAGTTAAGTGTTGCAGGAACACAGGAGAGAGAGATTAACCAGAGCCATGCAACCCAGAAGGGGCCGCCTAGGGAGGGAATGGGCTCTACATCATTTGGGGAATTCAAGCAGAGATTGGAAGATGATGACCAGGTCTCAAGAAGGGATTCCTGTGTGGAGCAGGAAGGTATAAGAGGGATGGCTGAGGTCCCCACCCACGTCCCAGTCCTCTAACCTTGAGTCTTTCTGTTTGCTGCTCAGTGGATTCAGTGGAGGAAAAGGCTCTTTTGAGAAGTGAGGTTGAGTGTCAGGTCCGTGAGGATGACCCGCAGCTGCCGGCCTAAATTCCACAGTAAACAGAGCTGATTCTCACACCTTCATCCCCATGACTCCCCTCAGAGCAGGGTGCCAGGAAGCCTGGGCTGGGATAAGCCCTGGCCTCCCCTGGAGCCAGAATTGTCCTAATTGTGTTAAAATGAGCGCTCGGTCTACAAGCAGGGGCAGACCCACGTGCGCCGAGACTTGGTCAGCTCTCTGCCTGCAAAGCTCTAACTTCTAATCATTGTCATAAACAGGACGGAAGCAGCTGCTCACTCCAGTCTATTATCAGCTTGGTTGGAGACAGAGAAATTTAAATGGCAGTGAGATGCTTAGCAGAGCAACGAAAAGTCAGTGTTAAAAATAAAGAAAACGAGACAGCTTGTTTCATCGAAATAGAAGGGTTATTAAACAGCCCTAAATTAATCAGTGATCTGCCAGGGTTGGGAGTCGGAGCGCCGCAGAGCCAGGGTAGAGAGCTGGGAGAAGATGGGGGAGAGCAAGTCAGAGGCAGGTAGGAGCTGCCTACGATCTCAGGCCAGGCTGCAGGGATTGTAGAAACAAGGTCTTCAGAAGGGGAGTCGGCAAATAGTTTTCTGCCCCACTGATAAGAGCAGGTTGGGTGGGGAGGGGATTTTGGTACCCCAGCCTCGCCCCCTACAAAGCCCTGCTTCTGATTTCTTTCCATCTGCCACCACCGGCGCCAGCCCTTGGGCCATCTCCAGTCCTCATCTCCTCCCCAGGGCTGGGCAGGAGCCAAGTGGCATTTGGTGGAGGGCCACAAGCTCCCAGCCAGTCTTCTTCCTCTCTCGCAGGGTGTCCCCAAGAACTCAAGCCTGAGTTGAACTCCTTACACTGCACTCCCATTCCGAAAGAGTGGTGACAGTATATCCCAGGTATGGCCAGAGCCTGGCCTGCCTGCAGGGAGGCTAATCTCTGGAGTCAGGGGTCTGTCCTTGGTGATATCACTTGGACTCCAGCCAGCAGGGCAGCAGGGAGACAGGTGTAACTCCAGGAGCCCCAAGTCCAAGGCCCACTTCCACATCAGGTACCTTCTCCAAAATATTTCACCTCAGGTCTACCTAAGTCTCCTCACCGGTGAAGTGGTGATGCTGATGCTGTTCTCTCCCTCACAGGCTTGCATATGGAGTACATTAATGGGATAACATACATGAAATTCTTAGTCAACTATAAGATCGCTGCACAAATGCTAGTTTATACTACAGCGGGGTCCCTTGGAGACCTAGGACAAAACATCAAAAAGACTTCCCAGAGGGCGCGACAGGGATCTGGGGGAAGCGGACTTGCTCGTACCTGGGCGGAGCCACGGGAGGGGAGGCCGGGCCCAGCATGTCCCTGAGCACTTGTGCTCCCGCCAGCCTGGGCAGCAAGTTGGATCTTGAATCAATCACTCCAGGAGCATTTTCTTTGCTCTTTGACCTCAACATTCTTTCTCCTCCCGCCCCCCAACCTCCTGCTTCCCTCCTGGCTGTTTACCCTTTTCCAGGCTCCTCTCTCACACCCCATTCATCATCGGGGGCCAGAGCCTCACTCGAAAAGTCTCTCATCTCCCGCCCAGGTGGCCGCACGCTACACTGGCCTGCGTCTCCCCCTGTCCCCCCCCAGCACATTCTTCTCCTGGGGTCAGCCTCCCCGATAATTGTGCCCTCCGCTTCCCCCCCCCCCAGTAAAGCCACAGGGGCCTGAAAAGTCTCTTCTTGCCTCCCTGCTCACCCAGGTGCTAAGGGTCCTTCAGGCCGATGCGCTTGCATTTTGGCACAGACAAGCCCCATAAGTGGACACACCTCTGCCCAGAGTGCCAGCCGCCCCAAAGTCTCCACGTGTCTCTTTTAACCAGCGCCACCCGCAGTTCCCTTGCTCCGTGAGTGTGTGCGAGTGTGAATGCGCTTGTTACTTAAGAGAGACTGCTTGACAGCTCAGGATCTTTTCTGCAAAAGCTCAGAGTCTCAGACAAAGAGAGAAAAATAATAGAAACTGAAGGTGGGAAGGTACAGGGTGGGGACACAGCCTGCTTAAGAAGCTTCCTCATAAAAAGGAGTTACAGCTTTTTATTCGAAGGCAGGCTGTTGATTCAGAAAAGCCCCAGAAAGGGACTTCCATGGTGGTGCAGTGGTTAAGAATCCGCCTGCCAGTGCAGGGGACACGGGTTCAATCCCTGGTCTGGGAAGATCCCACGTGCCACGGAGCAACTAAGCCCGTGCGCCACAGCTACTGAGCCTGCGCTCTAGAGCCCACGAGCCGCAACTACTGAACCCACATGCCACAACTACTGAAGCCCACGCGCCTAGAGCCCGTGCTCCGCAAAAAGAGAAGCCACTGCAATGAGAAGCCCACGCACCACAACGAAGCGTAGCCCCCGCTCGCCGCAACTAGAGAAAGCCCACGTGCAGCAACAAAGACCCAACGCAACCAAAAAATTAATTAATTAATGAAAAAAAAGAAAAGCCCCAGAAAGAAGGAGAGGCAGGGAAGATACTGGAGAGGAATTTCATCTGCCGTGCTGACCAAACCCAGAGGAAGAGCCCCCCAAAATGTGGAGCTCAGCCCGTACGAACAGTTCTCAGCATCGCCTCGTCCTATGGGCCAGCTTTTCTCTCTTCTCCTTTCCTTCCTCTTTCCTGCCAGGGGCACCTGGATAAATTACCCAGAGTGGCAGAAGTGGCCTTAAATCACTCTCAGGGCCCTGAGAGGAGGGGGTGGTGCCCTGGGTAGCATGGGGCCCAGGGGACTGGAGGAATGGCTGCTCGGGACCAGCAGCACCCAGTTTCTCCCCAGAAGACTGGGTCTGGGGATCTGGGTCCCCAAGCTCCACGCACAAGAACCAGCCCATCACCTGGCTGAAACAGAGCCTCACTTGTCGTCGCCACCATCCAGGGCAGCCACTGCTGCCAAGGAGATGATGCCCTTGTACAGTGTTTCTCCAAAAACAGAAATAAGAGTAACTGGTGTTTATTCAAAACGGTGGAGTTTACAAAACACTTTCATATCTCTTTTCTCATCGATTCTCACCACAACCCTGTGCGGTGGCCTTTTCCAGTTGAGGAAACTAAGACGCCGAAAGGTTAAATAACATGTTCAAGGTCAGGGAACTAGTAAGTGGTAGAGCAAGACTTGCGCCCAGGTCTGCCCCCAAAGCCCATAGCCTTACCTCTGCATCCGCTGCCCGGCAACATGTGTCACGGTGAGTTTGACTTCATAGGAGAGCCCTGCTCCAAAACCTTCCTGGAGGGATCTCACCCCACCCACTCTGCTTTTGATCACTTTATGTTGTCAGTTGACCATTTATGATTATGTGCTTTTCATGTGATCGATGATAGTGTATGCTTCACGGCTTCTTGCCAAGACTTTTCCTGCACCAACCTTGTCTGCGTGGGGCATTCTTCAAAGGAGAGCTGGCATCTTCCCACTCTTCTCCATCCTTCTCCCCACCTTATCCACCTAGCCAATGACATTTGCTCTTCACCCAGTGAGCTCAAGATGAGCAACAGCCAGGATCCTTCCCAAATGGTTCACTCCCTTCTTCACTACCTCCCAAAGATCAGTTATGACAAATCATTGAGCCAAGTGTATTAGTTCAGCCATGACTTAGAGCAGCCTAGCAGGTGAGAAAAACATATGAGCATCCCCCCTTCCCTCTCCCCTGCTCTCCATGATTCAGACTGAGTGCAGGACTGAGTAAAAGGCATCATGCTACCCCTGTACAGGATGCCAAAGATGCCCTCAAAGAGCCTCTACTTCAATGGGAAGATAGGATAGTCACATGAAAAAGAGAGCCTACACTACCATGCAATGTGTGCTAGAAACAGCAATTTTTGACTTTGGAGGAAAGACAGGGAGGGCCTAGAGGCTTCCTGAGATTTTGAAGAATGGACAGGGTTTAGATAGGCAAAGAAGAAAGTGGAGATGGGCATTCCAGGGAGAGGGGACCACAGAGATAAAACTATGTGAGGTGTTTTGGGGACTCGGCAAATGAACCAGTTTGTTAGGAGTGGAGCCACCCGGAAAGAGGTAGGAAGGGAGGCCAGAGAAAGACAGAAGAGCCAGCTTGGGAGGACTTGAACTTGGGCACTTAGCAGTCCCGAGTCTGTCTGGGCAACAGCAGGGAGCCAAGGAAGGTGTTTTCTAGGTGGATACCATACTTTGGCCCTATGCCTGGCAAAGTTAGTCAAAGTTGGTCAAAGTTAGTCCTCTGACACACAAGAAATGAAGCAGTACAGGGCACACCTTGCAGGAAATCTATGGCTGAATCTTAGCTGCCAATGGCCTTCACTGGGGTCCATCACAGTGGAAGATCTGGATGTTGACTGTGACTTTCTTACATGCACATTTTCAGGGAGGCAACACCAGGCTTGCTAGTAAAGAGGACCACTCTTTTGAACTTTGGGGAATCGCAACTTCTGGAAACAGCATTAAAAAATGCACCTTGATCTGGCACTAATGGCTGCTTTCCCTGACGCAAGGACAAGGCAGCAGCAATGGGGAGTGCCCCTTGTCCCTAGAGCCTTTCAGTGGCTGCCATGGGGCAGAAAGCATGAGGGTCTGCAAGAGAAACAGGAAGTGCTCTCACCTGGGGACTCCTGGGGGCCGTTAAAATTCTTCTGCAAGAGGAGAAAGATAGGACAGCTTCCTGGAAAGTAAGTGGCATTTAGGGCCATTCCACAGACTGAGAGCTGGGATAAATGTCTAGGGCTTTGTTTTTTTACTCCCCCCTCTCTTTTTTCTTCCTCCCCTTTCCCCCCTACTGGTGAGAATTGGAGCCGTGTCACTATTCTTTGAAAACATTGCAGTTAATGACAGCATAATATGCCGTTATTTGGAGTAACTGTAATTTATTTAACCCCTTAGTTGGGTACTTTCTACCCTGTTTCCTGCTCTCCTGCTCCATTTCTAGCTCAGAATCCTTAGCTCTTTCTTGTACAGTAAGCATGGGTGAGAAGGCAGGAGAGATACTTCCAGGCTCCTCGGAAAGATCATGTGGAATTTCCCTGAAAGGTGACTGCCAGGCAGCAAACCTCTTGCCACAAAACACCCACGGACTTCACCTTGTAATGGATAACTCAGCCCTGGCCACCTCCACCCTCAGCCCTGCTTCTTTACCAAAATAAAATGGGAGCCTCGAGTCTTGACCTTTAAAGTAAAGTACTTGCCAAGTCTTACTTAACGTTCTCATGAGTCTCCCCAGATCAGGGACAAGAGGGTTTGATTGAAAAATAAATTCTAAATATCTAGGTGATGTGGAAGAGTGGGGAAAGCATGGGTGTCAGAAAGTTCTGCTTCCTAGCAGAATGATGCTAGTTACTCAACCTCCCTGAGATTCCATTTTTTCATCTGTGAAATGGGGAGAATAATACCCATCTTGCGGAATAATCACAAAATTACCCGTTGCGTATGCAAAGAATCTAGCAGTGTGCCATATAGCAGGTGGTTAATAATTAATAATAATGATAGCTGCTCCTCTTTATTATTTTTGTCATGGAAAACAAATGGAAATTGCTATCATTATGCTATTCATGACCCTTCTGGTATGAGGTCTTCTAACGTAAATTTAGACTTGATTTAGCAAAGCTAGATCCCCACTTTTATTCCTTTGCCAGACTTTGGAAGGAGCCTGAAAACTCCCCTTCGTGTCCTTTAATCCCATAATGCCTACCAGCAGAGCAACCCCATAATGAGGATGGTATGCGTATGGTCTGGCTAGAGTCAGGGGACCAGTGGGGTGACCTTTCTAAGGGCCCCATAGTGCAGAGGGCAGGCGTGCCCCCAGTGCCCACAGCTTGGAGCCTCAGAGCCCTGCTAAGTCGCAGAAATTCTTTCTGCCCCAGGGGTGAGGTAGTCATGGCAAGGCTGGGCTGCGCCATCCCCTAGAGGGGATTGAAGAGGGCAGAGCCCACGGAAGGAGGAGGGGGGAGGGGTGGCGGGCCGGCAGCTGCTTGAAATTGATTGCTCTTGTAGTTTAGTTTATACCATGGGACCTCTCCGCGCTGCCCGGGTGGCGACCTTTAGATAATAAAGGGAATTCTGGGAGATTTCTGACAGGCCCGTGACATATGGGGCAGGTCTGCAGGGTCAGGCGCTGTATCTCCCTGCTCCCGGCCCCAGGGTAATGAATCTTGTTTTGACTTGGCCAAGCCAACCCAGCCAGCACCCCAGAAAGGAGCCCAGCCCCTCCCCTCTGCAACCCTTCAAATAAGCGCCTGCCTTTGGAACCCTTCATAATTCAGGGAGACAACTCCAAACTTTTATACCCTGTGAGAGGAGAGGACAAACACTGGATGTTTTGCTAAGGCCCTGGGAGGGCTGGTGTGGTTTCCAGGGCTTGAGCAGAGCCCACTGGGAGACCTGGGGAAAAAAAACCACCAGAAAACCCTCCCTGACGTGAAGAGGCAGTGGTCCCTGGACAGGCCAGAGAAGGAGCTGGGGTGGGAATGGAGGGCGATGGCTCCCTGGGAGTCACAAAATATCCCCTGTGTCCTTGGGGTCTGGCAAGTGACACGTGGACTCTTCTGGGCAGGAGGAGGAGGGGGCAAGGAGGCAAAATAGATAGGAAGTCTCTGCAGGACAAGCACGAGAGGTGAGAGACTGGCAAACCCCAGTTCTAATCCCACCGGGGCCAGAGCTGGGAGAGGCAGAACAAGTGCATCCTCGGGGCCACTGTGTTTAGCTGGGTGAAAGGGGAAGCACGTTTTGCTGCCTTCGGTTCTCACAGAGATGTTGGGAGATCTACATCTCGAAGTGTGTTGGCCCTGTGATGGCTTCTACCCAACCCCTCGCCACAAACATCCCTTTCTTTCAAGGAACAATTCCCAAGCCAAGATGGTGGAATGCATCACTGCTCCCAGCTACATTAGTTTGCTAGGGCTGCTGTCACTAAGTACCACCAACTGGGTGGCTTAAACACCAGGAGTTAATTGCCTCACAGTCTAGAGGCCAGAAGTCCAGGTGTGGTTCCTTCTCATGGTTGTGAGGGAAGGGTCTGTCCCAGGCCCCTCTCCTTGGCTTGCAGATGGCCATCTTCTCCTTGTGTCTCTTCACATGTCTTCCTTCCATGCCTATCTGTCTCTGAGTCCAAATGTCCCCTTTTTATAAAGACACAGGTACATTTGGATTAGGGCCCACCCTAATTATCTCATATTAATTTAATTACCTCTATAAAGACCCTGTCTGCAAATACAGCCATGCTCTGAGGTTGCGGGGCTTAACGCTTCAACATATGAATTTGGAGGGTGCATGAGAGCAGGGGTACACCTGTGATCCTGCCTTTCGTGCCAGGACCCAACCTCTGACTTCCCCGTCCCCTGCCCCCTGCCTTGCCCACCGTGCCATCTGAGACGCAGAGACCCCATCTCTGTCATCACTCACGTGGGATGCAAGGGCCTTGCTCCCACTGTCTGCCTGAGCAGAAAGCCACACACAGCGGCTCGGTCAGCAGCCCTCTCACCACCTGGAATATGGGTTCTTCCCTTACTGCTGATCAATGTTAGGGCCTCCCCAAATTTCCTTCACTTAGTCCTTGGTTATTGGAGATTGGATCTGATTTATCCACCTGTGGGAAGAAAAATTGCATGGAATGACAAGCAGGGGATCTCCCTTTTCATAGTGAGGGAAGTGACTGTGTAGATGTTGTTACCAAAAGTTGCCTGGACATACCGCGGGGTGATGCGGGAGGGGCGGGGAGCACCATATCGTCTATTTCACTTTCTCAGAAAAGATGCCAAGAGGCCATGTAGGCAGAGGCCCATTTTCCTCCTCTGTCGCCCCTCACCTCCCTTGTCTCTCGCTCTGGGGCGAGGTGTAGCCACTTAGCTTCACATAACAGCACAGAGTCTGGGGAAAAAAATGACATTCAATTAATGAAACAAATGCAGCTGGTATAGCAGTGACATCTAAATTGTTCCTTTGGTCCCTTTATTTTCTGTAGGAAATTCTCCCTCTGCCCACCCCCCCCCTTCCCTTTTCCCTTTAAATCGCGTGCATAAAATACGCTAATAACAATCTTGGTGTCTGTGCCTGAGTGACAGCTGAAATAAGAAAAAGACTAATCGTACCTCCTGCAGCCCTGTCACATGGAGATTAAATGAGTCTCTCTCCCACCCCCTCCCTCCCCACCACCACCTCTCTCCCCCAATCTCTCCCCTCTCTTGTGGTCTCTTCTCAGTGAGCATCATGGGCATTTGAATAATATATTATAGACGCCATCAGGGTGACAGTGGGGGAAAAAATCAGCTCAAACCCATGATTACTCCTTCCGTCTAATAATTATTTAAATACCAGATAACTCCTTTCACTCTAATTGAGGCCTTCCAGCTGTCGGTGTTACCCGCGGCCTCTGTGCTTGCCCCGGCACTCACCTTGTGCTACCCAACGTGCCTGGACTACCTCTGAGGTCGCTGTTCGACAGAGTGACACTTGGAATGTTTGCATGTACAACCCCAAAGATGACACTAGGACGGGTCTTTCAAGATCGTTCCATCCACAGGGGATGAGACGGGGCCCCAGCATTGTACATTTAGACATTTTATCCTCATAGACTTTAATTCATAGAAATCCTATACCAAAGGCAGCCTCCTTGGGTCATTGGGACCAATCCCCTGCCTCTCAGTAAACACATTCCTCAACAGCTGTCAGGAAAATTCAATGTCAGAAAATTCCATAATCTCCTTGGCAGGATGCCCCAGGGATCCTCTCTAGATAGGATGTCCCCCTGGATATCTCACTCTAGTCCCTTCTGCTGCATTTCTAACTCTTTGAGAAAAAAAAGCTGTCTGTGCTTGGATAACATCTGACCTGTCTATGGGGTTGTCTACAACCCAGAGGCATATGGTACTGGACATCTTAGCCCCCAAGTCACAGTATAGGTGCCATTCTTGTGTGTGACAACTGCCTGGACCTGCCTGGCCTGGAGGAGGTCATCCCCCCAACACAGAAGGGAGCCATTCTGGTGTCCCTTTCACTCCCCTGCCCCTTAATCCGTGCATCCTTGAGTCTGCCCTGCACACCACCTCCCTGTCCAGGCTCAGTGCCAGGCTCACTTCTGCCCATCAGGGGGCCGCCACAATCAAAAGGCACCTTCTTTCCCCAAAACAGGGCAGCCTCGAGGCAGAACATAACTGACTCCCTGGACTCTTTCGCCTACAGCAGAGGAAGCAATGGACCTTTGGTCACAAGGTCTCGGTTCTGATGGAAGCCTGTCCCTGAGTCATGTTGGGTCACCTTGGACAATCTGTTTTCTTTCCATGGGCCTCAGTTCCTTCATTTAAAAAAAAAGAAGTGGACTGGAGTAATCTTACAGTCTGCTTCAGCACTGGCCTTGAATTCCTGCTTTAAAGGTGCCACTGATTAGAAGGGAGACCTGTGGGAGAAGATGGACCTTTCCCTGCCCTGGGAGAGGGAAGAGGTTGGGGTGAAGCCCAGGAACAGGTGCTAACTCCTCTGACTTCACAGCCCTCATTTTTTGTTTGTTTGTTTTATTGAAGTATAGTTGATTTACAATATTGTGTTAGTTTCAGGTGTACAGCAAAGAGATTCAGTTATATATATATAATTTTTCAGATTCCTTCCCATTATAGGTTATTACAAGATATTGAATATTGTTCCCTGTGTTTTACAGTAAATCCTATTTTATATATATTAGTAGTGGGTATCTGTTAATCCCATACTCCTAATTTGTCCTTCTCCCCCTCCCTTTTCCCTTTAGTAACCACAAATATGTTTTCTATGTCTGTGAGTGTGTGTATGTTTTGTATATGGATTGATTTATTTTTTAGATTCCACATATAAGTGATATCACGTACAATTTGTCTTTCTCTGTCTGACCTACTTCACTTAGTGTGATATTCCCTAGGTCCACCCACATTGCTGCAAGTGACAATATTTCATTCTTCTTTATGGCTGAGTAATATTTCATTGTATATATGTACCATATCTTCTTTATTCATTCATCTGTTGATGGACACTTTGGTTGCTTCCATGTCTTGGCTATTGTAAATAGTACACAGCCGTCATTCTCATACTTACCATGTGGATCCTGGCTCCTCAGGATCCTGGCTATGTGAGCCACCTAGCAGGTGCAGTTGTATTAATAGGCATGTTTTACTGTTATTGTTATGAAAACTGTCACAGCCAAGATGGTGCTGGTGATGACAGTGCAGGTGGTGGTGATAATGATGGTGACAGTGATGATATGATGATGGAGGATACTGATGATGGAAGAGCTACAGATGGGTCCAAGAGTGGGAGCTCCACCATCATGAACTTTTACTCAGTTTAGCAAAATTGTATCCTGATCCTAACTCCTCTTCTTACCTCCTCCTCCTTCCTTTTGCAATAAGGGAGGCCAAGTAAGCATAGAGGCATATTCCCCCAGATCTCCTAAAAAAAGGCAACAGAGCGGGTCACAGGAAGGAAAGACTCCTGCACTGAGCTGAGCTGGAAATGCCTAATTGTCGTTTCTTCCCTGCTCTGCCCCTGATGCCTGCAGCAGCTGATCAGGAAGGTATTAGATGCCTTCACTAGCTGTCACCAACACCTGCCTCCTGAATCCTGATCGGGGAGATGGTGTCACCAGGCCCTCCAAATAAAATATTTAGTGACACTTGCTTCCCAAAGAGGAAAGCGTGGCCTCTCCTTGGCATCAGGAATACTCTGCGTGCTTCGCTGATAGGGCAAGCATCCCGGGGCAGCACGTCCTGGTTTGAGACTTGGGGTGGGGGAGGGGGAAACTGGTAGGAGGACAGCCACTTGGCAAGTTTGGCTCTTGAGAATGCATGTGACACAGTGACTTCATGAACTAGACGGAGAGAGGAGAAGGGACAGGAAGGAGGCTTCTTTGAGAAAACCCCTGAGGTTGACACTAGCAGAAAACTGGGGTTAGGAGGAAATGCTAGTGCTACAAAGTCATAGGCATGTGTTCACTGGCTTCTACCAAAGTCATTCTAAGACAGACCACGGAATGGATGGAGATCAAGAGCTGGGAATATTGACAAATAAATTATTACTAATAAAGGCTAATGTATCTTGAACACTTATAACAGGCCAGGCATTGTTCTAAGTGCTTTATATGTATTAAATGACTTCATCATAATAATCCTATGAGGTAGATGCTAGTGCTAATCTCATTATATATAAATAGTGAGATAGCATCAGAGAATGGCTAAGTACCTTGACCAAGTTTACACAGCTATCATTGCCTCTGAATCCAAGCATCTAAGTTCAGAGCTCATGAGTCTAACCATTATACCACATTGCCTCTCGTCAGAGGTACAGAAGTGGGTGCCCTTCCCCCTTACTCTAAAATCAGACAGGAGGCTTAATCCTTGCCAGCTGGGCCCTGCTTTGGAATAGCTACCTGATAGCATCAGCCTTGGCATGGAAAGACAGGGGCTCTCAACTCGCTGTTGAAGTCAGTTGTCTTTGTGAATTCCAAGGTGGAATGCAAGCCTCCCCTGCCACCCCTGCACTGCAAGAGACCGTGTCTCCTCTTGACCCTGATGCACTAGTGCCTACTGCTCCCAAGTGGGCGATCTTTGAGTGCCACGGAATGAATCTGCGTGGCTGGTCACCAGGAGCAGTCTGTCCCAGAGTAGATGCTGATTGAGGGGTGAGAGGAAAATAGCCCAATTATTGGTCTGTTGAGAACTCTGAACTTAACCAGCCTTACCCAGTAGGACAAAAGAACCTCAGCTGCCATTGCAGTCATAGACTCTAGAAGCTGAAGCAGGCAAGTCTCAAGGTATCATTTTGTCTGAATGAAGAAATCTTAAGAACTGGTTAATTCTCACATCCTTTATTAAGATCAAGAAATAGGCTCAGGTTGATGCTAGACCGGTCTAAAGCCATACAACTCATGGGTGACACAGGCAGGATTTGAATCCAGGGCTCCCCGAGTCTCTCACTCTTCCTCCTGCCCCATGACTCCATGCCTTCTAGCCACCAGGCCAATTTTGCCATTCATACTTCAACTCTCAGGATCCTGTACCTCCGCTGGGCTCCCTGCAGGCTGCAGAGAGGCTGTGTTGGGACTTGTGCAGTAGTGTGCTGGAGACGATCACCTTGGATCTACTCCCCTTCCTCTGACGCATGCTTCCCAGTTTGTGCCCCTTCACTGGGCCAGGGAGGGGATCAAAGGTCTGCCCACAGTGTTCATTCCCACGGAAAGGAAGAATACAAGCAAAAAGAGAAGTCAGGAGGTCTGGCGGGATTCCTGAAGTGCAGTCTCCTGGGGAGGCTTCAGTGATAATAATAACTCCATAAGTTAAGCATTCACTGAGTGCCAGCTCCCATGCTAAGAGGTTTCCCCGCGTTATCTCATTTACTCTGATGACAACCCGAGGGGTTGGTGCTGTAATTATCCCATCCTACCAGAAAGGGGGATGAGACTGGACTTGCCCAAGGTCCCAAATTTCTTCCCCAATTCTGCCTAACAACAAAAGCCACTCACTATTTATTCAAACTGTGTCTCTAGAGGATATCGGGCAGGGAGGTGAGATAGTTGATCTTAACCTCACAATTGTGTCCTTTGGTGTCACCTCTTCTACCGGGACCTTTTCCCTCCAGCCATGGGCTGAGCATGTACGTGCATGGATGTTCTGGGGGAGGCGGGGTGCACTGCCCACAAACTCGAGGCCAGAGTGTCTCACAGAGCACTGTCTAAAAGGCACAGCCCAAGCGCATCGTGGTGATGAGTATAATCCTCACGGCTCCTCGGGGACACACAGCCCTCCACCTGTAGGCAAAGGAGCTCTCCTACCCAGAGACAGGGGCACGCACAGCCTGGCCTCCTGCCGTTCCCTGTCCAGCTGGAGAATGTGAGGATTCTGTTATTTCCTTTCCACAGCTCCTCTTGAGGAATTCACGTCCTGCTGCTGGCCCCAGGACATAGCTAAAAATAACCTCCGATTTTCAAACCGAAAGCTATGTCTGTCGGGAGGCTTTGCCGGTGAGCACGTGGGGCCGGAAGGGCTGTGTCAGAGTCGCTGAGGTCAGCCTGAGCCTCATGCCGCTGTCGCCTCCCTCTTTCCAAGGAAGCCCGGGGCCTGATGAGTCACACCAGAACAACAGCCCGGTGGAGGCCTGTTGGAGGAGAGCCGTCAGGTGGGGCCTCCCTCGGGCACCATGGTGGCTGTCAGGCGTGGGAGGCACAGTTGAGGAGGACGAGGGAGAGTTTCTTAAGACACAGGGCAAAAGCCATGTGGATCCTGCAGGTGGCATCTGTTTTAACTCCAACCCAGTCTAGCCAGGTTGGGGGCAAAGGGACACAGGACTCTCCTAAGCTGCCTTGGAGCACATTCTTAATCCTTGGCTTCAGTGTTTCCACTCCTGCTACCTCATCGCCCAGAGCTCTGTCTGGACTTGTCTGAGGAAGTTGCCAGACACTCCATCCAGCTGGAGGAAAGATCTCTCTGCTAGACAGCCTGCTGCTCCCCGCTGCCGCCACTGCCACCGCTGTCCCTCCCTCTCCATAAAAGTCAGGAGCAGCGCTGGCAGAGTGATGGGACAGGCTCCACTCTCTACCCTCTGCCTAGGAGTCTAGAGAAGCTCTCGCAGGAACCCCACCTTGCCCCTCTGGGCAGCTTCCTTGGAATAAGGAGGAAAAGCTGTGGAGCCTCGGGATTGGGAAGGCAGAGAGGGAGGAAAGAAGTCGGGGCAGGGGACTAATCAGGCTGGGGCAGGCAGCCTGAGGTTGACCACACGGAGCCTTAAACAATCACAGGGCCCCAGCAGTGGCTACAATGAGCCTGACCTTCAACTTGCCTCCCTTTGCTCCTCTCCACATCTCCCAAACCCAGAACCCTTGCCCAGGTGGCTGAGACTGGACTCAGCCAGCCAGTGCCCATGAATAAGGAGGCCAACTCCCCCTGTGCTCCACCTGCAGAGAAGCAGAAGTGGAAGCAATTTCCTCAGGACCTGGCACCCCACTTACTGGGGAGGCAGTGGCTGACGCCCTCCTGTCCCAAAGAGGAGGGGTGGGGGGTTGTCCGCCCTTCTCCCTGGGACTCTTCAGGCTCCTGAATAGCACCTGTGGGGATCCCAGTCCTACCTCACACTCCGAACAAGTTTTAACCGCTAATGATCAGGGATTCTTCTTTCTAGAGAGGACGAGGCCGAGGGGCAGCGAGAGGCACTGTGATTCAGGATGACCAGCTCTCCTCCTTCCCTACAGGGGACAGAGCATGAAAGAGTAAGGAAGCCAGCAGTGTGAGGGGCTGGAAGTCTGAAATAAGAAGGAATTTTATTTGTTATATCAGACTCGGAATAACTGCCTGGGGGAGCCTGGGAGAGGGCCTTGCTAACCAGCTTTCACAAGACAGGAGAGATTTCCACTGGACTGGGAGAGAGCAGGAGGACAGACCCAGCGACTGGGTGGGGAAGTCTGGCTTTAGTTCCGACACCAGGATCAACTGGCTGGGTGAACTCAGCCGTTTAACCTCTCTGAGAGATAAAAACGATATGTGAAGAGGACAGAAATAGAGATGCTTTGTAAAGTTATAAAAAAAAAAAAAAATGCATTTTACAGCGTAAAGGCTGGAGACCAAAATAGATAATAGGATTCCCTGAACATCCCGAAGAGGGAGAAAGTATGTTAAAAATAGAAAAACTGAAATACAGAAGAAAGAGGCTCACAGAGCTAGTCGGCACTGGGACCTGGGTCAAGCAATCCTGTTCACTCCTTCAGGGATTTATTTTCCATCTGACCCCTCTGCCTTGTGTTTTCCAGAACCATGTAAGGGCCGAGCCAGGAAGGCGGAGTACGCGAGCGCTCAGAGGCTCTGTCTCCTGGTCCCCGCCCGGCTCAGAATGGAACAGAGGAGGCCCTGGCCGCGGGCTGCAGAGGTGGACGGCTGGCCTGTGGTCCTGCTCTCCGCCGTCTGCGTGCTGCTGGCACCCCCGGCGGCCGGCATGCCCCAGTTCAGCACCTTCCACTCGGAGAACCGGGACTGGACCTTCAACCATTTGACGGTGCACCGCGGGACGGGGGCAGTGTACGTGGGGGCCATCAACCGCGTGTACAAGCTGACGGGCAACCTGACCGTCCAGGTGGCTCACAAGACGGGGCCGGAGGAGGACAACAAGTCCTGCTACCCGCCGCTCATCGTTCAGCCCTGCAGCGAGGTGCTCACGGTCACCAACAACGTCAACAAGCTGCTCATCATCGACTACTCCGAGAACCGGCTGCTGGCCTGCGGCAGCCTCTACCAAGGGGTCTGCAAGCTGCTGCGGCTGGACGACCTCTTCATCCTGGTGGAGCCGTCCCACAAGAAGGAGCACTACCTGTCCAGCGTCAACAAGACGGGGACGATGTACGGGGTGATCGTGCGCTCCGAGGGCGAGGACGGCAAGCTCTTCATCGGCACTGCCGTGGACGGCAAGCAGGACTACTTTCCCACTCTGTCTAGCCGCAAGCTTCCCCGCGACCCCGAGTCCTCCGCCATGCTCGACTACGAGCTCCACAGCGACTTCGTCTCCTCACTCATCAAGATCCCTTCCGACACCCTGGCCCTGGTCGCCCACTTTGACATCTTCTACATCTACGGCTTCGCCAGCGGGGGCTTCGTCTACTTCCTCACCGTCCAGCCTGAGACCCCCGAGGGCGTGGCCATCAACTCGGCCGGAGACCTCTTCTACACCTCGCGCATCGTGAGGCTCTGCAAGGACGACCCCAAGTTCCACTCCTACGTGTCCCTGCCCTTCGGCTGCACGCGGGCCGGGGTGGAATATCGCCTCCTGCAGGCTGCTTACCTCTCCAAGCCCGGGGACTCGCTGGCCCAGGCCTTCAACATCAGCAGCCAGGATGACGTGCTCTTCGCCATCTTCTCCAAAGGGCAGAAGCAGTATCACCACCCGCCGGATGACTCCGCCCTCTGTGCCTTCCCCATCCGGGCCATCAACTTGCAGATCAAAGAGCGCTTGCAGTCCTGCTACCAGGGCGAGGGCAACCTGGAGCTCAACTGGCTGCTGGGGAAGGACGTGCAGTGCACCAAGGCGGTAAGGAGGGCCCACCCGCTCTACCCCTGAGGCGGCATCTGGCATTGCACACCCCTTTGCACACCCTGCCCACAGACCACCACGGCCTGAAATGAGAGAGGAGCTCAGGCTCACGTTACCAGGTGGTCCCCATAATACAGAGTCTGATGATACCAGACACTTGAGGCGTGTTTGTTGATCCGCGGAGGCATTCCCAATGTATAATCAAGGGCCTCTACACCACCAGCCACTGTTGTAAGCACCACGGGCTTCAGAGGTGAACCATACAACACAGCTACTTGCCCTCATGGAGCTTTCATTAGTGAGGCAAGACAAATTCATACCTAAAGTATGTAGTCTCTCAAATGGTGACGATTGCTGTAGGGAAAAATAAAGCACAGAAGTGGGGAGAGGCAGTACCCACGAGGATTGGTTCATTGAGAAAGCAGCATTTGAGCAAAGAATGAGGAACGTAAGCTATGCAGGTATCTGGGAAAGCATTCCAGAGGGAGGGAGGGAGTAGCTCTTGCAGAGAATGCAGGGCATGCCTGGAGTGTGTGAAGAAGAGTGAGGAGGCCACTACAGCTGGACCAGAGCATGTGGCAGAAAGAGTGTTTGGAGATGAGCCCGTCAGAGGTAACACGGACCAGATCCTGTACATACAGGGCCCTGTAGGCCACTGTACAGCCAAGTGAAGGGGTAAAGTAGGCAGGTAGATATGTAAGCTGGAGGAGAGAGAAAGGAGTTGAGCTTGACTGACAATTTGAAAACTGGGGAAAAAGAATTGGGCAGAGGGGAAAAAGGAGAAGAAAGGGAGCTTGGGGTCCAGACCTGAGGATGGCAGAGACAAGAAAGTCAGTGGCAAGCACTGTCCTGTCAGAGGGTCAAGATGCTGCCATCCAGGTGGTTACCATGATCCACCCATTCGTCCATCCATCCATCTACCCATCCTTCTATCCATCCATTCATCCCTCCCTCCAGCCATCCACTTAGCAAGAAGGTATTGAAGATCTCCCAGGTGCCCAGCTGGGGATGCAAACATAAAAAGACATGATCACCACTTTCAGATATCTCATAATCTAATGGGAGAAAAAGTGAAAGAAAAAATAGCTGGCAGTGTAATATAGTGCCAAAGAGTTTGGGATTCAGAGTTCAGATTCTATCTGTGCTACTTCCTGGCTTCAGGAGTAACTTAATATCTCTCCATTATCATCTGTGAAATGGGAATCATAATGCCTACCGCATGGGATGATCAGATACTATGTGGCAAGATTAACACCATGCCTGACGTGTTAGGTTCAGCATTATTAGTTAACTGTTATGCATGTGACAAGTGCTAAGATAGATTTCTGTGCAGAGTGCTGTGGACACTGGATCGGCAGCCTGGGGAACAATCTGAGACCAAGTGACCCATGCGACTGCCTTCTGAGCACCCTAAATGGAGGGTGTCTGCTACTGGGACCGAAAAACTCTTCTTAAAGCAAAAAACAAATCATGCCTAGGGTTTGCTTCTGTTCCCACCGTCAGTCGCTTGGTACAATAGGATTGTAGTCAAGGCCATAGGCTTGGAACTCCAACAGATTTGTATTTAAAAATCAGTCCTACCACTTAAAACTGTGTGACTTTAGGCAAGTTATGTACCTGATCTGAGCTGTATTTTTTTCATTTTTAAAATAGAAATAATAGTAGTCTCTTTCTATGGTTATTATGAAGATCAAATGGAACAAGTATGTATGAGCACAATACCTGGCCCATAATAAGCATGTAATAAATGACAGCTATAATTATTAATATTAATTATTAAAGAACCAGTTATTTGCTGTTATTTTACCTTTATAAAATGAGGAGGTTGAGCTAGATATTCTCCAAAGTTCTTTACAGTCCTGAAATTCTATAACCTACGGCCCCAACCAATCAAGAGAAGTGGAGAGGAAATGCAAGGGTTAACTCCTTGCAGAGTCCAGCCTGGTTCCCACTGCCCAGAGGGGGCCTTGTCAGAAGGAAACTGCTGATTCCTGCCGGCTTCTGAGCCAGAGGGAAGAGGAAGAGCCGACACCCTTGTGGGGCTCCATTGACTTGCAGAGAGACAAGCCCGGGCTAGTAACCAAAGAGCAGCAAAGGCACTGGGAGAGAGGTGACAGCGGGTGGGATCAGGACCTCAGGGGGAACAGCCCCTCACTCACCACCCCCTCCCTTAATCATCACTCTTCTGCTGTGGCCTTGAGAGTGGAGGTGGAGGTGGGGCTGCAACAGGAGGGGCTCCTTAAAATCCTTATACTCTAAGGAGTCCCAGACCTGGGGACCCAGAGACGTTTTGGTGGCCTCAGAGGGGGTTAACGAGGAGTGAGAGTAGCTGACGTCCCGGGGCTTAATTTTAACGTGATCTCTGGACTAACATGGAACTCTCAGATAAAGGATTTGAGCTCTGTTACCAGAAAAGAAATGAGGAAGGGGACCATCACTCATTGAATAACAGCTATGTCCTAAAGGCTGTGCTGGGCAATTTAAGGGTTATCTCACTTGATCCTCAATATGACCCTATAAAGCAAGGATTATTATCCCCCATTTGACAGATGGAAAAACAAAGACTCGCAAAAACTAAGTAAATTGGTTACACCCATACAACCATAAATGACACAGCAGGGATTTGAATTCAGTTTAGCCCATATGACCTCTGAGTCCAAACTCTTTGCATTTAGCCGTGCTGCCTCTAAGGAAAGCCATACACCAGGCTCTCCCTTTCGGAGAAAAAGTAAAGGGGCAGCAGGTGTTTGGGAATATCTGACGATTTAGAGACGAGAGAAGGAAATGCCAGCCAATCCCAGGGGGCTTAGGCTCAGAACAAACCGTTTCCGTCACAGTCTGGCGATCCTAGAGTCAGGAGGGATGTAGAGAAATTCAAAATCCCTGGCAAATTTTTGGCTTCTGTCATCATTTCTCAGAAGCTGGCTTGGGTTATTCCTGAGCCCAGGCTCTGCAACCTTACCGGTCCCTGGAGACAGTGGGAAAGAAACTGAAGAACTTTCAGAGCTGAAAGGCAGCTTGACGATTACCTGGTCTAATCCTTTCCCTTTACAGATGAGAGCATTCAGACTCAAAGAGGGTATGTGGTATATCAAGATAACATAGCTGGCTAGTGGTAGAGACAGGACTACAATCTAGATTTCTTGATTCTTTTCAGGACACTTGTGCCTCTGGTGTAGGGATGAGAAAGAGAAGTAGAAAATGTAAAAAGTGGTAGCTGATTCCTCTGACCTACCTTTCTAGGGAGCCTGAAATTTCCATCATTGGCTCCAGGGATGTGCTGGTGAATCTTAAATGGATGGCTATATGCAAGCAATGGTAGTAGTAGGGAAGGGATTGGGGTGGGAGGATCTTGATTAGAAGCATTTGCGAATTTCCGTGGTGTAAATATTCCCACCATGGATAATTTCAAGGCACCAGTGTGATGTCACTGAAAGCAGAGATAGATGTATAGGCATTCCTCATAAGCTGGCTCTAGTATACCATTGCTTCACTCCCTTCCTGAGAAGCTTATCCCTTCTGCCGTGTGGAGCGCCATATAATCCAGAGTTCAAG
Organism: Eubalaena glacialis; assembly: GCF_028564815.1. Lineage (NCBI taxonomy): Eukaryota > Metazoa > Chordata > Mammalia > Artiodactyla > Balaenidae > Eubalaena > Eubalaena glacialis. The sequence continues at coordinate 40,028,222 of NC_083718.1, read as the reverse complement.
GTCATCCTTAACCCAAAAGTTAGTTTTCTTTCCTAAAGAATAAACACACACACACACACACACACAAGGGTAGCACCACCACTCAGTTGTAGGAGCAGTAGCTCTCTACAAGAAACACCAAGGAATCACAAGACATGAGCCTCTGTTCTCTTTGGATTTGAACAGGGAATGGAAGAGAAGTCCCTGGTTTACCCAAAAAAATCACATTTAGCTTATAAATCAGTTCTTCCAAGGAAATGAAGCTGTCAGGGAATGAAACATCAGCCCGCTCTTTCCTGGTGTGGGTGAGAGGAGAAGGGTGATGGGAACAGGTCTCTCCGTGATGCTTTCTGTGCTTCCCACGACCGTCACTTCCTTCCTCCTTGAGGATGCCTTTCCAGACCCAGGAGGAACAGCTGCCACAGGGCTCAGGGCTCTTTCTGGCCCAGCGTCTGCAACCTTTGCCCACAGGATTCCCTGTTGTGCAATCAGCTGGGATGTTTCGGAGGATCCGTCACAGCCCAGCCCCAGGCTAGACAGTGTGCAGAGAATGCAGCCCCCTCCCAGCCCCTGTCCTCAGGAAGCCTGCAGTCTTTTTTTTTTTAACTGAATGAGATCTTAGAAATCATCAATTTAACAGCCCCAAAGAGGCTGTTACTGATCACATAGCCACATAGAAGAAGAGCAGAGACTGGAATTCTTTCTGTCCAGCTATTTTTCCACTTGCTCAAGGTGATGTCCTTTCAAGGTGCCCTAGTCTTTTCTGACAGAGAAGAGACTTTAATTTTTTAAAAACATTTTTATTCAATGACAGATATTCTTTATACAAGCATACCCCCACTCCCTGCAAAAGGCTGCTAACAAGAAGGACATCTCCCCCAGAATCTACCCAAACGTCATTGAAGACCTCTAACGGACAATGATGAAAATTGTTGTGCAACTTAACGAATCTCTTTGCATGCGTTATTTCCTTTTCTCCCCAGTGATTCTCTCACAAAGGTGGACAGGTAGTATGACACCTGAAGAAACTGAGATTCATGTAGATGAAGTAACTTTTCCAAAGTATAAGGCACTGTTCAATATTAAGATAACCCTTTTTAATCTATCCCCAGTATGGGATGTGGTGAATAATGGAATGACTGAAAATTCCTTATGGCCAAAGGCAGGCCTTTGCAGTCCAGAAAACAAATAAGGAACGCCACCAGGCTGGTAGGAATCTTGTGATGTTGCCTCTAGACTGAATCTCCACTGTCTAAATAGAAAGACCGCCACAAATGGCATGGTCCACAGGGACATGTAAATGACCAGGAAATGAGTTTGAGCAATCAGCTTTGCAAACTGTCGCTGGTTGTCTTGGCAGAAAAGTGAGTGGGTGATAGCAGGTAAGGGAGAAGAAAGCTGCTGGTTCCTCTGTCTGGTTTCACAGGAGTCAGTGTGGGGTTCATGGGTCAGCCGTGAGATATTTGTGTGTGCAGTATGTGTTAGGCCCCTGAACTCCATGCCTGAACTTCTCTGAGGCCTGGTGTCCTGGGGCTGGTGGCCACGGTGGGTGGGCTGGTGTGGATCTACTCGGCCCTGCCTCCGCTGCTACTCACCCCAGGTCCCTCCCCTTTTCTCCAGCCGGTGCCCATCGATGACAACTTCTGTGGACTGGACATCAACCAGCCGCTTGGAGGCTCAATTCCAGTGGAGGGCCTGACCTTGTACACCACCAGCCGGGACCGCATGACCTCGGTGGCGTCCTACGTTTACAATGGCTACAGCGTGGTGTTTGTGGGCACAAAGAGCGGCAAGCTGAAAAAGGTAAGAGTCCATGAGCCTGGACGCCCCGATGCTGTTCAGCTCCTCGGCTGAGAGCCTCTTCTGGAAGGTTACTGTTGATGGAGATTTAACTAGAGGCAACTCAGTTTTCTTGGGGCAGGAACAGTTAGAGTGGGGAGAGTTGGTAGGGGTTAATTTGTGGCTTATCTTCTAGCTGCTTCCTCTACCCATTGGTCAGTGAGTGTCTTGGTAATGTAAACATGTTTCAATACTGAGCAAACTCCAAGGAATTAGGAAGGTGCATCTGTCTAAAGGAGAAAAAAAAAACAAAACACTATCTCCAAATCAAGTAGAACTGATTTTTTGATTATCTATATTATGAATCACCCACATCACAAATCCCTCCCCATAGTCTATAGAGGTGATTGTACTGATCAAAAGTCTTTGTTGAGTCCAGAGCAGCTGCTTGAAGCACATTATGGGTCTCACTTCTCAGCCAATGGTGGTGCCTCTCTGGGATGGTATATGGTGCCTGGATAAGGTGCCGCTCTCCTGTCTTTCCTCTTCCTGCAATCGCAGTCTCTTCCCCGCCCCTCCTCCCTCACCCCCAAGACCTGAGCTGACAGGAGGAAGTAGGCATCTTATCCTGTGCCTGCTCTGAGCACCTCTGCCCATGGGAGGGCACGGGCCGCCTGGGGCTGGAAGCACGGGAAGCCTCCTGCGCGGCGGGCTGAAGCCGGCAGCTTGTACCTGCTTGTCTAGCACTTAAGGTGTAGAGATGGAGCACAGTCTGGTTTATTATGTGGGATTACAGCAGCCACGTTCTTTCCAGTCCCTGCTAATCCCTTTTTCCCAAGCTCACCCTCCTGCCACCTTTCCCCAGTCCCAGCACCTGCGGATCAAGGCACAGGCCAGACCTCACCGCATCTCACCCTTTGATGTTGACATCAGCCCTGTGGCTCTTTCCTCCTAATCCAGTTAGAGCCTCAGGAGAGATGTTGTTTGGAAACGTAGAAGGAGGGTGGCAGGGAGGGAGCCTGAGGAAGAATTTCCGTGTTCTGCTTGTTCTGAGTTGCTGCCAAAGGAGGTGAGAAAAACTGGTCTGGGTTGATGTGGAGACGCCTTCTTTCTCATGATACCAAAGCCCTTTAACCCTTTCCTCACTCTGTGGAGAGGTGCCTACCTGTACCTGTCCTGTGCTCTCCACTTGGCCTGGGACTGTGGGCCCTGGCTTGGTTTCAGGTACGGGAGAGTGAGGATGAGTGTGGTCCCGGCGTTTGCTTTCCCAGAAGTGGAGAGGGAAGGAGTTGGCCTTCTGAGATTCCACTAAGATTTAAAAGTGGTGTACTCTAGAAAAGAGTCTGAAATAGGATATATATATATGTATATATTTAAAACTGAATCACTTTGCTGTACACCTGAAACTGACACAACATTGTAAATCGACTCTACTTCAATTTTTAAAAAGTGGTATATTCTATCAAGACAGGGTTCAACTTGGACCCCTGAGGCTGGCTTCTTTCCTGCAGGGTTATCTATACAGCTGGGTAGATTGTGACTTGCCCAGGGACTTTGGGCCGAGGGGCCTATGGGAGTTGAAATCCAACCTGAACTCTCCTTGTCAAGCCATATGCCCTAGGGTATAAACATACCCCCAGAGGAGCTCCTCGAGCTGACTCATCTGCCCATAAATACCACCTGTTTCTCAATTGCACAAAGGTTCTGTAGGGCCAGCAGGAGCCACAACTAAGCTGGTGCTCAGCATTTTCTCCTGTCCTTCCTGCACCTTCAGTCACTGTTCTGGATCATTCCTGTGATTCTGTCTCCTTTATTCTCTTGAAAGTTCTGTTAAAGGCAGGGGTCATGCCTTGTTCATATTTATTTCCTTCTTTCTGCCTCATCCTTTCAGCAAGTGTTCCCACCTGGGATGGGCCTCAAAACTGTCTTGAAAAATAAAACCATTCTCTAAGGAACCTTAGAGACCATCTAGCCCAATACTAGTGTTATTTGGCAGGAAAATTGAGGCCCAGAGAAGAAAAGTGACTCGTCCAAGCTTAGAGATGAGGACAAGTTGCCTCTTGTCCTGACATCCAAGTTGACACCTGTTTTACTTAAAGAAGCAGCCACGGAACCCCGGGGGTGGAGGCTGAGAACAGTCTTCAGGTTCAGGCTTGCTGCAGGGTTCAGCCAGGGGCTAGGGCCTCCATTCTCTTCAGCCCTGGATCTGAGTTAGGGAATTAATGTTTGCCAAATGGATGGACGAGGACTGAATAAAGGAAGAACCACCCAGCCAGGCTCAAAGGGCCCTGGGCTGACCTTCCCATGTCTCTCTGCGTCTTGTGCACACAACACAGTGGGTTGCTTGGGGCATCTTTTCAAGCCACACACTCAAGGTAGCCAAGTTCTCTTAGCCCTGTTGGAACCCCAGCAGACAAGTTGCTAGGGAGGCAAGTCAGAGGGTTCAAGGGCAAGGCTGGGGGCATGGCTGCCCACAGCTGGTTCCGACCTGCAGTTGTCTGCTCCGTCTCACTCTTCACTTCGATATTCTTTAGTTGTTTCTATGAGCTCATAATACCCCTCCTTCTCCTCTGGACGACTCACCCTTCCTTTCCACCCACACGCCTTTGAGGCACCTGATACTAAAGCCGGGCTCCCACTGGCCTCCCATTTACCCAGAGAAACGGCCCATGAGGAATTTATGGAATGTCCCCAGGAAACCCTGCCATGGTCCAGGCCGCACAGCTCTTTCAACACAGGAAGGAAAAAAAAAAAAAAAAAACAACTAGCCAAGAGTTTGGAGAGGGGAGGGAAGCAGGGTGCGTCAGGACCACTCACTTCTTCCCTGCCTAACCAGGCGTCTATCAGACTGTGCAGCCTCCGTCCATGGCAGCCCATAGGACAGGATGTCCCCGAGTGGGGACGATTAGAGGAAGCAGAGACTCCCTAGAAGTGGCAGGACCACGAGGTGTTGTTCTGTGCTGTGTCACATACTTGCTCATACCTGCCCTCTGCTCGCCAGGCAGAGAACAGTGCAGACGAGGCCACTGCCTTCTGAGCCACAAACATGGAGAGGGAACAAGCAGAATAAGGACGAGACCTCAGAACCAAGAGGTGTAACACTTGCCTAGACTAAGGGCCAGTGCATCAGAGGTGATAAGAAGACAGGCCAGGATTTACCACAGGGATGGAACAATTCCAGAGAAATCAGCTGCCACAGTGTGATTAACCTGGAGGGCTTCATGGAGGAGGAAGCTTACTAGGATTTGCTCTGAGACTGAATGAGACAGACAAAGTGATGAGTTGGGGTTGGGAGAGAAGGGCCCTCTAGACCTTGGGTGCTGCATTGAGAAGATGCAAAGCACGTGCCAGGAAGGTCTAGAGGGCGCGGAGGGGCTTGGAGGACTTGGCGAAGTGGAAGCCAAGGCGTAGAGTACTGTGAGGCTCAAGCCCTAGGGGATCAAGTGAAAAGGATCTTGGGATTTTCGCTGACCTTGTGAGCCAACTGTGTGATCCACTGATAGCAAAGTTAATTAGTCTTCACCACACTAACAGAAGGTCATGAGAAGTGGAGGCTCCACTTCCCATGGGAGATAACATTGTAAGAGGGCTTAAGCCAACCAAAGAGCCAGGTCAACAAGGGCTGCAAGGATGCGGGAGCCATGCTGTACGGAGAATACTTTTAAAAGGATGTTAACCCAAGGGAAGAGGAGGAAAGGAGGAGACGAAACAGCTTTCTTCACAGACTGTGATTTACTGAGCACTTATTATGTGTCAGGTGATATTCTAAGAACTTTATATCTACTAACTAATCTTTATACAACTCGATGGGGTAGGTGCTATTATCACCTCCATTTTACTGATGAGGAAATAGAGGCCAGAAAAGGTAAAGAAATGCGTCCAAGAGCCACATGGCAAGTAAATGGCAGAGCCAGGGTTTGAACCTTGATCGTCTGGTTTCACAATCATGCTTCTCCACTAAGCTGTGCAAGATGAATTAAACTTATTCAGTGTGGCCCCAGAGGGCAGAAGAGGGCCAACAGGTAGGAGTTCCTGTAAAATAGTTTTCCGCTTAATAGGAGGAAGAAGCTCCTTGCAGCCAAACTGTCCCATAATGGAAAGAGTTGACTCAAGAGGGAATGAGCTCCCAGTCAGTGGAAATACTGAAGCAGAGACTGGGTGGTCACCGATCAGGGAAGCTGTGGAGAGGCACCTGCACCAAGCACATGACCTTCCCACTTATGCCGCCCCTATTTCTCTGACTCCCTCAGTAGGGGTGGGAGATAAGGGAGGGCAGAGAAGGGGAGCAGAGCGGGGGAGGCCAAGGCACCCTGGGGGTGGGCTTTGAAGTCACGGCTGGGTTCACGCTGGCCCTGGGTGTGTAGCAGAAAGCCCCTGAGGGTCAGTGGGGAGGTGCTTGGCCCAGACGGGGCAAGGCAGGACCCAGAGGATGAGGGCAGGCAGGCCTGGGGCAAGAGGCAGGGGAGGGAAAGCAGGGCCTTCTGGGGCTGGGCACGGATGATTGTGCCGACATCCCTCCTGGCCAAGGACAGGCGGTGGGAGTCCACGTAGGAGATGCCCGGAGCTAATACCAAAGCACACGAGGAAGAGTAGTGGCGACAGGGACTACAGACTCATTTAACACGACTTCCCAGGTTGAAGGGAGGGGTCCAGGAGGCAGGTCGTGGGGTGTGGGAAGGGGCCGAGCTGCGAGGGCAGAAGACCCTGGGGCCGGGAAGCAGGACTCTCTAGGGTTTGGGACAAAGTCGCATTGGCTCCTCCCCTCCAGCTGCAGCGCCTCAGCCCTGGCTTCCCATTTCTTCAGGCCTCCTCTGGCCCCTCGACCCCGGGGCCTCACAGCAGCAGGAGGTGCTGGCTCTCTGTTCTCTCCCGCAGCCCTGCCACCGGAAGCCTCTCCCGCTGCTCAAGGCCTGGTGACATGTCCCTCACCTTGCCCCTTCAGCGCTGTGAGTAGCGCCCTCCTCAGACCCCCTGCCGCTTTGCTCCAGTAGCATCTGGTGCGGGACCAGCTGCCGAATAACGTGTCCACTTCTCTTGAGATTCACAGGTCCTGGAGGACAGGGGCCCTCTTTTCCATATATGTCACCCATGCCCACAGCCAGATCCAGTGTCTCTCACACATCAGTTGCTCATGAAATTTATCTCAAATGTACCTCCTCCAGGCCAGAGACCTACGTGCACGCATTGGAAGAGAACCAGACACCAAGAGTGACTCCTGTTGACGTGGCTGGTTTGCAAAGGAAGGAAGTTAGGATGTGGTGGATAGGTCTGCGGGGGAGGGGGAGGGTTGGAGGGTGGCCGTGGGATGAGGAGTCTAGGAAACAAGAGAACTGCTGTGACAGGAAAAGAGCCTGTTTTCTGGTTAACAGTGTTTGGAAGAGGGTGGGGTGCTGCTCTCAGCAATGCCGACCAAGCTGGGAGAAGGGAGCCGCGTTTACACTGTTGCCCGCAGATCCCAGGAGAGTGTGGCCAGCTATCTGCCTCACCTGCATCAGAGGCAGTTTTGCCTTCAGCAGAGAGGCAGGTACAGAGGCCCAGGCCACCCCTCCCCTGCCACCCCCGCCAGCCCTCTGTTTATCGGACTCCTGGACATTTTTGCAAATCCACAGAGACTTAACCTTTTCAAGGTCTGGGGAGCGCCGGGGCCTCTTTTGCCAACACCTTCTTTCCCATTAGCTAAGGCAGCCACCAAAATGCCTGTGAAATTCTTGAGGAAAATCCTTTCTGCCTTTCCCTATGGGACATACCAACCCAAGGTCTCCAGTGCGCAGCTCACAGGAAACGCTGCCCGACGTCCCTTCCCATTCTTATTCTTCTCTTTGTAAGCTCATAAACGATTTACTGAGCCAGGCCAGGAAAACTGTGAGCTTCTTGCAGTAGCAGCTTAGGCACTGGAAAGAATCCATTGGGAGCACCAAAGTATTAACTCTCCCAGGCCCTGGGGTTATTGCTCAGTTACTTGATAACACTGATTATTTATGAGATATCTTTCCACGGTCCTTTCCATCCTCCACAAATACTTCAGCTAAGTATGGCGATGGTTCCCTGCATCTCCACTCCATTTTACAGCTGTGGAAAACTGAGCCACCGGGATGTTAAATTAAATATCTTGCCCAAGGTTACATGGCCAATCCATTGGCAAAATTGACATTGGCATTTATACTTCCTCCCAAAACATGCACGGAAGTTCCTAACCTGCTACTTGGCTCCCTTGTGGGGTGGAGTTGTCTTGGAGGACGGAAAGCCAAGCTGGTTGAAAAGCTGAGAAACATACCTTTCTCGCCGTGCCAACACCACCGAACAATAGCCACTCATTCCTCGGAGTGGAAATGATTCACTCGTCTCTCATTGTGAACCCTGGATTGAGTAAACAGCCAGGGCTGCGGGTCTCATTCTAGGCGACCTAGCGGCTTTCTTGGGACCTGTGACCGCTGAGCTAATGCTCTGAGTCCCTGACGCATCTCAGCAGCTCCGGGGGCTGGGGTAGTGGGCAGCAGATGCCCTCTCCCCCTGCCCCAGAGCCTGTGCAGAGGAGGTGGGCTGGTGGCTCAGAACTCACCACCACATCCCTAGTAATGACTTTGGCTCCCTGCCCAGGCTCCTGCCGCCAAACTCGCTGTTTGTTTTGTTGTTTTATAGGCCTCTTGGGTCCCAAGAACTGGTCTTCTGGAAGCTGGGAAAGGCAGCATTTGGTTGGCACAGGGAAGGGGGCATATTTACAGAATCCTTCCAAACCCCCTCCCCTGACCACCACATCCCCCTGCTTGACCATGACAGGTGGAGAGAGAGGGTGTGGGTTTCTATCCAGAGCCCCAGCTGACCCCAGGGAAGAGCCCCTGGTCTCCCAGAGTCATTCTGAAAGGGAGAAACTAAAGATGCATTTATGTTTTGCACCTTTTGTGCGGCTCCTGTGTGCTTCAATCTTGGATAATCCCTGTGTGAGGAGTCAGGCTGTGTGCTCAGCATGGTGCTTTGCACTCCAAGAGGGAGCCCTTTGGAGCTCGGGGCTTTATCTCAGGGCAGGTGAAGCACGAGCGTAATGATTCAAGCTCACAGAATCCAGGTGACCCAAATAGGCTCTGTAAAATGTTTAAGAGGCCAAGGTGCTAATGTTTACAGCGCGGTCATCTTTAGGAAAATACAGACCACATAGATGCACATCCTTTTAGGTCATTGAGCCTTGCCTGCTTGTGGATACAGAGCATGGACATATATCTCGAGGTTGGACAGGACCTCCAAAGACCAGCTGGTCCTGTCCTCTTGTCTTCAGGTAGGAACCTATTTGCATAACAGAGCATGTGAGCTTACAGGATGCAGTCCTGACTCCAGTCTATTAGCTGTGTGACCTCTGAGCTTCAGTTTCCTCATGTGTAAAATGAAGACAGTTATAATACCTGCCACATGAGATTGTAATGAGGATTAAATGAAATCATTCATTCTTGAACGAAAATGTATTGAATACCTACTATGCGCCATTTGCTCGGTATACAGTAGTAAACAAAACTGTCAACATCGCCTGCCCTAGTGAAGATTATACCTTAATGTGGGAAGAAAATAATGAGAAAATAACGAGAACGTACAATATACAGTATATTTAGAAGATAATAAGTGCTAATGAAAAAAATAGAGCATAATGAAATAATTTATGTAAAGTGGAGTGCTGAGCTTATATGCATTTAAATATCACTATTATTGTTACTTAACTTGTGAGCCTCAATTTTTTTCTTCTGTGGAGTGGGTAGTAATGAACACTTTGCTTAGTTGTTGGAAGGACTAAGTGAAATCATGTATGAAAAGTTCTTACTATGGTGCTTGGCAACAAAAGTGCTTTCCATTATTATTACCAACATCTTTGAGGCTTCCCCCGAAGCCCACTTCTTCTCTGGCTCCCTGGGGGAGTGGAGCTGTCAGATCAGCCTCTTTTTTAGTGACATGTTTGCAAGGTCAGATGGAGGAAGAGAATCCTGCCCCTTGCCCCCAGCCCTGTGTCATGGGAAAAAAAATACTTAGAAGACTACACCAGCTGCGCCGAACTAATCTAATCCTGCTGGACACCGGCATCCAGCTGCATTAGTCACCAGTCTGAGCTTTTGAGTCCCATATCACCAAACAATAGGTACTGACCCCTCCTCAGGGCCGGGCTGGAGGAAGTGGTTTGGCTCTTAGGGCTTTGCAGAATTAACTAAAACGGGGCCATTCTCTGTCCTTTGCATGTTCCCAAGCCAACCATGATATCCTAGGGCTACACAACTCCACCTTCAGTGAACTGTGTGATCTTGGGCAGACCTTAGTGTCATCAACTGGTCCACTGACGCTACCTTGCAAGATTGCTATGCATGTCAGACTTGGGGGATATGAAGTACCTAATATAGAGCCCAGTGTGTAGCAGATGCTTAATAAATGGCAGCCATTGCTGCTATTACCATTATTACTGTAAGTGTGACTCTACTAGTGTTATTGCTACCACTCCTATACCATTACCATCCTTTTCTAAGGACCCAGATTCCCTTGGTTTCCATTAGCTCACTAATCCCATAGCATGTTAGGATAAACAGGAAGGATTGAGATATTTCTCTGCTCTGTGGCAAATGGTGATACTGAAATTCACAGAGATTATGGATTATTATGGATTGCTTAGGATCACAGGGTAAATCAAGGGAAGATTGGAATCAGAGCTACAAATATTTCAGGTGGAGATGGTGCAGCACACACCTCAGTCACCTGTATAGTCCAACAATGATGAAGCTAAAAGCTTGCAGCTACTTGAACTTCTCTTTCCTTCCTGTTATGTGTCCTTCTGTCCAGAGAAGCAGGAGATATATGGAGATGCAAGGTGCTGAAGGTCACCCTGAGGTTCTGTCCTTTAAGTTTCTTCCTGGGATTCTGTCCCTCTCCTGGCCTCAGCCTCCAGAAAGGTTTCTAGGCTTCAAGATAGGGCACAAGTTTAGGAGCTGGTGCCTCTGGGATTGTCCCAATCAGCCATCACTCTCCAAAACCTCATTGGATTTCAAAGGCTACTGACACCAGCTGGGCGTCCCCACCCCTGGAAGGGGCAATAGTATCAACAGCCGTTAGTAGCAAATCAGGAATTCTCACACTTCTGTGTTCAGGGGTGGATGAGAGTGCAGCCAAGGAAGGAGGAGAGGCCATGGAGTCTGGACCCTACAAAGGGGTCAGCCCCACCCCCCAGGGGGAAGATGGACTCCATCACACAAGGTCAGGAATGTTCCCCTGATTTTAATAAGTGGAAAGGCCCTCAGAAAACTAGTCCAGCCAACAGACTTTGGGCAGGTGAGATGTTTATTGTTCTATTTTGTGGATAAGACAGCTGAGGCCTAGAAAGGTTAAGTGATCTGCACAAAATCACCCAGGTCCTTAGCAACAGAAGCAAGATAAAATCCAGGTTTTTAGACTTTACTTTTGGGGCCCTTCTCTCTGTGTCATATGGAAGAACGTTCCCTCTGCACAAAACCTCAGGCTGACCTCTGCCTTTCCCTAGCATGCAAGCATTCCCTAAGCAGAACCTAAAATTGGTCTGGGGATCGTTCTCTCCAGGGCAAGAGTCTAGCTGAGCTTCCTATCCCAGGCCTGGCCATGCAGCCTTGGTCTGGGGTGCCCAGCATCCCTGAGCCCTCACTTTATGTGACTTGAGGATCTTTCTAGAGCCTGGCCAGCAAGGAGGCCTGCTTACCCACAAAATGCTTGCCTTGGGGCTAAGAAGTTCTGACAAGTCAGAAGAACACTGAATTGGGAACCTCAAGTTTTACATATGAGTCCTTTTTCTAGACATGCTGCTTTATTTATTTATTTATTTATTTTGCAGGGAGTGGGCCTATTATAACTTAGACACTCACTATGTGCTAAGCCCTGAGCTGCGTATTTTTTTAGTTAAGCCTCACAATACCCTTGTAAGGTAAGGATTAATATTACGTCCATTTTCCATATGAGCAAACTGAGGCTCAACAAAGTTAGGTAACTTGCCGAGTCACATTGCTACTAATTGGACAGCTGGGATTGGAATCTAGATCTCTCTGACTCCAGACCTGGGCTTTGTGAACCACTAACTTTGAGCACTGTATCACCCTTCTCTAAGATTCTGTTGGTCCCTCTGTAACCCATCACCTGCCCTACAGAGAGCTGCAAGAAGATGCAGGAGAGAAGAGTGGAAGGACTAACTTTGCACTCTTTCCAGCCAAGATCCCCTGGAAAACCGGGACGTGGCAGCTGTCACCTCGGCACACGCTGCCTTGTGTCATTCCCCTCAGGCCTCCTCCTCCCCTTCCCACCCATCTCAGCCCAGGCCACAATGGATGGGGTGGCAGCCTTTGTGCCACACACAGTCCCCAGCTGACTCCCCTTTCTCCAGACATCATTGTTTGCTGTGAGCTTTCTGAAGGGGAGACAAAGGAGTGTTACTGACAAGGCCAAGAGCTGCCGTGTAAAGCTTGGGGCCTGGGCCCATCACCCGTGCATCCCTTGGAGGCCCCGGGCTTTCCTTCAAAGACACTGTCTGGGATCTTTTGTGTGCCAGTCATACCCATTCAGAGCTGGCCGGGCAAAGGTTTCGGGTGGGGGAGGAGGACACTGAGAAATGGACTCATTCTGATCTGGCAAAATTGGAAGAGACATTTAATGTAATAGTTAACAGCAAACCACTGCTGGGGGGATGGGCCCGAATGCTTGTTCTCTGTTTATGGAGCTTATGCAATTCCATCAATATTGATGCCTGATGCCTTTGATTCTGACACTAATCATTGCTATGAATTAAATTTGCAGCCATATAATTAGGATCGCTATTAATAGGGCCCTTAGCTAAGGGCCCTACGATGCGGCATATCTTTTTCTTGATAGAAAATGGCATCCTTGGAACTCTGCTAATGGGACGCACCTGGGATTTGCCAAGAATGATGTGAAAATTATACATTCTATATTTGTATTGGGCCTTTACTAAAATATCAGCAAGCAAAGGTGAGGCTGGAGGGAAGGTTGCCCCTTGCCCAGAGCTGTGGGCAGCAATTAGGTATCTCTCCCTCTCTTTGAAATCTTTAGGAAAGGATATTCCAGAGCCAATTTGGTTGCTTATGGTCCAGGGTCAGACAGCTCAGAGTCAGGAAGGTCTTCTTTAAGTCTAACCATAACCTTAGGCTAAAAGACTAGGTACTCTGGTGATTTCTTTCTCAGACTCTCAGGTGGCTATGAGCCAACTGAGGGAAGAGGAACGTCTTGGTATGCCCCAAGCTTGGTTGGAAGGGGCTGAGCCAAGCCCCTACTGATAGGCCCAATTGGCCTCATTTTTAGGTAGATGATTGGGCAAGACCCCCACTCACAACTGATTCCAAGGGTTCCCATCCAGAGAGCGCCGGTTAACCTCACACATAAAAGAGCCCACTGCTACACCTGGTGGGAAAGGATGAGCTCTCTCTCATGAGGAGGTGCTTTCCCAGGTAAATCTGCAGCATATTTATTTACTGGGGAGCCCAGTCATTTATTATCATCAGGCACCCAGGTCAGCGCTGGAGACTCAATGCCCCACTCACCCTCTGAGTAATCACGCGTCATCGTGCACACAAGGGTCCTCTAATTCTTTTCTAACAATAGCACACATGGTGACACCCCCCCCCCCTTATCACTGGGAATAATATGCACCACTTAGCATAAGAGATGCACTTGTCCCTACTCTTTTGACTGTCAGACTGAAAATAATTTTTCCTCCAAATCATCATTTATTGATTTTTTTTTCCTTTCGTATTTTTAAGTCATTGTGAGAAGACAGTGGTTTGAGTTCAAGTCCTAACCCTACTATGTATTAAGTTTGTGATCTTAGCTAAGTTATGTAACCTCTTGGAAACTCAGATTTGAGGGTTCTCATCCTTAAAACAGGAATAATAATATCTACTTCATAAGGATTATAATGAGGTTAAAGATGTATCTCAATTGCTTATCATGGGCCTTCCACACCTAATGAGATTCCTCATTCCCCTTCCTCTTTCTCCTCTCACATATACCCAGATGCAGAGGATGAAAGGCTCTAGCTCTCGGTACCCACGGCGTTCGGAAGACTGCCGCTTTATTTCCCACCTCTTCTCGGGGACAGCACATGGAAAATTAACCCTTCCAAACAAATGGTGAACTGCAACATGAATTCCAAACGCCTTCGGTCTTTTTCTCACACACACTAAAAGGCTGAGCCGGGGCTCCTCACCCCACCATAGGCACCACAATTTCTGCTGTTTCTATTTATTCTCAAGTAGCCCAGGGTTCTAGGTGGACTGAATCCGTCCTTGAGTTCAGGGCCCAGAGCTCGAGCACCACTCCTAGGCGCTGAGGGCTTCAAGGTACGAAGAAAAGGTCAACGGCACCGTAGCCTCACCTGGAATGGAGGCCCTTTTCATACAGGATTCTTACTCACTTCTGCCTTCTGCCCATACCTCCACTGTACATTTACCCTTTCTGTGTATGGGCATACTTCAAGGCAAATGTGTGGGTGGATAGCAGTGGGCCAATGGCCAACATTAGCCAGAGAATGTAGAAAACCCTCGAAAACAGTGTGCTTGGTTCAGTCCTGAAGTACCTGAATTTGCCACTAGTTAACAAACAGCTATTTTACTCTTTATGCCTGAAGTTAAGAGGGGATGGAGATTCGTGTTGGGTTATTGCTGGGGTTGCTGTTCTTTTGGTTCCCACCAAGCAGAGGACATAAATCAGTCCCTTTAATGTTCAAAATTTGCCTGATGTTGGGCAGGTACCTAGTTACTCATACATGCATTCAAGCATACATCCAGCACAGTTACACTCACCCCATTCTGATCTCTTGTCACTTGCAAGATCTTGGATGAGGCCAACAAAACCCCCAAGTGGACTGACCCTGTGAGGCAATGTGATGCACCCACAAATGCTTCTGCACCTCCAGTCTTTCCAAGAGTCTAACTGCTCTGGAAGCCATAAAACACTGAGTAGCTTCAGTCTCAAACGGATTGGTGGTCTCGCCAGAGGAATGGCCACAGTCAGAGAAATAGAGGAAAAAATATGCCCAACCTCTCCCCGTCAAATCAAAGAAATAAAAAATCTGTCTCCTTGGTGCCTCCCCAATATTTATGTCTGAACCCAGCAGACACCCCTGGGCTGCAGCCAGTCTGTGTATTAGCATTAGTCCATTACGCTTTTTATGATGCATGTCACCCCCACCCCACCTCCTCCCCCGCATGCCACATTTTATGACTGTCCTTTTCATTTCTGGAAAGAGCTTCACAGAATGGCAGGTGCCTGCATTTCCCCACTCTTTGGGGACCTATTTGTAGGCAGCCTGTCCCAGGCCATAAACAACGGGAGATAAACCACAGCCACTGGCAGTAAATGCATCCAAGGCCAAGGAGGCACAAAAAGTAGGGGGGCTTGGGTGAGCTTGGTGGTGTCTGTAGAACCCCAGTGGCCAGTGGGTCTGGAGTAGGTGCTACCCACAGAAGGAGAATCAAGGGGTTGGTACAGAAGTGGATGCCACCCTCCCAGATTTCTGCAAGAGCTAGAGGGGAATCCTGCCACTGTCCCTCATTCCCACTGAAGCCCCTTGTCCCTGAACTGTGACCAGAGCCAGTAAACTTTCCAGTAAGAAGAGGATGGTTCCCTTTGGCACCGTTTTCTGCTGCTAGCTCATGCGGCTACATAGATTACTCTGTGCCACTCATGTCCCATTGATGCTTCTAATCTTGGAGCCACTGCCTGCAAGTGTCTCTGCCTTCCCCCACTCTCTCTCCCTGTGACACCCCCCCCGCCCCGACCTCTTCCTTCTTCCCTCTCCAACCCTCTTCCCCTCCCTCATGCCCAAGACCAAGTCTTACCAATCAATCACCACTAACTTCTGCCTCATTAGAACTTCAGCCAGGATTCTCGTGGTCATGGCGGTGATATTTATTTCTTTCAGCTTTGAGCTGCATCCACAAGCAAGTCACTTGTGACTCTGCAGGAGCCAGCACCTGGAGCCAGGTGGCTCCAGGCACCCCTGGGAGAAGAAAACCAAATTCTGAATGAATAATTAGTCTAGTGGAGATTTCAGATTCTTTCTGCACACCCAAACAGGAACCGCAAGCAAAGAATCGAGCAGAGATGGAAGGAGGTGGGTGGTGGGGAAGGACAGCCAGCAAATCCCTGAATAATTCGTGTGTTGAAGAGTTTTCTTTCTCATCAACCCCATCTTAGTGGCAGGACACGGACAGAGGGTGGAGGTGATGTTCTTCTCTTCCTTCTTTGGTTTTGGACCCCGCATCAAATGGAAGCAAGTAGATGAAAGTGACATGCATTTAAAATGTCCGTACACATCAGGCTGCTGGAGATAGTAGCTATTATACTGCGTGTCTGTATTTTTGCAGTAAGCTGCTAAATTATTTATTGGGCACTGGGCTTTAATCTCATAAACCTGCCTGTGGGCCCCAGGCACCGGCAGCCTGAGCGCCACATAAAACACATACATCGGGGCCGGCTGCAAGGAGCACTCCAGTGACTCTGGGTAGCGACTGTTCATTTTCACTCAGTCTTTTCCCCCAGATCAGCTCATTAACAGCAGGCAGACCCAATGAAGAACCCTCTCATTTTTCCCTCACGGTGAACTTGGAAGTGGATTTGCATCTCGTAGTAGACTAGAGCCCCAACCTGAGCACAAAGGACCAGGGGAGCTGTAGCAAGAGGCTGTTCTAGAGTCTCTTTCCTGGGCTGAGGGATGGGAGCCTTGAAAGATGGAGCAGATGACTCCAGGACCCCTGGATGTTGCTGGGATTGTCCGGAGCTAAGTGCCCTAAGCTGTGAGCTCCCCCCGCTACCCCAGGACTTATCGAGAGATGACCCTGGACAAATCATTTTGTATCTTGGGCCTCAATTTGCTCCTTTTAAGTAAAAGTGATCTCCATTCTCCTCCCTGGTTCCCAGTCCGGAAGAAGACAACTCTCTTGGTATAAATCTCCCAGTCATTCTCTGAATGCCAAGATACTAAGAACCTCCTTAAACTTACTTAATGGTTTGAGGTATGTAAAGAGCTTTCATGTAGATAGCACCCATTTTGAGCTCATCTAGTTATCCTAACAACCCCATGGGCTGTGATCTTATGGATGAGGAAACTGGCCCAGAGGAGTCAAGAGATTTGCCCAGCATCACCCAGCAATGACACTATGGTCGGACCCTGGATGCCCATCCTTTGTCCATTCTAGATGGAGGAGCTCACGGGCTTTAAGCTAGTGTGGAAACTGAGGCAACAATCATCTCTGACACCCAAGCCACCTAGGGGTGGCCATGTGGGAGCAATGTCAACAGCCATGCCCTTGTCATAGGAATTTGAGTACGAGAAGGCTGTGCTTTCCAAATCCTGGGCCTCTCCTCTCCTTGAGCAAACGAAGCAATGGCAGGACTTGTCTGGGTTTCATCATTCCCTGTGCTGCAGCTGCCAGCCTCTTATAACTCTCCCCTGCAAAGTCAGAGGGGCAGGGAGACCCATTGGAGGATGTGGCAGAAGTTGAATGCACAGGACTTTTAACCAGTGTTCCTGGATTCAGGGGGGCTCATGATCTACCCCCAAAAATGTTATGCAAACATTTGTATGTCTATAATTTTGTGTAGAAGTCCCATTGCTTTCATCAGATTCTCAAAGCAGTCCATGACCCGAAAATGTTGAGTCTGTCTAATGGTTTTTAGACAGTGTGCCTTTGAGCTCTAAGGTGACCACTCCAATCCCCCAGTTCCATCCTCCTTCAATCAAAGCGTCTTGCTCTCATCTATTTTATATGTATCAGATTTAAATGACAGAAGATGAAATGTTGGGCCTACCTGACCATCGAGTGGTGTGTACCCCTTGTAACAGGCACATATACACCATACTCACCACCTACCATGCACACACATGTACGTACACATGCACGTATTAGACACAAGCACGGGTACACATATGCACCCACGTACACAAGTACAAGTACACATTCACATGCACACATACACACACACACACACAAACTCCCACTCCCAAACCTGGTGTAAGTGGCAGCAGAACAAGGTGAGACAGAAAAGACCCAGATCAAGACCAAGAGGTGAGTGAGGGCTGAAGCATGGACACTAGATCAGGCCTAAGGGAGGAGTGGATCGTTGAAGACCTCACAGGCAGGAGACAGAGTATCAGCCCCGGTCTTGGTTGTAAAGCCAAATCAGACAGCACAGGCTAGGACAGGAGGCCAAATGGGTGGCTCCGAGTGAGTGTCCAGAGAACCATCCCAGGCCAGAGGCAGGAGTCCTGATAGCTGAGTTCACGGCTCTAACCCAGCCATGAGGTCAGGGGCGGGGGTGCTCACAGGGAGGCTAAGACTTGCTTTTAGAACGTTGATGCATCCCCATGGCCTTCTCACCTCGGGAGTTTGCGTGTGTTGTCCTACCCACCTAACACCTTCTCATCTTCAAGGTACTATGGCATCACCTCCAACAGGAAGGCCCCCCTTTGTGTGCTTCATAGCACCCCATCACGTGGCTATCAGAGCAGGGAGCATAGCAGTTAAGAAGAGTCCAGGCCCAAGGTGTCCTGGATTGCACTCCTGACTCTGCCCCTTAGTACCTGGGTGGCATAGTAAGAATCACCTCGCCTCTCTGTGCCTTTTTCCTCATCTGCAAACTAGAAATAATAATAGTTTCTGCCTCACAGGCTTGTTGTGGAGCTACACGTAAATGAGCCAATACAAGTAAAGCACAGAGAGCAGTGTCCAAAATAGGATAAGTGTCCAAAATAGGATAAGGGCTCAGTAAATGTTACCTATTATCATTGTAGGTATTGTCATCACCCTTTCTCTTTTCTCTGCCCTCAGTACACTCAGCGGTTTTGGGATAGGGGCTGCGCTTATCATCTCTGTGTCTGTAGGACCAACTAATGTAGCAGAGATTCAATACATGTTTAAAAAGAAAGAAAGGAGAGAGGGAAAGTGGGGAGGGGGGAGGAGGGAATAACTCCTAGGACAGGAGTCATCTTTCTGCCCCAGTAGTAAGACATCTTCTTGATGGGAGTCAAAAAGGGGCTTGCAGCTGTGTCCTCCAGGTAAGGTAGGACTTCAGAAGTTCCTAGCAATGTCTACGGCTGGCCATGGGCAGAGGATGAGATTCTTCGGGGAGTGCACATGATTCAAGCAATCACATCTCATACACAGAAATTCAAGCCATCAGTTGCTGCAGACAGATCCCTTTGGGACTGCCCTTTCCCAGAGGGGAAAATTCCTTCAGCCTCACTTAGCTCACAGCCTCACCCACCTGTCAGTGCTCCATCTGCAAATCCCCGTAGGTACCAGGTCGATGCCAAAAGAGAGCTGGTAGCGGAGACACCAAGGTGGTCCGGGTGGTGCCCTGCCCAGCCCCCTCTGTGATTCCATCAACCTTTCGGAGTCCAGAACTTAGTAGACTGTACAACTCCTGCCACCAAGGGTTTGAAGATGCAGAACTACACCCATGATTACTTAGCGTGTTCATTCATACATTTGCTCATTCAAAAAAATGAATATTACTATCACTGCCTACTATGTGCTTTCAAATATATTACTTGTTGCTAATATCATCATTAATTACATTAAGCCAGTATCTCTCAACTGGGGTGATTCTATGGACATTTGGTGAAATCTGGAAACATTTTTTTTTTTAATTAATTAATTTATTTATTTATTTATTTTTGGCTGTGTTGGGTCTTCGTTTCTGTGAGGGCTTTCTCTAGTTGCGGCAAGCGGGGGCCACTCTTCATCGCGGTGCACAGGCCTCTCACTATCGTGGCCTCTCTTGTTGTGGAGCACAGGCTCCAGATGCACAGGCTCAGTAGTTGTGGCTTACGGGCCTAGTTGCTCCGCGGCATGTGGGATCTTCCCAGACCAGGGCTCGAACCCGTGTCCCCTGCATTAGCAGGCAGATTCTCAACCCCTGCGCCACCAAGGAAGCCCTGGAGACATTTTTGATTGTTATGTCTGGGGGCAGGAGGTGCTACTGGCATCTAGTGGATAAAGGCCAGGGATGCTGATAAACATCCTATAATGCACAGAACAGCCCCCACAAGAAAGAATGATCCTGCCCCTAATGTCGTAGTGCTGAGGTTGAGAAACTGAGCAAAGCAACAAACATTTATTGGTCATCACATCATTTATTGTGCCAGCCACTGTGCTAAGCACTTTGCTTTATTTAATCCTCCCAACAGCCCTGCAACACAGGGACTAGAACTATGTATCTTTCCAGATGAGAAAATCAAGGCTCAGGGAGGTGAAATTATTTCCCCATTCATTCATGTCATATGTATTTATTGGACAACTCAGTAGGTGGTGGATTTGGAGAGCAAACCCACCCAAAGTCTGCTCATCCACTAAACCCTGCTCCAGAGCAGGAAAGAGAAAACAGGAAATAAGTAAGTGGGGGAGAAGTGTAAGTTTGGGGAGGAAAGCAGAGTTGATAAATGCCACTGGGTATGACAAAGATACTGCTTTTCCTTACCTGCCTCCTCCTGCCCTTCTTCCCCACACCTACTCACATGCTCTCAGACACACACATAAGCAATTGAAAAAAATCCTTGAGGCCCCAGTTTGCCTTCAAGTTTATTTTGGTGTGGGCGGTGATTTTAGCTTGAGATTACACCCTCCCTCCTCTCCCCTCAAAATGTGTCTCATCTTATAAACACAGCCAGTTCTTTGGCTGGGAGAAGGGTGGAAATATTTCTCCTGCTCCTGAAGTGTCTTGATAAAGATCTGCTCTCTGCCAGCCTCCAGCTTCTCCTTGTGCTGATTTAGTGCATGCTGTAGGAGGTGTGGTATTTTATCTGTAGCTCCTGACTGGTGGGCTGTTTGGATGGGGCCAGCATGTGTCCTGGGAAGAATGTGGACTTTGGAATCAGACCATCTTGGTTCAAATCTTTGCCACCTACTAGGTAGGAGATATTGGGAAAATTAGACTTACTGAGCTCTGGTTTCTTCATCTGCGAAATGAGAATGATGATACCTACCTTGAAGGGTGCTTTCAAAATTAAATGAGGTCAGGTATGTTCAACTTTTCGCCCAGTGCTTGGCAAAGAGTGAGCCCTCGGGAAATGCAAGCCAGTATTCGCATCTTCCACCTCAGCCCCAGGTTGGCTTTTTCCAGGGGCTCAGACAGATGGGGAGGTGTAGTCACTGCACCCTCCCACCCTCCTGGTGGGCCTCCCTACCTGCTCTGGGTCTTCTCTGGGGCCCACGTGTATAGGTCAGCCCAGGCCCCCAAATCGACCACAAGGCCGCCATCTTGCCCTGCCCCCGCGGTGAGTCGGGTGACTTAGACCACACCCACCACCACCTCCCGGGCACAACATGTGAGTGAGAGTCATCCGTGTTTCCTATTTACCCCTCAACTCAGCAGAGGCGCAAAGAATGGCACGGAAGAGTAAGCAGTGGTGCCAGTTGACCCTATTTAAAGATGTATTCTGACGTCATTTCAGACCCCGAGGCTAGGAGGGATCCTCAAGACACCTTGTCCTAATGATGGTCCTCACCACCATCCTTTTGTCCTTCTCCTCCAGCTTCTCACAATGGAGGATTTACTAGAATGGGCAGCTACGGAAGGGAAACCCATTCAATGAGCATCTACCATGCACTAGACCGTTTGCCACCTGAACGTAGCCCACCCTCCCCTCCTGGGCACACTATACCCAACCCACCTGGAGCAGGAGGGCATGGGCACTGCTATAAAGACCCTCAGAAGATGACCTTCCTTATCTCTCTGCTGTCTTATCTTTGGTGACCTCCTGAACCTCAGGGTCAGGAAGACCCAACGTTAGGAATTACAGCATGGACTGTACTTTCTCATTTCCCACCTCATTTAGTTCTGCTAGCACCTCGAGAGGTGGATATTCTTATCTCCATGTGGAAGATGGGGTAAACAGGTCCCGATAGATTATTCAGTCAGTGAGCCCTGGAGCCTTGACATAAGTCCTACTTTTGTGGTTCGAAGCTCACAACCCCCGAGATGCCTCAGTTCCCTTGCTGGATTCTTCCTTATATCTTACCTAAAGTAACCATTTAAAAATTGTTCTGGGAACACTGTAGGCTATGGGCCATGGGAGATGTAAAGGACAACACAACCACAGGCCTTTCCTCAGGTACCTACAGTCTATTTGAAGGCGTGGGATGTGTTTGCTGGCTTCTCACTTCCCCTGAAGACAGGATACTGTGCGCCCTCTCACAGAGGTTCTGGCGGTGCAGCTCAGGCATGGGGTGGTGTGGAGCTGGAGAAAAAGAGCCCAGACATCAAGTAGCCTGGGTTCCAGCCCTGGCTCTATAGCCATTGACCTTGGGGAAGTTACCCTGTTCCCTTATATCTAAAATGGAGACATTGATGATTCTGGTTCCTAGTTCGAAGGACTAAGGAGGAGATTTAATGAAATAATATGTGTGAAAGCATTTGGAAAGCAAATGTTAGGGTCAGTGCTCTCATTCTTCCCCCTCCCCATCCCCTACATCTTATTAGTCGCCTCAGACACTCTGAGACATTTCTACTGCTAGTCACCCTTGTAGCCTGACCATATGTCTTGTGACCAGGGCAATTACCGTTGCGTGTTTCAACTGCTACCCCAAAGCCATGCCCTCCTCCCCATTAAAAAACAGAATATGGAATGAGCTAGGCCCTAGAGAGAGAAGCTGACCTCTGCAGATTATAGCCCAGGAATACGTGGCCTGGTAATGTCCTGCGGGTGGAGAACAAAAATGCAAGAAACTTTCACCAGATCTTGGTCACTGTCCCAGCAGGAAGGGGAGCAACCATTCAGGGGGGACCAAGACCCTGAGGATATCTTTCCACAGCTCTGGCTGTTGTGGTCTCTCCAAGGAAGATTTGTGACTGGAGAGGTTTTCAGGTTTGCCTTCACGAGGTCGGTTGTAGGGAGCTAAGCTTGAGCACAGAGCAGGAAGGAATTTCAGATTTCGAGTGTTCACGAGGAATGCATTCGTTGTGAAGGCTGCTGCCCAATCCCTTCCCCATCCAGCCTCCCACAGTCTCTCTGGCTCATTGCAGAACTGAGATCAGCTAGGTAACAGAAACATCTTTCTCTTGCTGGTCTGTGACACGCCTCTGCCAGGATGGGAGCCATTACCTTTTCCAGATGTGGAATAATTGCAGGGCTCATCACCCCGGGAGGGGGAGGGCGCTGCTGGGATCCCTCTCCAAGGGACTCCAGGTCCTTTTATTTAATCCTCAGGAGAGTCAGTAACAATAAAGAAAGGGGGAGATGCGGAGGAGAGGAGCCAAAGTATTTGCCCAAAGACACCTAAAATTCTTAGGTCCGCAAAACACTGAAATGTGTCTCTTGTCCCTCCCCCTTCCTTTCTACAGGAAGAACTTTGTACAAAATAACATTGCAATTCCCAGAGCAGCACTCCATTGCTTAGCTACCTCTCCGCAGATGTGGGGCCTCCTTCTCCTCCCCCCATCCCATTTTCTCTATCACTGCCTTCTGCCTCCAAGCCTACCTTCCTGAAAGACATTTTTGACACTGTCATTAAACAGCTGCCAGCAACACCTGCTGGCATTCTCTGGTGCAAGGATAACAACCCAACTTTAAAAAGAAAGAACACTAAACAAGAAAGGTTATAGGAGGTGTAGTCGTGGGTTCGGGGGCTTTTTGTGTTTTGCTTTTTTGCCAGATTACCTTTCCTGCACTTCTCTGTTGATTCTCTTATTCTGTAAATGAAGTTTTTTTTTTTTTAACATCTTTATTGGAGTATAATTGCTTTACAATGGTGTGTTAGTTTCTGCTTTATAACAAAGTGAATCAGCTATACATATATATATATATCCCCTTATCCTCTCCCTCTTGCGTTTCCCTCCCACCCTCCCTATCACAGGGGCTACCTCCACCCAGCAAAGCCTTTAACAGTGGAGGGGAAAAAAAAGATGGAAGAGCCAGCTGTTCCCTCCTCCCCCTCACCACTCCCTCCCACCTCCTTCCAGCAAATGCTGATGCAGGGTGATAAAGATAGGGTTCTCAGAATCTTGCCTAATGATAACTCCCTCGAAAGTCATTACCTGGGTGGCTTTTCCTGCTCTGTGCTTCTGCCCTGGAGTTTCTCCTGTTTATCCAAAGAGCCTCATAGGGAAACCCCTCACAGCTTTGCTCACTGCCCCAGTGGTTGTTAAGCCTGGGTAGATGCCTACTCAGTGGCTCCCAGCATCCTGCCCACAGAGGTCTAGCCCACTCGGAAACCACCAGCAACCCATTCTTAACCACAGTGTCCCTAAGTGCCGTGGGATCCTGCTGCCTGGCTCATTTCCTCCTGCTGCCAGCTGGAGCTCAGATACAAAGCCTATTTTTTTTTTTTTAAGATGATAGGTCAAAAGCAATGGATTTTTATTTTTGCTTTCAGACAGAGGCCAACGAGGAAGAAAATGGCAGCTTCAGAAAACTGAGCTGTATCTTGTGGTTGCCAGGGGTTTGGGGGCTGGTGAGGGCTGGAGGGGTTGAGTTACTGGAATCAGGGTCCAAGAGAGCTTTGCAGAGGTCAACCCGAAGCTGTATTTGTGGGAACAATCAAACTGATGACTCTGGTGGTTTTCTATTGTGTCATGGAAAAGGCTTCTAGGGAATTCTTGCCAAGTCTTTAGAAGAAAAGATATATATAGCTAAAGATGAGTGTATTTATAGAGAGATATATGGATATATTTATGCCAGTCATGCCAGTTAGCTCTGCAGGCAGGAGGAGGTGCCCTGGCAAAAGAGGAGAACATGAGGATCTCCCTACAGCTCTTCTGGACCCTGGGAGAAGGAGACATGAGCATCATGGGAGGTACTGGGATCTTTGGGCTTAATCCCCAGGGACCCACCTCCTAGACCAAGAGAGGCTTCCTAATGGAGGCCAAGCCTCTGAGCCCAGAGTTTTCCTTTGAACTATTCAGGCAGGTCCCTGCCATCTAGAGGACCTCTTGGAAGGAGATCCTTCTGGGCTCTGTGATCCCTGAGTAACCTAATCTTCAGAGCAGAGTGTGAGAGGCAAGGAGCCCATATGGGAAAATGCAGCAGTGCAGGGTGGGGTGGGGGGCTGAGGGCTGATGCCCCAAAGAAGGGATGGAATGCTCCAAATTCATTTGCTTTTCACCTGTGGGAACAAAGCTTAATTGGACTGTCGGCCTTGGAGGGGCCGAGACCCTGATTTTAGAAGCATTGGGAGGCTTGCCTGCTTGGCTGGGACCATCTGCTGGCCCCCTTGGAGCCTGGAGGAATGGCTGAGGCTTACTGAGAAGTTGGGCTAAAGATTCTTTCCAGAATCTCTCTGGAACTACACGATGTATGTGTGTGGTATATGTGTGTGTACATGTGTGTTTGTGCGTGTACATGTGTTTATGTGTGTGTGGTGTGAATATGTGTTTATGAGTATGTGTGCACATGTGGTGTGTGTGGTTTGTGTGTATGTGTGCGTGTGAGCATGCATGCCTGTGTGGTGTGGGAGGGTGTATGTGGTATGTGTGCATGTATGTGTCTGCACATGTGTGGTGGTGGGAGATGTGTGGTGTGTGTGTGTGTGTGTGTGTGTGTGTGTGTGGGCATGCACTCTTCCTGACTTCTCTCCATCAAGGGACCTCCCAGAGTGGGTGAGGCAGCCAGGGCCATGAGTGAATTGGGTGGGAGGACTAGCTGGGGGACCCAGTATCTGGTTCTGCATCTCTCATCCCATCTCCATCATGTCAACAACTTTCAAAATTGACTGAAGCATGACCACTTGCCTCATCCCCAGCCTGTGTCCCCCGTCCCCATCTCTGCCCATACCCACCCCATTGGAGGCCCGGGGGTATGATGAGTAAGTCAGGCTAATGACACTGCACCCACCTTATCTAGCATTGCCCTCGGTATACCTTCCTCGATATGTTTCTGAAGCAGCAGGTGGGGATGGGAGGCAGGACATTATTGCAAAACCCGCTTGGCTGTAGCTGCCACCTGAATTCCTCCTCCACAGCAGACACCCAGCGCAGCTCCTCCCCAGGCACATTGAGTAACTTAGTACTAGCAAAGAGACTCAAGGTCTAAAGAAGGCATTCAGGTTGGCGAAAAGAACATAATAGTTGTGACACTCTTACACTTCCCTTTCCTCCTCCGTGTCTCACCCTACCCAACACCCACCCTCAAGGCCAGTCAGTCTACATTCCTAAGGAGCAGGACAGCATGTGAACATCTGGAGAAACCACAAATGAAAGTTAGACTCAAGTCAGAGACTTTCTAGAATAGCATTGTCCAAAAGAACTTTCTGTGATAAGGGAAATTTTTATATCTCTGTCGTCCAGTACACTAGCCACTAGCCACAAGTGCCTATTGAGAGATTGAAATGCATTAGTGCACCTGAAAAACTGAATTTCTGGTTTTCCTGAATTTTAATTAATTTCAATTGAAATAGCTCCATGTAGCTAGTGGCTATTCTACCAGATGGCACAGTTTTAGAATATGAAGTAGAAACAACTCAAAAGTCTGGGATACCTTTCAAGCCTAAAAGAGAATCCTCCATCTCTCAGTCCCAATTAAAAAGAGGGCAGTTTTGTAAGACGCCACAGTGCAGCTTATTTTCCATCAGCCCCAGAGTGAGCCACATTTTCAGCCTAAAGCACTAGACACACTTCTTTCTATGATCTGTTCCCCAGGCAAAAGAAACGGAGGGATGGAATAAGCAGGACGGGCCCAGCCCTCCCCCGCCCCCCGCCCCCCCCCCCCCCGCCACCGAGAACCACCCTGGCCCTCCACTGCACCTGGCCCGGCCCCCCATCCACAGTGTGGGACCCTCGGAGGCCGGGGGGCTGGGGGCACCACGCAGAGCGATGTCGCAGCTGCAGACATCTGCTCGCCCTCCATCTCTGCCCCTTCATTTCTTTTCTGTCAGCAGCAGCTCTTGGCCGCTGATGGTCAGCAGAGTCAAAGACGCCCTGCAGACCTGTTTTCCGGCGTCCTCTGGTCCCCATCCCCTGCTGAGGAAGGTTAAGAGGGAAAGAGGAAAAAAGGAGACAGGAAGGCAGAGTGTGGGTGAAATGAAATGTTAGTGACATTCAAGAAAGTGACTTCATAGGCCGCTCACTGCCCTCCCTCTGGATTCAGGATGAACCTTGTCTGGTTTATAAGCCATCGGCAACTTCTCTCCTGTCCGAGTCGTCAAATCCTGGTGCCCCCATCCCCTCCCTCCCTCCCACACATACAAGAACACATGTGGCCGGTCCATCTGTGACCTTTATTCTTCTGACCTCACCCCTGGAAGGGGAGGAAGCCCCAGAAGAGCTTTCACTCCCCATCGCAGACTGAATAAATTCCACCATCCTCCCTGCCTTCAACCTTCCTGCTTCCTCCGGGTACACAACAGGAAGAGGGGAAAAGCCCTCTTTCTGGGCCAGGATGTTGGCAGCCCCAGCTGGATCCCACGTGTGGAGAAAGCCCGGCGGGTGGGAAGCCTTCCTTCTTCTGATCCCAGCCTCTGCTGGCTCTCCCAGCCAGAGAGCCGACCATCCTGTGAAGTTGCTTTCATTCATCGCCCAGCAGTGGATTCTCCTTGGAGAGAGGCAGCCCAGGGTGGGTGGCAACCCAGGAGTCCAAGACGCAGACCCCCGCACAGCTCGGCTCAGCTGGAAGGCAGCTGTGAGAGTCCCTTCCCTTTCTTGCACCTGAAGAGGACAGCAGAAGAGCCCTCGTTTTGCTGCAACCAGCAGAACAATGGCCGATACCCCTCTGTTTCTTTCTCTGCAAAATAAGGAGATTGCATGGGAAGGCCTTTCTTGAGCTAACCTTCCATGACTGTCATTTCCCAAAAACTCCACTCCTGTGGGCCAAGCAAGGGGCTTTTAGTAGCTATGGAAGTGCAGTAACATTCTCTTGCAGCTCTTTTGGTGGCTCTGATTTCTCAAGGAAGAGAGATAAGCCAGCTCTTCCTTTGAGTCCTTTGAGTCACTCACTGCCTCTCTAATTCTGTGCTTTGGAGCTGAGCTGAGCGCTGAGCTAGACTGAACAGGCCTTGGAGGGGGGGAGAGAGGACAGATATTAGTAAATTCACTTTTGTTTGTGTAGCAGCTAGAGCAGGGAGGAGACGGAGTGAGGTAATAGAACTTCCTAAATCAGTGCATTCTCCAGGGAATGTAGCATTTCCTTTCCTAGCTAAGTTTCCAAATAAGAAAGTTCAAGTTTACATCTTGAAAGTTGTTTTTCAGGACATGATTTAAAAGTACACATTCTCGTCCTATCTATTGATACACCACCACCTCCCATGCCCAGACCCTGTCCCTTCCTGTCCGGGTCCATGGGGGCTGGTCTGCAGATGGGGGTAGCGGGTGGTTCTAGGAGAAGGAGGTCTGGCCAGAGAGCAGGGGTGAAATTCCCCTCCCAGCCTCTCACTGACTTCTGACCTCTGCACCTTTCTTGCTAGTGATCCCTAAATTACTGAGCTGTCTAACCCTCCCCAGAGAGGAGGGAGGCAAACAGGGCTGATGGGAGGTAGAGCAGAGAAAGTATGAGGGGGAGGTCAGGGGTCGTTTCACAGTATGTTTTGGCAAAGGAGGCCTGTGGAGCAACCAGTGGGATCGGACTTTCATCCTTCCAGAACTTCCCTCGCAAGGAAAACAAAAGCTGTCACTTGAGTGGTGGTTTGAAGCACGTGCTCTGGGGAACTGGGACTCACCCCTCAGGGCCCAGCTACCTGGGGTAAGGATTAGATAACAGTCACGGCCTTCCCCTGCACCCCTCCTGCCCCCACTCTCCTCAGCCTGGGGAGGTGACAAAAGTGCCTGGGAAGGCCACAGCCTCTCTGTGAAGGGTCTGCTAGGGATGAGAAAGGCTCAGTCAAGCGGGTCGGTGGGGGGGGATCCTCAGAGCCCCAGCCGGGACGCTGCTTCTGCGATGCTCCTGTTAACTTTCAACATCGCCGTGTCGCTCCAGACAACCACCCTGCAAATCTGTCTCCTGTGCGGACAAAATAAGGTCTGAAAGGAAGGAAGAGGTGGCAGGCTCAGGGCCTGGAGGCTAGAGTTTTCCTGCCGAGTGAGTGCTGGGGGGACTTGGAAGGCTGGGGGTTTGGGAGGCCAGAGGAGTCAGCCCCTAGCAGCCCTCCTCAAACCTGGGCAGAAGGGAGACACCAAAAACTTGACCTGACCATGGCCATAGCCATTACGATTCTTTCCCCCAGCTTCAATGTCTTCTACCCCCAACTCCCCTTGGCTGCTTCAGAATTCAGGGCAGTGGCAGCAAATGCTCCTGAGGGGCAAGAACTCCCTACCACGAGCTGGTCTTAACTGGAGCCAAGTCTCCAAAGACTGGGCCATGGTGTCGCGTGACCTGTGTCTTCATTGCTTTGTCCACCACTGGCTAACTGTGTGACTGGGTCAGTGTCGGCTCTTCTGGTTCTGTCCTGTCTCCTAGCTGTCTTCTTTGTGGGTAGCTCTTTGACACATACATGGTGACCGTCCACTCCCAGGCAGCCACGGCCACTGCCGTAGCCAAGGCATGGACCGGGCAATGACCCCTCTTCCCCAGGTGCAGAGGTGCCCACTCAGACCCCCTAACCAAACCCCTCTCCCCCTCCCTGAAGCAGAGGCGTTTCCTCTGCTGACAGCCTGAAGACAGGTCGTTTTTCTTCTCTTCCCATATAATGGCCTTTACTCCCCTACCCACCACCCCTTTTCAAACCTTAATGACTTTAACATACACACAATTCTAAAAAAAAAAAAATACAAGCCCCCTGTGAGCTGCCCCGGACCCCTTGTAGTGGAGGAGAAATAACCCGAGCACATGTTCACAAGTCACTGCTTGCGTTGACAGGGGTCCTCGTGCTAATTTCCTCCTGTGTTTGAAGCCTGAGCATGGGGGTGGGGCGGCAGGCAGCAAGAGGAAAGAGATGGAGGGCTTGGGCATTTGGTTGTTCCCTTTGATCCTCCTAGAAACGCTGTAGCATTTAGGGAAATATTTCATCCTGAGAGATCTTGAAGAATAAGAAAGATGCGTTGGGCGGGTGTCGGAGACTATGATGGAAGGAGATTGCTACCAGATGACCTTTTCTCTCCTTGAGATTCTGAATCTCTGCTGTCTTGTTTCTCTGGGCCAGGGAGGGAGGGGACAGCCTCTAAGGGGAGACTCTAGCTCAGAGTAGTTATGGATTTGCTGAAGCCTCCTACCCCAACCAGCATGCATGGTTTCTGCCTCCAGTTTCTCTGTGGTTTGCCTGGCCTCTCCGTGGGCCAGCAGAGCCCAGGGCCCTCATCTTCCCAATGCAGGCAGCATCCAGGGTGAGCCTCTCCCGCTGCCATCCTCAGGGCTGTCCCCTGACCTCCAGCACTGACATCTTCTCTGTGAATGATACCCAGGGGATGGTCTGCTGGAGATGGAAGGCAGGTACCACCTGCCTCTTGGTCGTGTCCCCAGCCCCGCACCTACCCACACAGGGCCAGACTCCTGTACCAGGAGCAGGAGTTGACTGGCAGGAGGGAGGATCCAGCAGAAGGGAGAGAAGAGACAGGGCTAGGAGCTCCACTGCACCCCCTGGCATGGAAATGGGGCTGGCTGGAATCCAGGTTTTCCTCTAAATCAGAAGCAAATGCACCAACACTGCAACCTTACCCCTTGACCGAAGACGGGAAAGTGCCTGTCTGACCTCACGTTATTGGCGCTATTATCATCATTATTGGTAATATCACCATCATCATCCCGTAATTTACCAATTTCAATGGCAGGGAGGCTTAGGCCTCCTCTGGGCTTTTATGTTAAGAGAAAATGAGTTGTGGCAGCCTCCCCGCCTCTCTCCTCCCTCCTTACCACCCACAGGGCCTCTCTCCTGTCCTGTCACCTGAGACTCTCCCTGGCCCCGGTCCAGTGTGCCTTCATCCTTGTGGGGACACTGCATGGCAGGGTTAGCTGCCAGGGCAAGGGGGAGATCCCTGGGCTGTGGGGTGGCATATGTCTCTCTCCTTCCAAACGAGAACAAGATTCAATCCAGGCCCTAAACCAGTCATTCTCAGACTTGAACATGCATCAGTATCACCTGGAGAGCTGATAGGAGTACAGATTGCTAAGCCCCATCCCCAGAGTTTCAGATTTCATGGATAGGAGGTGGGGCCTGAGAACGTGCATTTCCCAGATGCTGATTTTGCCAAGTTCCCAGATGCTGCTGATGCTCTCATGGGGACCACACGTTGCAAACCACGGCCTTAAATCATCCTAAATTGGGTATATTTAAGGGGTGAGTCACTTGAACTCTTTTCTCTTCCCATCCTCATGGAGACAGGTGTTTACATTGTGCCTCATCCAGTACCCTCAAAATTGGGTTCCCAGCCAGGGGGCCAAGGGCCCAGGTGCAGTGCGAGGTAAGGGAGCACTGCTAGCTCTCACACATAAGGACCCCTTAGAGATAAGGCAGAGGCAGGCAACACCCCCGTCCCCACCCACTGAAGATTTATTCCTTCATTTGGCATTTCGGGCCTTCCTCCGAGGGAGGCCGGGGCCAGCCTGACTCACTGTGTAAAACTTTGTTGGAAATGCTGGGCCTCAGCCAAGCTGTCCTCCCTCATTCTTTCCCACCTGTTCCTCTAGCTGAGCTTCAGGCTCAGCAGAGAGTGACTGGGTCCCTGTGCCCACTGTCCCCACACCCATGAGAAACAGGCACCCGGGGCGCCCACCGTCGGCACACATCCTCAAAGCAAGGCTCCCGCAATTCTGTGCCGTAGCTTTCCACCCCCCTCCACTACAGAGCTCAGAGATTCTCCAGAAGCTGTGTCCTGGGAGCGGGGCTGTTTCTCTTTCACCCCTTTAGGACCACATCTCTGTAGGAAAAGAAGGAAAGAGGGTGGGAGTTGACACTGGGTGGGCTTCCCCTGCCGGGCAGAGACCAGGCTGGATTCATTTCACATGGTCTCCCATCAGCAGGAGGGTCTGCTCCCTGATATTTGCTCTGGTCCTCAGGATAAGGTCCCAAACTTGTTTTGCAACAGCAGGTTTGAAATCTCAGGGCACACAGTATACCTGGATCGTAAGAGGTGGGCAAAGTCTAACCCAGTTGTTCTCAGACTTGAGCAGGCATCAGAATCCCCACTGCTGCATCCCACCCCCAGGGTCTCTGATTCAGAATCTCTGGGCCGGGGTGGGGCCTGAGAATCTACATTTCTAACAAGTTCCAGGTGGGGCTGATGCCGCTGGTGTGGGGACCGCACTTTGAGTACCACTGGCCCAGTTCTGCAGCCCATTGATTAGGCTTTTGCTGATTGCAATTCCATGTTTCACTTCATCAGAACTTTATTTCTACCACTACATTAGATTACATACTCTAAGTTCTTCTGTCACTAAGGAAAAATGTGACCAGCTTGCTAATTCCATGCTGTTTCTTCATTCATTCAAAAGATAATAATCATTATAGCAAACGCTTACACAGTGCTTACTAAGTGTGTCTTAGAGCTTTGCATATTTTAACTCTTTTAATCCTCATAATGGTCCTATGAGGTATCTGTAAGTATTAGCCCCATTTTACAAATGAGTAACTGAGGCACAGAGAAGTTAAGGTTATGAGTTGCATTAAGGTTCATCAGAGACAGAGCAGGGATTCAAACCAGGCAGTATGTGCCTGGAATCTGTACTCCTAACCAATCTTCAACTCCTGACTATCTATCTGTTATAAGGTAGGCACCATGATGAATTCTGAATGGGTTAGGTAGGGAGAATACAAAGATGAGTGCCACATTTTGTCTTGTATCACCACATGGAAGGGATGGCATAGGATAGTATTTACCAAGACAGAAATATGTACCCAGTGCTGAGTACCTGAAGCAGAGAGAATGAATGGCTTGGCCTGGGAAAGGCATCAAAGAAGAGTGGGCATTCGAGCTCAGCTTACAAATATAAGAAGGAATTTTGAGCTGGAGAAAAGGCTAAAGGCCACTCCCTAGCAGCAACCAGAACAGTCCAGGGACTATGAGTGGCTCGGTGCTCTAGGGGCTCAAGGAAGAAGGGGGAAGAAGGAGAGGGCGAGCCACTACAGAAGCAGGCTGAGGCCAGGTGGTGCGCCATCTTGAATGGCACGCTCAGGGGTGGGACTCTGGTAATGAAGGGGGAACCGTATAAGGTCTTTGAGCAAGTCAGGGACATAATCAGATGTATTATTGTGAAAGATAACTCCAGGTTTCAGCCTTGGATCCACCATGGGCTACATTCCAGACACAGAAAGAGCTAACCTCCCCCTGCTTCCTCGGTCACTTACATTTCCCTGAACAGAATCACTTGCCCTAGCACTTTCTATCTACCTGGACAACAATCTTTGTCTATTTAGTGCTTTGGGGGTTTTTCTGGTTGATCTTTCCCTTTCTTCTCAAGGCTTTTCCAGCTGGTTTCAACCTAATTCTGACCTTGTCAACAATCATCGGTGGGTGTTATTCTCCATGACCCCAAGTCATGCCTTTGTAGAGCCTCAAAGCCTATGCTTAGGTTGACCGAGGCTCCTGCTTGGGCAGGTAAGGGTACCCTTGGATACATACATAATTCAAGGACTATAGGTGTCACAGCCCTTCCTCCTACTCACACCCATGGAAATAGATGGGCCCCAGAGTTAACTGCAAGCCATTTGGACTCCCTCTGCAGTGCTCACCCCCACTGCATTTAAAAGGCTTTATGAGGTCTATCTAAACTGCCTCTTATCATCTGATTGGAAATGCTGATGGGAACTAATACCAGAGGCAACATCCTT
The DNA here is from genome assembly GCF_028564815.1 of Eubalaena glacialis. NCBI lineage: Eukaryota > Metazoa > Chordata > Mammalia > Artiodactyla > Balaenidae > Eubalaena > Eubalaena glacialis. The sequence goes on along the minus strand of NC_083718.1, from coordinate 39,994,782 downwards.
CGACCTCCATTTTCTCATCTGTGAAATGGCAATAATTCCTTACCCATTTATTCAACAGAGTTGTTGTGACCTGAAATCCAACCTGACTTTGGAAGCATTTCGTAAACTGGAAAGCACCAGAAAAATATGAGATAGAAGGAGGGTACATAAGGCTGGTTGCTTCAGACAGGAATAGAATTGAGCCATCCATCAATTCACTTCAAACAACACCCGGAGATACCACACAATGGGAGGCCAACCCGTGTCCAACCCTATAACCGTCCCACTGAGTCCCTAGGTACCTTTTAACTATCTTTTGAACTGTAGGGTCCTCTGTCTCGGGCTGTCAGGTTTTCTTAGGCTCTTTCTTAGGAAGACTGCCTTTCTCCAGCCTGACCTCTGCTCCCCAGGGCTTCAAGTTGTAGCTCCCATCCCCCGCTAGGACTGTGGATAACCTTTCCAGATTTTCAGCCCATTTCCCAGGAGAGCAGTGACCACTGGGGTGGAGCCAGCTGGCCCAAGACCTCCCAGCAGATAACAGACTCAAGCAGGAGGATATAGTCCTTACCAGGCTGCCTAGAATTTTAAGGGACACAAGCAAAGTTAGGCCTTGTCCACCCTGATAGGATCTTTCAGAGATAATCTTATGTCCTTTGCTTCCTTCAGGCCAGGTGGCCTCTATCCTTTCCTACTTGGATGCTGGAGCCTTTGAATCTCCCATTCAGAGAACGCCGGGGTGGCAGACACACCAGCCCTGCGAGCATCCAATGGGAAAAGAAGGAGGCACTTTCCCGGAGAAGGAATGGCTCTACGTGCCCAGTAACTGGCCATATTCCACAGCTGAGTCCGTGTTCACCGTCAGCTGCTGCTCTGGGATGAGTGGATCTGGGTGGAAGACCCACATCTGTTCGTCACCTAGCACATCCCCATCCTCCCCACCACGGTCTTCCCTTAGCCTTCTTTCCTGTCATCCCTCAGTCTAGTTTCTGAGTCCTCTTCAGGTCCTCTACACCTGAAGGAAATCCCAAAGATTTCTGCAGGATCAGCCAGGCTGCTCACTGCTGGAGGGCTGGTGGATATGCTATTGAATTCTGTTTTCTAAGGGGTCTGGGAGCTCCCACAGAGTTGCCAGTATGCGAAGTTCCAACCACAGCTGGCTCCCAGCTGACCCAGCTCCCCCCAAAACAGCAATTGGCCAGGCCAGAGTTCCCAGCATCAGGGAGGTGTCAGATCAACAGGGGCCAAATCCAATTTTTCTTGCATCCCAGGGATGTTGAAGGAGACCAGGGAACACCAACTCATTTCCTTGAGGGGATTTCTCCTGGGTGCACCGCTGCAGTCTTGGCAATGTTGTCACTTTGCAGCAGTGAACTTGAGGGTGTAAAAAAGGAGAGGAGGCATAGAGGCTAGTGCAGAGTAAGGGGTGTACTGTGGGGTTTGAGTCGTCGCGGAAACTTAAAGCAGAGGAAGCAGGCAGAGCCTTCAGCTGGAGTGCCTGGCAGTCAGTGCGGTCCTGACATACTAACCAGCTTAGCAGGAAGCATGGCAACACCCCTACTTCTCACTCTTATGGCATCGCTGGACAGGCCTATCTAGGTGAGCTGCCTTCTTTACCTGCCTCCTCTACCCTTCTCAGCCACCCCCCCGCCCCGCATTTTGTCCTCTTCTCCTCTCCCTCCCGCCTCCAGCCCATCTCCTCCATATGGTCTCCACATCTGGCTGATGACCAACCAGAGAGTCTGACAGTCCCTTCTTCCCACCCTCAGCAACCCTTACCTCCTCCCACCCCCACCCGCTGGGTCTCCTTATGACTCTACCTTCTGTGTTCCTCCCTGCCTCCCCCAGCTGCCCTGCAAGAATAGAACAAGAATACGGGCTCTCTGAAGCGTTAGCCCTTCTTTCCCCACCCCCCAGCCCCCCACACACCCCCCTAGGCCGCCAGGCCTTATCAAGTCCCCACTCCCCTCCTTCCTCCATTTGGAAGCCCCTCTCACTCACAGGAGCTGAGTCCGGTCTGTGGGCAGGGCCCCTGCATTACCAGGCAAACCCTGGATACATTTGCAGAGACGAATCTCATCATGACTCCGCAACTCTGGCCTCTGACCCCAATATCTCCCTCAGAGAGGGTTTGACATAAGCCAATATTCCACTAACTTCTCTTCTCTCCAAGGATTTGCCTCCTCGGGCTCCTAATTCTGTCCCTGGTGTGAGTGTGTGCCTGCGTGTGTGTGTCCGTACACACATCACATCTTGGCATCCCGGTGCAATCCTGTGTAGCATCCCCAGGCAGGACAGAGGAAATGAAAGTCAAGATTATAGCAGCAGATGTCGCTGAGAGTTCTTCTTCCTGGCTCAGTGCTGCCCATCCCTCTGCAGGTCAGGCCTGTAATGAGAGGATTAATTTTAGTTCCCCTCAATCTCAGCCCCAGTATGGCTGGCTAATGCTGCTTCAGCTGATAACACTTTCATTGGCACTTCCCCTACGCACCCTTGAGATGGGCTCAGCATACACACTTAGGCCCCAAACTGGATCTGCCTGGAACCAGAGCCTTGGCCTCAAATCTTGGCCAGATGTGACAGCTTGATAGCAAAGGATAGATCCTTTGTCCCACTGCAGGTAGAGTGGAAAGAGGACTTGGTGGGGCCACAGGTGAATTCTAGCTCTGCCATGTGCTAGCTGTGTGGCCTTGAGAATTTCACTTAAGTTCTCTGAGCTTTGGTTTCCTCATTTCTTTTTTTTTAATAAATTTATTTATTTTATTTATTTATTTTTTGGCTGCGTTGTGTCTTCGTTGCTGGGCGCAGGCTTTCTCTAGTTGTGGCAAGTGGGGGCTACTCTCTGTTGCGGTGCACGGGCTTCTCATTGCGGTGGCTTCTCTTGTTGCAGAGCACGGGCTCTAGGCACACGGGCTTCAGTAGTTGTGGCACGTGGGCTCAGTAGTTGTGGCTTGCGGGCTCAGTAGTTGTGGCACACGGGCTTAGTTGCTCCGTGGCATAGTGGGATCTTCCTGGACCAGGGCTCGAACCCGTGTCCCCTGCATTGGCAGGCGGATTCCCAACCACTGCGCCACCAAGGAAGCCCTGGTTTCCTCATTTCTTAATGGGCATAACAACACGGGAGTCAGAGGACTTGCTGTGAGGATTAAGTACGATAATATATTCGCATGTAGTAAACGCTCAGCAAATGCTAGTTAAGTCTGAATCTAAATGGCGCGCACAGTGCAGGGAAAGAGAACCACGGACTTTTTAGAGCCCTTGAAAAGGCTCACTCATCCAGCAGCCTCAGTGCAGTAGTGGGACGGCAGCAGTCCTAGTAAACACCTCTCGTGTTTCCTGTACCAGGTCGTGTTCTGAGTGCTGTGTATGCATGAATTCATAATCCTGCAACAACCCCTTTTGCAAATGAGGAAATCCACCTCAATAGAGTTAAGTACCTTGCCCCAGGTCATGCAGCCTCTTCGTGGTACAGACTGGAGTCAAACCGAGTGAGAAGGGCTCCAGGCTTCGCTCTCCACCACTGCCCTCCACTGCCCTCGGATGTGCCCCGGGAGGCAGCTGTAGCCCAGAGAGGGCAGGGACTTGCTCAGGGCCACCCAGCTGTTAATCTTCTCCCTCCTAGGCCTGAGCTCCTTCCATGGCCTCAAGCTAATTGGCCACATTTTTTAGAAGGTGCTGGAGGGACCCATCTTCTACAGCCAGACAGCCCCAGAGCAACTCAGTTACCCCTTCTTCCTCTGCTACTGGAGAAAGTGTCCCCTGAACACAAAGAGCAGCTTTGTGCAGGTCCTAAGGGGACTCCAGGGAACCCACCCAGTCCTCCCTTCTGCGCAAAGAGGCAGTGGACTCAGTACTCCACAAGGACACGACGAGATCAGCGCCCTCTGCCCACCAGGATCTTTTAGAAAGAGAAGGCAGCTTCCTTGGGATAGTTGCCACCCAAGAACTCAGAACCCCAGCTCCCCAGCGGTGAGGTAAGTGTCAGGGCATGCGCTCTGCTCAGCCTGCCCAGGCTGAGATCAGACCATGTGAGCCCCGGGTGTCACCTGCAGATGCGGGCAGTGCTGTGGGCATCTAGCATGCAGAGGCATCAGAAATGGAAAAAGAGGGGCAGCCCTAAGTTGCAAGTACTTAGGAGGTTTTTTCAAGCTGGTAGCAAAGTAGAGAGCTAGAATAGAGGGAAGAACAGAGCATACCCTTTCACAAAGGCATCCCAGGCCTTTCATAATATGATCCCTCCTACCTTTCCAATTACAACTTCCTCCAGCTAAAAAATATTACTCTGTGAGTTAACAGAGGCCCAAAACAGTGGCTTCCACATAGGTCTGTGAACGTAATGTGCATCTCTCGCTCAGAGCCGTGATCACGATGCTAATGCTGATACTGACTGAGTACCTACTCTGTGCCAGGTACTGTGCTAAGTGCTTCCCATGCATTTTCTTATTTAGTCCTCACAACATAATTCTATTAGGTGGGAACTATTATTATCGTCATTTAGTGTAAGACATTAAAGTTTAGAGAGCAGATTAGTTAACTTAGGCAAGTTCCTTAAATGCTCAGTACCTCAGTTTTCTCACCTCTAAAAGGGGGAACTACCTTCTAATTTTATTTTGAAGAGTAAATGAGATGGTGCATACAAAACATTTAAAATAGTGTTTGACTGTAGTAAGCATTTGATAAAAGTGAGCTATGATTATGATTATGATTATGATTACCGTGAAGTCTGACTGAAAGCACCCCACCCCATTCCCAGCATCCTTAATTCTTAATAGTCCTTAGGGTCAAACGGTGGCAATGCCAGTGCATGGCAGCCTCCCTGCTTCCACCACCATCACCACTCTTTTTTGATATGGACAATATGCCTCTTTCCAAGTTTGTCAAGTGCGAAGCAAATTTACCTAGTTTCCTTTAATCTGTGTCCCTTTGTTCCACCTTGAAGCCAGATTGCACCCCATACTGAGATAGTAGCACCCATTACAGTGCCCCTGGGAATGATACCCCCTCCAGGAAACCTTCCCTCCTCAGCCCTGACTGATCTCTGAGCTCCTGGCACGATTATCGTCAGTATCAGGCATTTGCTCACTGGCATTGCTCCTTGTTATTTTTCTTTCCCTGTCTTGTCCTCTTCATTAGATCCTGGGATTTTTGAGAGCAAGGACTATATTTTATTTAGCTTCATACTGCAGGATATTTATCACTCAGGAGGGGCTTAAAGAACTTGTTGGTTGGAGGATCACCAATCATGGTTAATTGTTCATTAAAAACAGTACAAATTGTAGGCAATTTTTGGCAGTATCTAGGCCTATTACAAAGGCCAAAATAATTTGGGGGTCATGGAATCATATCATGAAGCTTATTTGATTTTGGCTGCACCAGAATCATTCCATCTTCTTGTCCTTGGCTCAGCTAGCCCCGTTATAAGCACCCTCACGGATAGCTGTTGCCTACTAGCCAGCCGCTTACCCCCAGCTGGCAGGCATCCAACCCCACAAGGCCTCCTGCTTATCTGCCTCTGTGGGTGGCTGTGAGCCTCCTCCTGGAGGCAGTTCAGATCCCACCCACCCTCGCTTCCCCTCAGCCTGTCAATCAACACTCTCTGGAGATGGTCCCCAAGGCCCACCCTCCTTCTCCCCAGCCTCCAGTCACAAATGACTGCTCCAAGGCAGGCTGGTCTTTGTTTAACGTTCCTTTCATTTGACTTTGGACTAAAGAGGAAGATAAATGACACTCTGTCTCTTTACGATAAAAAAGAGGTATTTTAAAAAGACCTTATATATATATATATATATATATATATATATTTTTTTTTTTTTTTTTTTTTTTTTTTTTGCCTTTTAGTAGGAAAAAAAATCCTCTAAGTTATTAGGGGAAAGAAAATCATTTGACTTAAGCAGCCTCTGGCAGTCTGGTGATGCTGAGACAATATACCTGTCAGCATCTATCAGGTTTGGAAAACAAAGCCATCTGCATATGGGGAAATGAAGGGGGGCTGGGGAGTGAGAAGAGGTAGTGAATAGCTAATAAGGGATGCACGAGGCACCCCACACCCAGCTGGAGAAGTCCTTGCGCATCCTGGTTTCTGTGATTGGCTGTGACCAGAAAAATCCAGACATTTGGGGAGGGAGTAATAAGTCTGGAATTTAGAATTTTTTTAAGTAATAAAGATTTTAGAGTTCATCCAGCCTAGCCCTTCATTTTGGGGGGGTAAAGAAACTCAAGTCTGTAAAAGGAAGGTGACTTAGTCAAAGCAAGTGCCAAAACCAAGGCTAGAATCCAGTTTTCGTGGCATTGTGGGTTTCAGTCCCTCCTCTGCTGACCTAAGTCCCCTTTCTCACCTGTTGAACATGCCCTTTCAGTTCTTCTTCCTCACCCATCACCCAGATTCTGCCCCTCAAATGTTACCTCCAAGTCCAAGTCTCTCTGACTCCTTGTTGCCCCAAGCCCCTGCCACCTTGCCCACAAGTTGGGGGTCGCTCTAGAGTAAATTTTCTAGGAGAGGGGCTCTGGCTTATTTCCAGACAGGGCCAGATGCACCCAAAATATCCTTTTGGATGGATCACCAATCTGCCCCCCATGGTACTGGGGCCATGCAATATCCAGTCCCCTGTAAGTGACAGAGAAATATTCATGATGAGTTTCAGTATTATCAGCACACAAGGCTGATGGTCTAAGATTTTGCTGATAATATATAACCCATCTGAACTCTCCCTGTGTCTTGTCGTCACTCCATTAATCTGCACTTGTTTATCGGTTTTTTAGTATGTGTCATGTCTGGATCTGGAGCGTGTGGCCTGTCACCCCCTTCTGCCTGTGACTCCCAAAGGTCAGCCTCTTCATTCCTCCGACTCTCTCTACAGCACACAGGGGGGCGCAATGCAGGGAGGGGCCTGCCTCTACCCAGCCCAGCTGTTCCATGTCTAATAACTTGGCCCGAGTGAGGACAATCAGGACCCTCTTCAGGGAGTTCGCTCTAAGGAGTGCAAGATGGGCTGAGGATCAGTTTAGCCTAATCGAAAACTGCTGAAGGGGCTTAGTATCTTTTAGAATGAATATGGGGGTGGAGTCTAGAGTCTATAATCCTGGAGGGGTCCAGCCTCTGCTTCACAGACATCCCGCCTCTTGCGCCTGCCCAGAGGTCCCCTTTCCCTGGCCCCAGTCCTGGTTGAAACTGGGACTAACTCGGATGCCAAAACCTGGCCACAGATGGCCAATTAAGAACTGCACTGGGGCCCATTAGCCTCTCAGGAGCAGTGCCTGTCATTCTTTAAAACCACACACACTTAATCTTCTTTCTGTCTTTATTTTCCCTTTTCCATAAAATAGAAACTCCCCAAGCATTTAGAGCCTGCTGAAAGCACCAGAAAGAGCTCTTGAATCAGACACTCGAGGTTTTTTTCCTAGGCTAGCTGTTATGCCTTGGACAAGGCATTCAACCTCTCTGAGGTTGAATTTATTTATTTAACAACCCCCCACATGGTTGTTATTTATTTAACAACCCCCCACATGGGGTTGTTATGAGGATTAAATAAGAGAAAGTGTATCATTCATTTATTTATCAAGTATTTCCTGAACACACCTACTGTATGTTGGTCACTGTTCTAGGGGTTGGGGATACATTAGTGAACAAAAGAGTGAAGGGCCTGTTGGATTCTAGTGACCTGTTTTAAAATCAAAAGTCTGAGTGTAAGGCATCTCTCCATCCATGTGGTCCATTCCTCTCCTCTGGACAGATGCCGCCACAGCCCATCCAGGCACGGCTACGTATGAAGAGGGGAAAGGAGAGAAAGAGAAGCACTGACATTTCTTATAAATTATACCTTTTAATCCTCACCTGCAATGTAGGTGTCACTGTGCCCACTTTCCGTTAAAAAAACCAAGGCTCCAAAGGTTTAGGTCACTTGCTCAAGGATAGCAACACCAGGATATGAACCCAGGCCTTCTGTCTCTAAAGCCCTGCCCTGTTGGTTCCACCAAGCTGCATCCATATAGTAAGTTCACTCTGTCCCCCGAATAAGTACTAATTACACTGGGTCCCCAAAGCCAGAGAGTAATTCTGCTATGGATTGAGGGGGGCAAGTGGGGGCCAGGGCGACATGCAGGTGCTGGTGTTTGTATCTGCCGAGTCTGTGTATGTGTATGGAGTGTCAACAACGGGGATCTCAGCAGGGAATCGGTATTTGGGATGCTAAATAACCACAATTTGTATTAAGCAAACACATAGTCATTATGTACCACGTGCGGGCTGCCTGGGCTGCCTCACAGTGGAGAAGCGGGAAACTGATGGTGCTTTGGCCTGTGGTCTGGCGAGAATTTTCCACCAGGGGTCCTGAGATGCCCTTTTGGGGGCAAGATGTGGGGAGCAGTTGGGGGGAAGCGAGAAGAGAGGGGGATGGGGGCGTATGCCCCTCAGCTCCAGAGGACATGTGCCTCACCCCCTCCTACCTCTATGGGCTCCTCATCAGTAGGGCCATTCCAGTTCTCATTAACACAAGTAAATATACATCCCAGCGCTGGGCAGGGGACACATGTGTTGATATTTAATTATATAGTGTGCTAAGTATATTATGGCTCCTCCAGGGAATGGCAGCTGCAGACAATGAGGTGCAATGGAGTACATTCAAAACTACTTAGTTAATTAATGCATTAGCTGCTCACCTTGCTGTGTGTGGGGGGGAAGCCGGGGGAGAGGACACCAGCTATTTTCCCGGTGCCTTTCCTGCTTCCTCTCCCTTCTTGTTCCTTTCTTCCTCTGAGCCCTTTTCTTCCAGAAGCTCTAGGACATTCTCAACAGTCAGGGCAGCCTCCATCAAGAGCTCTGGTCAAAGAGTTAGAGAGCAAAGAGGGTTAAAACTCGACACGGACAGAAGTTAGTGAAGCTTGGAAATTACGTGTGGATTTCCTTTGTCTAGTTGATGCCAGTCCCCAGCGACCTAGAGACTCGGGGAACCAGCGAACTGACATTCCAACATAGCCCCAAGCTCTGCTCTCTATTTTGGGAACTCCCTCTCCCGTTCTGTAGCCCCAGGTGCAGACTCACTCAGGTGCTGAGTTGCACAGAATCCCATCGAGCTGGGAATTGAGTGGCTTGGGGGCGAGGAGGAGGAGCTCTGGGAATGAGCCAGGTAAGGTGTGAGGAACTGAAGCCAGAGGTTAGGAATCCATCCACTTAGAAACTGAAAGAGCAAAGACCCTTTCTCCTAAGTTCCTGCCAGTGTGTATCCTTCACCCTCCTCCAAATCTGTGCTTCTTCCTACCTTTGGTGAATTATTATGTCAGTGCATGAAATCCTTCTTTTGTGTTCTTTGAAAATTTCATTATTGTACCATTTTGCATGTTTGTCGATTTTACTTTCCTTGCCCCCTACCCTATGGACTTTACCTCTCATTCTTTTGAACTTCTGGAACATTTTCCAAAGCACTCCACCTGCATTTGTCATTAAGCTTCAAAGTTATCTGTATGTCTCCCTCCCAGTGCAAGCTGCTGGGGGCAAAGCCCAAATCACAGTCAGCTTTCTGTGCCTAGCACTGTGCTTTTCATAGCAGGCATTCGAGCAATACTTGAATTGATGCATTCTGTCCTCATCAGATCTTCAGGAAGTCCCAGCAGGTCTGTGAGCCTGTCTCCTTTGTCTTTGGAGTCCCTGCTCCCATCTCAGTGGACAGAGCCTGGTGACCAGCTGGTGGCTTTACTTCCAGACAACCTAGTATCAGCTCTTAGCATAGCTACCCAAGCCAAAGGCCTCACCCAGAGAAGGTGCGACTGGGGTGGCACTCAGGTGACCTGCTGCTGGCATTTCCATGGGAGTTCCCAATCAGTTGAGATTTCTTTTTTCTCTCTCTTGCAAAATCTTGCTATTTGGGGTTGATTTCTTTCTGCACCATGTGTTAAATGTGAGAAATGTCATCTGCCCTTCCCTGCGGTGGTGGAGATGGGGTGCCTTTTCATAGTCCTGTCTCCTTGGACCACTGGAGGTGGGCCTTGCCCTCTTGTGGGAAGTGACCCTCGGTTTATCTGTACAGCATAAATAGCCCTCAGCTGTAGCAGGAAGTGAGCCCTTAGGGGGGAAGTTTCTGAGCAAGAGGGAGGAGTGCAGTAAGCATTGAATCAGTTCGCCAATGGAAGCTGTAGAACATTTGTTCTCTTTGGTCAAAAAATGAGACCCAGGTGCCATGGCCCATGTAGAGGATGAAGTCTCACCTGGAAGCTTGGGGCTCTACGTAGTGCTGGGACACTGCAGTCCTGAGATGAAGGAGGGATGCCCCAGCCACAAGCTTGCCTCTGGGTCCCACAGGAGTGAGACAAATCCCTCGAGACCAGCCTAGCGCTAGAATGGCCCTTAACCTAGTAGAAGTGCCCAGGCCTGTGGGCTTTTTAGACAAATGAAATTAAATGAGGGTTTGCCCTGGTCTGATGGGGAGAGCCCAGTGGGTTCTTCCCTGATAGGAGGATTATGGGAGCAAAACAGTTGAGAGAATAAAGGATGCAAAATGAGCCCAGGACTGGAAATCAGAAAACCCTCATTCAAGTGCGCGCTCTGCCACTTTCTAGATACGTAACCTTGGGCGAGTCTCAGAAACTCACAGAGCTTTGTTTCCCCATATATAAAATCGGGATAATAATTCTCACCTCGCAGGCCTGTTGTGAGGTTGCCGTGAGGTACTGTATATGGAAATACTTCATAAGCAATAAAAACATTCTATACATGTAGGGTATTATTATGCTCTCCCATTCAGGACTTGGTTCCTTCTCCTGGGTAAGAGACTGTGCACTATAAAATGAATCAGAGCCTGGGCACCCATCACCTCGAGCAGAGAGGGCCAGGTGACTGCAATAGACTCACCAATACCTGGCTGTCCAGACCTCATAAAAGAGGCAAAAGGAATCCCTCCATCTCCACACTCCTTTGCAAATTCAAACTGGAGGCAAAAGAGAGGCTGAGGTCCAGCACGTTTGGTTCCATTCCTGACTTCCTGTCCCCGAGACCTCTCATGACTGTAATTCCCATGGCTGGCCCCCACCTAAGCCTCTTTGCTAACAGAGTATTTTTAACCTGCCACCTCCTTCCGCTTTGCCGATCTGCAGACAAGGGTCCCAGCGAGATAACAGAATCCATTAGTGCCGCTAGCATCAGGCAGTGCCTGCTAAGTATGTCCTGAGAAGCGCCCTCCCCAGCCACCCTTGCCAGATGATGGACACCCTGAGGGCGAGGCAGGCTGGCTCCAGGCCCAGGCGAAGGAAGCTCCAGCGGGGCCCCAGAAGGAGTTTGTGTTCCCCCTTCTTAGGAGTTTTCAGGGATGGTCCCTTTCCATGTGTATAGAGGAGCCAAACTATCCCACTTCTAAGAGTGGATCAGATGCCCTTGTCTTCCCTTTCCTCTCAAAATCCCATAGGGATTTGGGAAGAAAGCATTTCTTAGAAGATGTCTGGGACTGGCCCTCAAAGGAAGACACCACCAAGGGGTAACTGGTGTTAAACCCCTGGGACGGAGGCGGGGGAGGAAGAGCCACTTACTCCTTACCTTTGGTTGGGGCAGGGGAACGAGGAACTAACTCCAGAGTCCGGAAAGGGATTCAGGGGAAGGGAGGGCAGAATTCTTGGTTCCTCCCTCGACCCTTCTCAGGTAGAAGTTGGTAGTGATGGAGCAGAGGAGCTTGGGGGTGCACAGAAGGGACAGAGGCGGATTGGCTGGGAGGGGCTGGCCGGGGAAGGGAAGATCTCTTCAGTGGGGCTGAAGGTGTCCCCTAGCCAACTGCTCTCTAACCATTCACACACACACCAGCCCCTCCTGCTAAGGCCCATTTCCCTGCTAAACTGTTCATTATGGCCACCCGGCAACACTGTATGCAAGTGTCAGAACCCATCAGTGCAGGGAGAGTGGACGGGTGAGCACGTGAATACGTCCCCCGCCCTGCGCTCTGCGGGAGGCTCAGACCCTGGGGAAGTGGTGATGAGAAGCCGCGATGCCGACGTCCAAGGGTGGGAGAAGGGCATCCAGCCCAGAGGCGGAACTTGATTCACCGAGCTAGTATTTACTGAGCATCGCCAGTCGTGGTGCTGTGTTTGGCACAGGACTGAACAAAGCACAGTCTATGGGGAAAAGGATACCAGCAAGTAACTGCAGGAGTTACTGCTTGTTACGGTGGTGACCCATGTTAAAGGGATGCATGAGGTCCCATAAGCAGGTGAGAACCTGTAACTAGGGAACCAGGGTTATTGGGGGTAGGAGTGGGCATCAGAAGAGGCTTCCCTGGGGAAGCAAGATGTAAGCTGAACTGGTAATGCTTCATCAGCCTCTCTGCTTCAGCCCTGGGCGCAGTTTAGAGCCCCCCCCACCCCCCCGCCGTCCACGTTCCTCACCAGCCATTCCAGGCATAGGCGTGCTCCCCGTGCTTCCTCAACTCCTTCCCTCCTCGCTCTCCCTTGCTGCCCACATTCAGTTAGTCCGTCTGCCTTCTCCAGGTGCCCCTCCTGCCCTCCTCTCCCCCTCCCTACCCCAGCCCAGCTGAGGCTTTTCTATCTGCTCCTGAAGTTGTGCTGGCTCCTGGACCCCCTCCCTTAAGTTAGTGGCCACATTCTTTCACCCTTTTCACAGCTCCCCACAGCTTTTAGGATGTAGCTTAGACACCTGAGCAAGGTCCTGGCATCCGGCCACCAAGAACACTTCATCTCTACGCACATCCCTTCCCCACCTCTGCCACACTCACACCCCTTGGTTCTAGTTTTGCCAGTCCCCTTGCTCTTTCCTCAGTGCCCTTCTTGGTCCACAATTCAGATTTCACCTCTGTGAAGCCTTCCCGGGTTTTCCCATTCAGTCGAGTCCTTGCTATTGGTGACAACACTTAGCAAAGGCGGCTTTCTAGGTGAGTTATTTATATTCCTTTCTCTGAGGCAGTGTGCACAGTGACAGGTGTCACAGACTTTGGGATGGGACTATCTGGATTCAAAATGTGGTCTGTCCACTTGCTGGTGTGACTTTGGCCAAGTAACTTAACCTCTCTGTGCCTTATTTTTCTCATCAGCAATACGGGTGAATAGTGGTACCTATCTCACTGGGGTTGTTGTGGGCATTTAATCGTTGTCATGGGTAAAGCACACAGAAAGGGGCCTGCTTGCTATTATTTTTATTTCCTCTGTTATCGTTATCTGCCCTTCTCACCTACCTGACTGAATTCCTGGAGGTCAAGAAGCACACAGAATTCATCTTTGTATTCCTCCAAAGAGATTCTGCTTCTCCCATAGTCTCTCGTAACTTCTCATAGAAAGAAACACAAAAGGCTCAAGCTAGAAAGGACTGCAGAGGTCATTTGGAGTAAATGCTAGTTTTCCTTATCAATAAACTGAGGCCCAGATGAACTGAAGGACCTGCTCAAATCATACCGCCAGTCAGCAGCAGCCGAAGGAACCTAGCGGTCAGGAGTGTGAGATCCGGGTCTAGCTCAGGCTTTCCTGCGCCAACACAAATGCTATTTCTATCTCCTCTTTGGAGAACAGATGGTCAGTGTCATCTCCAGCCTTCTCTTGGCATATCACTGAGCCACCCTTTCAGATGGCCCCTCAGCCTTGTACCCTCCCCGCTAATGTATCTCTGTCGTCCTAAGCCCTTTGGCCCTTCCTAATGAGGCAGGGTTTCCTACTTTCCAGTCAGGGTGCTACGTGTGCTTTAAATAGGGAGCGGCGAGTCAGGTTGGGCCTTAACGGAGACTCCAGGGGTGGAGAGGAGAGGGAGACCAGGTCAAGCAGACACAGTCCAGCCCCCAATCCCACCCCCTGCCGGCACCCACCCTGCCAGGCACCCAGGCCGCATTCAGACTCTTCCCTTCACTGTGGATTTGATACAATCTGGAAAACGCATTAAACATTACACAGAGTAGTTGACGTGTAATTAATAAGGTACAGATTTTGGCTGGAAGCCTCAACCTAAAATAGCACCATGGCTGTGGGGTGAGCAAGGGCAAGGGAGGGAGGCTCAGAAGATGGCATGTGATGAGAACCAAGGCCATTGTCTCTGCAAATAACAGGGTCACTTCTCTCTGAAATTAAGGAGGGAGGAGAAAGAGAACAATTGTAATATTTTTATTAATAAGAGTGAGACCGGACCTTGCGCAGGCAAAACGTCTTGCCCCGGGATAGTTGTGTGTCTCCCAGGATAGAGCCAGGGACCTGAGTGTGGGCCAGCGCCTTGGTAAAAGACCACCTTTTGTGTATCACTGAACCACTCTCATGAGGTTGCACATTCCAGGGCTGTTTTGAATTTGAGAGATGTTTTAATGGCATTTTGAGACAGCCTGTTCCCTCGCCAGTTCTCCAGAGAGGCTGGAGGGAGCTTCGTGTCTTCTTTGAAGAAGCAAAAAAAAAAAAAAAAAAAAAAAGACCTTTTCTTCTGCCAGCATGTTCAGAGAGCCCTTTGCTGCAGTTAACCAGCCTTGTGGTGTGAGGGGAGAGGTGAGGAAGGGGCTTGAGGAAGTGGAGGGAAAGGGGAGAAAAGGCTTCTGTGATTAATTCAAATGCCTGGCCTCCGGGGCTTTCTCTGCTGAAGCTGGAGCCCTGTGCTTTCCGCCAGCGGATCCCAAACTGGGTTTCAGAAGCAAAATGCAAATTTCAGCCCAACTAATCAACCCTGACAGGGTAGCATCACCTCGAGCCTGCCAGTCATTAACAAATGACCCAAGGCAGACCTGAGAAATGAAGAGGGCCAGTCCCAGATGGAGGAGGTCACGATGGAAGGTTCCAGAAACTTCAAAATGATATCACCATAGAGCAGAACCTTGACACCAAAAGGGAAACTGAGGCAGGCAGGAAGTCCCAATGTGATCCCCTCATGCCACTTATAATATTTCCTTCCTCTCTCTTCAAGACAGAAGTGAACTTGATCTTCTTGTTTAAACAGCAGTGGGTGGGTGAGGATGTGTGACAGTCTGTTATATTATGAGACCCTATGAGCCCTCTATGAGAATAATTAATCTGTTAATTACGTGATATACAGAAAACAGCAGCTTCTATGGCATGATCTCTGTCGCATTTGTTTCTCTATCCCCGAAGCATAAGCACTCTCCTTGGCATCTAGAAGGTCTTCAGAAATGTCTGTGGTCAAATCTTTGCTCCAGACCTCCCAGAGCCTCAGTATATCCGTCTGCAGGATGGAGGTAAAGAGAGCTTCGCTTTCCTCCAGGCTGTTGAGTGGATTGAATGTGGAGCTGTTGTTGGTCAACCACACGGTGATGTCTGACTGCCTCGCTCTGCCTGGTTCTGGCTTCTCTCTTCCCTCCTGTGCCTGGGTCGCAGCCAGCTAGACACAGCTGGCAGTCAGAGAGACACAAGGAGCTTCTGCCCTCTGCCCCCCGGCTCCCCATGCAGGCACCTTGTTCTCAAATATCCAGAATTTGAACCGAGAGCCTTGTACTTCTACTTCTTCCCAGGGGGAAATAGGTCAGAGATCCAGAGCTGGGGGCCGGCCATCAGCCAAATTCCCAGCTCTAACCCTTTCTACTTCTAGGGGGTTTGTTCTAAGGAAGGAGAGAAGGGGCAGAGAAGGAAAGTGCTGTCTCTGGTGCCGAGAGAGGGCGGGGGGGAGGCTGTGGGGAGAGGCAGGTTGGGTTTCACTGGCATTCCAGAGCAGGCTTTTGCTGTGTAGCTGAATCAGAGCTGAGGGAGCCACGGAGACCAGAGGAGCCTCAGAGCCGACTGTGGGCAAACCTGATAGCCCATCTGGAATCCATCCACAGCCTGGCCTGCCTTCCCTCCCTCCCTCCCTCCCTCCCTCCTCCATGCCCTGAGCTCATTGAAGGAGCCACCGTAGGGAAGCAGGGCCGGATGCCTTACCAGCAGGCTGGGCAGATCCCCCAGGTGCCAGCCCACAGGCCTGTGCTGCTCCTCCCAGCTCAGAAAGCACAGGTCCCCCCTGCACCAGCCCCTGGCATCAGTTCGTGCCCCTTCCTCTCAGAACCAGAGTGAGCGAACCTCAAAGCTCCCAGTAGCACAGAGGAAAGAAGGCGCCTCAGAGTTTGGACCATACCGAGGTTGTTCCAGGGGCCTGAGAGTGCCAGCCCCATTCCACGTCAGGAAGATGTCCAGATGGGCATCCAGGTAGCACTGGGCTTTCAGAATCCTCCCAGCCCTTGGCTGTCAGAGTCCTGAATCTCCTTGGATGTCTGGTGTCCCAAATCTCTCATCACTCCAATATCCTAAATGCCCAAACTCTCCCAATGGAAGGATCCCAGAGCTGGAAGACATGGCATTAAGCACAGAGCAGGGACAACCGGCTGCCTGCAGCCTCGCACTTTATCCTCAGCTCTGCTGTGGTGGTTCGCTTTTGACCTTGAGGGAGTCATTTGCTTTCTGAGGGACTCAGTTTCCTCTTCTCTAATAGGACACCGACCCCTGCAGGATGATCACGAGGATCATAGAGGAAAATTTGGATGACAGAAACAAAAAACAAAATGTCATCGACCAAGCACACTCTCTGCAGAGCAGATGATGATACAATGGCAGTTTCAGCAAAAGTGCCAGCCAGCCTCAGCTGGGAGACTCTGACCCGCTGGGCCCCTGTCCTCTGCCTCTCTAAGGCGGCCTCCCAAAGCCTGTAGAAGGGAGATTTATTCCTCCATTTTCCTGGCATCTTCCCTACCCCCCGGGTCAGTGGGAGTCATGGCAGCCTGGTCACCCACCACGTTTGATTAACCTTTGATCACACCCGTCCAGCACGTGGGGATGGACATCTGTGGGGCTCTCTCTCCTCTCCATGAGCAGGAAGGAATGCCCCCCACCCCCGGAATACCCTGTGCCTGGTGGGCTAGAAACAGAGCCCACCACAGGGAGGATCCTGCAAACTGAGGAAAGCTATCCATTTGCTGGAGAACCTAACGGGGTCAGAGGCAGCTCAGACCACCTGGAGGCAACCAGGCCCTTTGCCCACCACGAATCTCTTTTCACAACAAACTTTGAGAACAGCCTGTTTTCCCGTTTCAGCTTCCTGCATAGTGTTTGCCTAATCCGTCTGTCCAAAATCCCTCTCCAAACACGAGGTTTCCTGCCCAGCACTGGCAATCAGACAGCTAATTATCTGGGATTAGAAATGGGTGGGGGGGGCTCCCATTTAATTACAGGAAAAAATTAGCCCTACTGATGTGGGCAAAGCCACTGGGATTAGAATTGAAGTCCAGGTTTGAGAAGGCAGGTCAGTTTGGAAGGTGGGAGCACCCCGTGCTCCATCCCGGGGTCTTCTGCTCTTGGCTGCCTCTAGAGTCCGTGAGATGAGGGTAGAAGGAGGGTTCCAAGAGATTCTCCCTTGGGGGTCGGGGAGAGAGATGCATATGTGTGTTAGAGAGAGACAGGGAGAGAGGCAGAGACACAGCAGAGAAAGACAAAGAGAGGTAATAGACATGCAGAAAACTGGAATTGACAGGAGAAACACAAGGAAGAGAGGGAGAAAGAGATGGGCAAGTGGGAGGTGAACAGCAGGCATTTTGGGGACCAGCATTCTGTCCCGCAGTTGCTGTGGGCTAGCATTTCTGTCATGTTCCCTTTCAAGGGGGGAAGAACTGAAAGGCCGCAGAGGCAGGCCTCCCTCCTGCCTTCCTTCTTTCCCTCTTCCCACTCCTTCTTCTGGTGCCCGGCACACTGGCCCAGTATTGCCACACACAGCACAGGTGACGAATGTAGGGGGACAAGGGTGGGGCGGGGAGCATGGACTCCACTGGGCTCCTAGTGACGTTGAGTCTCTTCTGTGGCCTGAAGATGGGGCTTCCTGCCAGTCCTTGCTTTCTTCTCCTAGGAGAAGAACCTCCTGGCTCAGAGAAGCATTCACTCATTACCTAATTCATTCATTCTTCCGTTTTACAAATAGGGAGCAGTATTATGGGCCAGATGCACAGTGATCTATGGGTTTTCATTAGCCCAGAAGAATGCAAATTGACCTCTGGCTCTAAGTTGTGAGTGATAATCTCATTTCTTCCCCCTCTTCCAAGACCTCACGTACACTTAAACCATCCTGGGAATAGTCCAGAAACACACCCTGGCCAGCTCCTGCCCACAGAGGCAAGAGATATGAGCACACAGTGCAAAGACCTGAGAATACGTCAAGGGAACAGACAACAGAATGCAAATTTGTGCAGTACAGAGTATATGAGTGCATGAGCATAACTTCTTTCCAAATAAGGAATTAGGTGACTTATGAAAGATTTGGCAAACATATGTAGTGAAAACCAGTATGGAACTAGAAAGTTCAAGCCGTAAGAGGGGAGTGCAAATAAATATGCTAAGAATAAAGCCAATATAGGCACCAGCACCCAGCCTCAAATTTGGCCTGAGTATCCTGGCAGCCGAATCAAAAAGGGAAATGAGATGAACTAGAATTCTTAGTCTGCAATAGAAGTATACCTATTTTTTCAGGAGAGACAATTCCTGGACATTACATAAGTGATTTAATGATGTGAGCACTTGTACAGAAACCAGAACAAAATTTGACATCAAAATCAGAAGCCTCTTTTATATGGTAATTTCTTATATAAACTTCCACTAAAGTGCCAAGGCCGTGACATCCATGTAACAATTATCATTCAATGAATTACTCTCGTGGAGTAAACAACAATAAAAAGCAAGTAGATAAGGCCATTGAGGAAAGTGAAACTTGCTGGTTAAGCTTTTGTGGTCCAAGTTTGCGGCTTTCTGGAGCTCTAACTTGATTCTAGGATAGAATGCAATTTTTAAAGCAACCCCTTTGTGCTTGACACTCTGCTAAAAGTTGAATAAAATGAACTATATAGATTCAGCTTCTACATCTGGGAATTTATAATTTTTGTGGACACTTCTCTAGAGGCTCAGATAGCAGAATAAGAGCCTTAAAATGGTAGACAGTAAGATGTTAACGTCATACACAAGGCAAAGGTGAATGCATTTTGGGGAGGCATGCGGCTTAATAAAAGATTGTAGAATCAAACTGACCCAGGTTCCAAAATCTCTGTCTACCACTTACTGGCTATGTGATCTAAGGCAAGTTACCTGACCTCTCTGAGCCCCAGTTTCTTCATCAGTGAAACGGGTTTGGGGGATTAAAGTAGATATTTTGTGTAAAGTGCCTGGTGCCCCATCCAACATGTAGCATGTGCCCAATTAGTGGCAACTACACTCCATTCCAGGGTTACTGAAGAAGGTGACATTCCTAGCATGGGGAGAGGAGCCATGAGCAAGGGAGGAGACTCAGGAGTTCTCTGGTCCTTGCCAGGGTTGCTGGGGACCCATCGCTCCTTCTGAGAAATCCCCTCAAAGCCATCAGCTTCCTAATGGTTGGGACTGTCCAGGGCAGTTCTGCAGATGCTCCAACCTAAGTTGTCTCCCAGGAAGCCCCAGAATTCTCTCCCTCTCTGCTCTGTTTCTATCACAACTTGACTGGGAAACCCATGACCCTCCTTTCCCTCGCCTGTTTTCGTTCCTCTTCAGAAATGCCCAGGACTTGGCCTTTCAGCAAAGGAAGGCCCATATCTCCTTGTAAGGCAGGCCCATCCTTCCCCGTCCAGCCCTGTGGTCTCCCCATACCTCAGCCCTCAGGGGCTCCTCCTCTGCTGGTCACGGCGAGGTTCAGGTGTCAGGTAGGGTGAGGGGCACCACCTCCTGCTTCTCCTTGAGGCATCCTTGTCTAGACTGGATGGCAGCCAGTCCCAGGCAGCCTCTAAGTGACAGCAAAGTGGGGGGGGGGGATGGGAAGCCACATGATGTTCCCCCGCCCACCCCGACCACACCTCCCTGACAGCCAGGGACCCAGAGCTCCCCTGAGCCACAGAGCTGGGCAGGAAGAGAGAGGCAGATCCAGAGCATCGCGGTGTTGAGCCAGGGGCCAGGCACACACCGGGCTGCTCCTTCGGACACATCCCTTTTGCCCAGCCTCTCTCCCTCTGCTTTTTTTTTTTTTTTATTTTATTTATTTATTTATTTATTTATTTATGGCTGTGTTGGGTCTTCATTTCTGTGCGAGGGCTTTCTGTAGTTGCGGCAAGTGGGGGCCACTCTTCATCGCAGTGCGCGGGCCTCTCACTATCGCGGCCTCTCTTGTTGCGGAGCACAGGCTCCAGACGCGCAGGCTCAGTAGTTGTGTCTCACGGGCCTAGTCGCTCTGCGGCATGTGGGATCTTCCCAGACCAGGGCTCGAACCCGTGTCCCCTGCATTGGCAGGCAGATTCTCAACCACTGCGCCACCAGGGAAGCCCCTCCCTCTGCTTTTTTTTTTTTTTTTTGCAGTTTCTCTGGTACTTTCCAGCTCACTGCCAAATTGTCAAAAGCTATGAGAGGCAAAGTGCTGTTCAGTTAATGATCCCAATCCCTGGAGAGGTGGAGCGCTCTTTTAAGAGAAAAAAATAGAGAGGAGTTGGGGGTGTGCGAGGGGCAGAGAGGGGGATGCTTTAGTACTTTAAACAAAAGCTAAGCTGCAGCTCCTTCTAGCTCTGTTTCAGGAACAGATTAGAAGTGGGGAGGTTTGCCCCGAGCGGCCTTCTCTCTGTGGGGAAAGGCCTGGAGCCTCCCCCTCACTTTTCTCTTTTTCACAGAGTAGAAAGGGGCTGAATCAGAACGCTGCCATCCTTTCGGGCCCAGTGGCCTCCACCCTCCGCGTCCCCAGCATAGGAGACCCCAGCAAAACCATCCCTTCGCACTCAGGGAAGCTGCCTGCAAAAGCAGCCTGCAAGCTCCCACAGTGCAAAGGGCCCCTGCTGCTCCTCCGCCCCCTCCACACCCCCTCCTCCTTCTCCAGCTGCTCCCTGGGAAAGGACTGAGAGTAGGGGGTGACCGATGGTCCCAGTGGACCCCTGAAGAATTCCCTCCCTGCCCAGTTTTCCTCCTCAGTCTGGTCCCACCCAAGTCTATGGATCAAGAGCAAACCAGCCAAAAATTCTTCACCTCCGTGCAGCTCTTTCCAGCATTCCAAGTGCTTTCACGTTCCTTATCTAATCTGTTCTCACCACAGCCTTGTCATGTAGGCTGTACTGTTTTTTACCAGTTTTGCAGATGAAGAAAGTGAGAATTAACTCCCTTGGCTGAATGCCCCTGTGTGGCCTCCACCCCCAGTGAGTTAAGACATCAGCCCTGACTGGACAGTCAACACCTCTCAGAAGGGAATATGGAAGTGTGGGGCTTGAAAGATCTAGAAAGGAAACCGAAAAACCTCTGTAGAGGCTGCCCTCTTCATAGAGACGAGACCTGCGTGCCCTTTAATTTCCGTCATCTCCAAGTGTGATCTGCCTTTGGGCGGGGCAGGGGGTATTTTTTAAGTTATTTTGGTTCATATTGTCCCTAGAACAGTTCCCTGCCATCTTGATACCTCTCATCTGTTCACATCCTCAGACAAAAATTCTATCAGCTGCGAAAATGCAGCCGCACCTTGGATGCCATGGTGTGTGGCTGCCCAGAGCCCAAGAGTTCATAGCATCCTGGTAGTGGGATCCTCTCAGGGGTCGGGAGGATGGGCAGGGAGCAGGGGCTGCACTTTGCTGAGCCTTGAGCCCACTGGATGTTTTGCTAATGCTCACAGAAAGGACGGTACAAGGTTTGCTCCGTACAAGGCTTCCCTCCTTCACTACCCACCCCCAGTGAGCTCCTGGCACCTGCTGCACTGTTGTACCCAGGCACCAGCAGGGGCTCCATGCTGGCACTGTGCCCAGCAGCTGTGGGGCGTCAGCACAGGAGGGGGCGGGCATCGAGGAGAAGCAGGGGTCCAGCCAAAGAGAAGTTGGTGACCGGGAAGGGTCTCTGAGCAGCAATGCCAGGGCGTGCAGCTAGAGTCCATGGCAGATCGAGCAGATGAGACAATCCTTGCTCACCAGCCCCACCCCATCCCACCTTGATTAGAATGATCTGGCCCCAGAAGAACAGCAATGAATTAATTAGGGGTCTGTTGTCATGAAGCAGCTCATTATTAGAGTCTCTCTTCTGGGAGGGGAGATGGGGAAAGGTGTGAAGATGACAGCTATTCAAACAGAATCTTTTAAAGAGCTAGACCCTCCCTCAGCTGTCTGTTCTGCCCTTGGGCTCTGCCAGGAAGTCAGACACACCAAAGCCTACAGGGCTGCCCTGCACTGCACTGGCCACCCCAGATTTCAGGGGGTGGAGGCTTTCTGGCCTCACTTCCCTTCCCTTCTCTGACCCTGTTTCTCAGACCCCAACTCTGACCCCCATCTTCATGATCTTAACTCTTGCTCTCCATCTGCCTTTGAGCCAGCAGAGCTCCAGCTTAGTGGCCCTGGAGTTCTTTTCAGAGCAGCACCTTGAGTGTTTATAGTACTTTCCTCCTAAGAGCTCTTAACAGTCCAACGAGAGCCAAAAAGATCATTTCAACAGACACTAATGCATATAGTGTGTTTGTGCTCCAGGTTCCAGAAGATTTGGTTGCAGGGGGCAGGGGGATGCATGGAACAAGATTCCCTCCTCTCCCCATTTTTTCTAGAGATGGGAAAACAGAGGCCCAAGAGAATTGAGTTCTGACTCTCTGCCTACCAGCTCTGTGACCTTGAGGAAGTTTCCTCACCCCTCTGTGCCTCAGGTTCTCATCTATAACATGGGATAATAGGGTTCTTGTGAGGATTAAATGAGAAGAAGTGTATAAAGCCCTTGGCATGGTATCTAACAATAATAGGGGTTAAATAAATGTGGGCTGTGACTTCTGTTCCACTCCTGCCTGCTTTCAGCAACAAGAATCCATCCATTCCATCAGCCTGTGTTATTGAGGTCCTGCTCTGTTCACAGTAGTACCCAGTACAGTGAGGCATATGGAGCTGCACAAAACATTGTATCTGTTTTCTAGGGACTTACAATCTTAGGAAAGATAACTGCACATGTTCACAAGTAACTGTGCCAAGAGTCACACTAGATACTGTCGGAGTTCAAAGGAGGGATCAATACAGGCTTCATGGAGGAGGTGGCATTTGGGTTGGGTCTTGAAGGATGATTAGGATCTAGCAGGTAAAATAAATTCTTAAGCAAAGGCGTAAAGACCAAGAACCTGGGGACATAATTGGAAAATGGTGAGAAGGCTGTGTTAGCTAGACCCCTGAGTGACAAATTGAGGCATGTGAATTTTTCTAAATTATCAATAGGGACAATTAAAGGTATTTTGTGTGTGTGCATGGATTCATGCAATGATTTCCTTTTTTTTCGTCTTCCAAAAGTAGTGTATGTTCATCATAAAAAAAAATAAGAGACTGAGATAAGCGAGAGAGAAAACTACAAACACCTGAAATTTAAGGATTTTGCATACAGAAAAGGCAGGATCAAATAAGTGTTTTAAGAAGATTAATCTGGCAGTGTTTGGTAGAAGAGATTAGAGCAGGAATATGCTGGAAGCAAGGAAATTTCTCAGGTTATCGCAGTAACACAGATAACAGGCAATAAAGACTCAGACCTAGCCGGTTAGCAATGGGAAGAGAAATACAGTGACATGGATGTGCTTCTCTCAGTTACCACGCATCTTCTGCACCATGGTAGACACAGGCCACATGCGTTTTTTTTTTAAATAACTTTTCCTTTTAAAACCTCATGGAGTCTCCTGCATTCAGGCACAAGCCCAGTGTCAGATAGCCGTGCTCACAAACCTAGACCTCCCTTCCCATCCTTCCAGCCCGAAATGCCATCCTCAGCGTTAATGAAAGCAAGAGATTACTGTTCCAGATTATAAAGTGCAGCGCAATTTTAGGCCATTGAAAAGAATGAGTTAATTAAAGAGGGTAATAACCCTCTCTGGCGCCCCGCCCTTTGCTCCTTTTCCAGCTGCAGGTGGCCTTCTTTGTCACACTGGAGGAGACAGCTATATGATCTATTTTGTTCCCCAGGAGTTATCTCCAGGGACACCCAGCACTTTTTAGATGTAATTTTTAGTCCCCGTGCAGGCATTGTCCTCTTGTTTGACTTACGGAAAACCGAGGCCCCAGAGGGAGGCAGAGTGAAAGAGAGGAGTACAGGCTTTGCAGTCAGGCAGCTGCAGCTTGGAGCCCTGCTCGGCTCCTTCCTGTGTGATCCTGCTCTAGATACTTTACGTTTCTTATTCTGTGAGATGGGAAGACCTACTGCACAGAGTTTTCAAGATTAGTCATGTTTGTATCCCCAACTTTTTGCACACTGGTTGTCATGCTCAATAGATTTTCCATAAATATGTTGAACTAATTGATAAAGGGAGCTAAGTGATTCAAAGCCCTCTGTATGTCCAGTTCCAGAAAGTGCTAGTTTCCTTTGCCCCACCAGCTCCCGCTGGAAATTTTCCAAGGTAGTAGTTAACCTTGAGCATATGTCAATATGCCTCATCTTCACTGCATCCTATTCCAGGGCTTGGTGAAGTCTGCATTGCCTCCACATGGACCCTAAAGGTTGCTTCTAAATCATTCCCAGTTCAAAAAGCCTAAGAGGTTAGATTCTATCCCGATACCACCAGGGCATCCCCAGGCCGGTAAACTGGGTGTGATGCCTTGAATGGAGATTCCGAGAGTCCAACATTGCTAGAGTTGTGGGTAAACAGAGATTCCGATTTAGCAGGAGACACTCATTATTCTTTATGAATTCCTCCTGCTACCCCTCTGTGCTCCCCCCAACTCTGTGCGCTCCCGGTGAATTATTGCTTTGCTGCTGCATGATTTGATTTCATCTGAGGCTGCTTAATGCTTCTTCCATCCCTCGCTGTGTTTATCTTATTGTTTCCCAGAACAATCAAGTGTTTCCTCTTCCCCTGGCAGCTTCATCTTGTTCCCGGAGCCTCCTGACCTGCCCAAGTCTTGACTGGGAGCAGCCTTGAAAGGTGGGGCTGATCTAGGGTCAGAGCCCTGTGCTCCAGAGCTGCCCCACGTCATTCAACTCTATAAGCTCTAGTCCCTTGTCCTGGGCCTTGGAGTTCCAAGCCCTCCCTGACAGAGCGAGAACCAAGAGATTGGATTCTGGTGCTTCTGGGACTTGATGTCACTCTCCCCTGAGTCGCAAAGGGAGAGGCCCCTGGGACAGCAGCTGGTGCCCTTGTAAAGTGCAGTTTGTCCTTCACCCCAGGAAGGTGTGAAGAGAGGCTACTCCTCACGGTTCTGTGGGCTACTGGATGGTGATTGCTTGGTCACCTACCCCTGGCTGATGAGAAGCAAAGAAGCCATGATTTAGAAGGGAATCCCACTCCAGCCAACCTCCCCAACCTAACCCCCGAACACTTACCTTGCTCAGAGTACATGCTCAATAAATATTCACCACATCCCCGGTCCTCGTAAGCCAGAATTCTCAGATTGTCCCAAGATGCAGAAGTCCAGAGACAGGTGGTTCCTCTAGGGACACCCTCCCTCCCTTCCAGGAGAAAGCCCACCATGGGCTGGCCTTCTGAAATCCAGGAGCCTCTAGCCCCGTGCTCCCCTCTGCTAGCTCATCCACCCCCAGCTTAATATCTAGGGCAGATTCCTGACATGCACAGAAATAGAAATAATTGTACATGGAAATGTCAGTCTCCAGTGTCAAAGCCCCTGTGATTGGCCAACAACTCACTGGGGACCAGTGCTGGAAGCATCTGCATGTATGTGGGAGGATGTGTGTGTGCGCACGCACACAAAGGTGAGGGCGGCCAGAATTCTCAAAGTTTAGCACACCTTGGTGACCTCCTTCCTTCTCGTGGACAGGAGGGGTCCTTGGCTCCCCTCTTCCTCATCTCTCCTGGCTCCGTGCAGCCCACAAGCCAAGTTTTCCAGGCTCCTGTGTTCCTCTCCAATCATCCAAGCATTTAGGGGCAGGCTCCCAGCTGTCCTCCTGGGAGCTTCGGCCCACTTGACTGTGACTCTGCATGGATAGTTAATGTTTGCACAGCTCGGGGGCTGAGAGGGGACATGAGCCAGAGGCACCCTGGAAGTCACTGCTGCTGCTTCTGTGTGTGTGTGTGTGTGTGTGTGTGTGTGTGTGTGTGTGTCTATGTATGCATGCACGTGTAGTGTGTGCAGGATAGAGGGAGGAAGAATCTCAGAGACTGGCTTTACCAAAGACTTCAATCTATAAATAATTCGGGTCATGAAACTCTACAAAAATAAACTTTAGCATGAATCCTCGCCCTCGCAGCACTCAATGCACAGCTGCAGATACACTTGCTCATTAACTCATTCCCAAGTTCAGTCTGAGCAGCACCAGGCCTTCTTCACCTTTCCCCTCTTTAAAGGTCTCAAAGTGTACACACACACACATATACATATACACATACACACACACACACGCGCGCGCGCACACACACACACACACAAACACTCATAAGCCCAGAATCCTGAAGCCAGAGATAAAATCAAATAATAAAGGCCTCCTCCAAAGGGAATTCTAGGACACATGGTGACGAGAACTGCTGAAATTGTTGTTGAGCCCTCAATGACTACATGTCAAAAACTCACCCTCTCCAAATACTCAGGTCTGACAAACCAAGTTTCCAAGAAATCTGGGCTTGGACATAACAATAACACTTTTATATTTATATCACACTCTAAAGTTTCCAAAGAACTCACATTTCCTTCCCCTCCTGCTTTTCAGTTTAGGTATCACCTCCTCCAGGAAGCCCTCCCCTCAGTCCAGGTGAGGTGCTGCCCTGCCCTCCATGCCGGCCTCCCTGGGATCCCCATGCAAACCTCCTCTCACACGGGGTGGCCCAGGTGTGTGTGAGGACTGATTGGATTGTCTGTTTCCCCATTCCTGGGGCTTCCTAAGGGGATCCTTTCTCGAAGTGTCCCCGGCTCTTAGCACAGCCCTGGCTAACGGGAGGCACATCCTGAATGAATATTGCACAGTACCGAAATTCAATGAATATTGGACAGTACCGAAATTCGCAGCTACAGAAACTATCACACAGACAAGTGAAGTGACTTGCCTGAAGTCACATAGCCAGTTAATGAGAAAGCTGGGATTAGATCCCAGCCCTGCAGACGCAAACCAGTGCCTCCCTCTGTGTGGTGATGTCTCTCAAACCAATCTATTTCCTACTGAGAGGCCCAAGAAGATTCCCAATTCTATTGCTCTGCAGCAGCTCTTGCAACAAAAAAGATACTACTACTGCTACTACTACTACTACTACTAATAATAATAATAATAATAAAGTGATGTTAGAGTGTCAAATCCTAAGTAAAAGCTCCATAATTTAGGACTAACTAGGGAAGAAATTGATGCATAAAAAAAGAGTTTGGAGGGGCCTGCAGATAAGCTAGTTAATTGGATATGCTGATTTAAATTGGATAGTCAAATAAAGAGGCTGTCATTAATTTCTGTACAGACCTAGCTGTGATTTAAAGGAAAGCTACTACTAATAGGATTACTATTTCATTCTCATTTCAAAGAGGCACCTCCCACCAGGAGGACCAGACAGTAAATCTCCCCTGGTTTTCACCTCACATCCTCCTGCCCCAGAGCCGGCCCTGATAAACTGCCTTTTAGCCTCCCAGCAGGTCCCCCCAAATTAGGCTCTGAGTTTATTGTTGCCTCTAGGAAGTAGGTGTTTGTCCCACTTTGGCCACTTCCTCTTTTTTTGGGGTCTGAAAGAGCTAAAGAGAGTATTTGGACTCTCATCTGCCCATCTACTCTGTTCTCGGCTGCAGTGAACGGCTGTGTTCGCACATTATTATCTCTTAGGAGAGTCACAGGGTGGCTGAGAATCAGGCTTTATGTGGGAAACCCAATACTGCCACCCTTTAGTTGTGTGATCTTGGGAAAGTCACGTAACTCTCCATGCCTCCAATTTCCCATCTGTACAATGGGAATAATAATAATGTTTACCTCATGGGTTCTTGTACAGGTTAAATGAGTTCATTTTTGTTAAGTACTTTCAACAGCACCCAGCATATTGTAAAAGCAATAGAAGTGGTAGCTATTAAATTCTTTAGGCCAACAGGGCCCTTTGAAAATCCACCAAGATCATCCTCACTACCTTCAGGCAGGGCCACATTTAACCATGAAGCAAAAGAAGTCATCCCGTGTTCAGAACCCTCCTGAGAAAGAAGGTACAGTCTTCTGTGGTCACCCACTCTGTAGTCAGGGCTCCTCATGACAGGAATTCTTACTAGAGCTAGCCTAAATCTCCTTGCACAATGGTTTAGGCACATTTTGTCTTTTGCTCATCTTCGTAGAGAATGTCACCCTCCATTGTAGCACACTGCCCTTCTTATCCCACCTTCTGAGCTTTGTCCAAGCAAATTGACACCACTAGCTCTGCATGTCCGCTGAGGTCAAGCCCTCCCAGGAGAGGAGGAGCCCAAGTAGAAAGACGGGTTGAAGTGACTGGCTTTCCCCTGTCTGCATCACCTCCCTCCTCTGACCCTTCTCCATGCTCCTCCTCTGCCTGGTTGGATGCCTGGCTGGGGCCTGTGCAACTTGGTCTGATAGTACCCTTCTCTTGGATTGGATTCATGGCCTATTTCAGTGTATTGTTGTCCTTGTGGTCATTGAAACCTGTCCCTGGAGACACAAGCTCAGAAGCTGAAGAGAACTCACTTTGTGGGACACCACAGAATAGACTCAATCTGTTGCATTTTAAAATCCCACTTTTGTTTGGGACTCTGTCACAGTCTCCACCACCACCCTGTGTCTGGAAAGGATGGAGGACAACATTGAACCTCAAAACTTCCCATCCAAGACAGAGAAAGATGGGGACTCGTGTGCTTGAATTACAGTAGGGCCCACCTTTGTCCCTCCTCAGTCACAGGGCGTTCTCTTCATCAGCCATGTGCTTTCCTCTGGACCACATCGGCTGGAGCTGGTGGGAGCCCCAGGTCCACCCCTGACTAGCTATGTCCATGAATGGAAGCGCTTGGATGAGATGGGCTCCAAAGCCCTACAGCTCCGGCAGTTTTCATAAGTCTGTGATTCTCCTGTGACAGACCCTGAGAAGATTGCTCCTTCCTGTTATTCAGAGAGGAAAACTGAGCCTTTGGGAGACGAGGTAACTGACCTAAAAGTATACCATTAGGCAGAAATCAAGCCCAGACAAGAACACAGTCAGAGCAGAAACCCAGGAACCCTGAGTCCCACTTTGGTGTGTTGCCCGGAGGGAGCAAAGGGAATTAGGGAAGGGAAAGACCTCTGCCGCCCAGTTGGCCTCCCCTGCCTTCTGCCTGCCAGCCCTGCCCCCACCTCATTCCCTTTGACCCCCAGCCTCCTGGCCCCCTTCTCCATCTTCTCTGTCCTCCTGTTGGTATCTTGGAGAGCTGCACCAGCTCAAGGCAGATAGCATGGGATGAGGGAGTAAGTAGGGGTGCACAGACTTCTTAGGCAATACCGCTCTTCATTCCAGGGATTTAGACTGAATGAAATAGGATAGCTTAGTTCAGGTTCAGTACCAAGAACATTTTCTGTTCTGGGTTAGTTTCAGCTCTGATGTCTGAGAGTTATGTAGGTTTGACTCTGGCTTCAACTGCTTTATTGAAAGATTGGGATTGTAGACAGAAAAAAAACAAACAAAAAAAACTGTTTAGGTCTCTTATTCAGAAAAAAGTTAATGGCTGGGATTAGTCCTAACTGTGATGCAGCAGAGTATGTGATGATAAATTGTCTTTGGTTCAATTCAGCTTCAACCTGGCCATGGGTACCATCTAGTCCTGGGGACCACAAAGGGCCAGACATGGCTTTCCTCCTTCTGACTTTGTGCGCCCAGGCTCTTGGGGACGGGGCTGCTTCACCTGGCAGAGGGTTAACCGGCCTCCCCAGGCGGGGAGATCCTGGGCTGGCCGTGGCGTGGGAGGCTGGTTCCTCAGTTCCTGGGGCTGAGCCAGTGCTCGGAGGAGACTTAAACATCCCTGGAGAGGAGCAGTTGTCACAAGGAGGGTGGTGAGAAGCACTGGGACATTTCCCATTTGGAGGAGGAAGCAGAGCTTGAACTCTCCCATTTTATGGAGACGGAATATTGAGGTTAAGCCAACCAGAAGTCGTGACTATCACATCTCCCCCTACCTCCTGCAATAGCCCAAGAACTTTTGTGATTAAAAGCTACTATATTTCTAGAAGGACCTCATGGAAATTTTGGATTTGTCCATCTGAGAGAGAATGCTGCTCTGAAGGTTAAGGGGAACTATTTTAATTGTGGGGCATTTTCCCCGACTGAGACCCTTGTTCTTCCCTCTGCTTGAATCCATCATGAGATTTGCTCCAGGGTGGAAAGCAGTAGCCTCAGCCCCACACCATCATTCCTGACCCCAGAGTCTTCCTCTGCCCTATGAGAATGAATTAAATGACCCCCTGACCCCTCCCCTGGAAGGAGGGGCTTTAGTGACAGTTGCCAAGGCAACAGCTTGGAACAGCAGGAAGCCACTAGCTAGGCAGAAAAAAGGTCGAAAGAGGAGCTTAGGGGAGAAGGAGAGTCCAACCCACAGTGGGGAGTTACTGGGGTAGGAATGGCTGAGAGCAGAGTTTCTTCGGTTCCACTGAGGTCACCTCCTCATCTTTAAGCCCAGAGCTCCCCAAGTCACCCATCAAAGCAGACAAGGAGAACCTGGTACCTCTGACTCTTGGGCCTGCTCCAGTGTTCCCACCCCTGGGGTCTAGGCCCAGCGCCTCAGGCAGGAAAGTGCTGTTTCTGCCACTAGGAACTCCAGAACCACTGTGCCCAATCCCACAACGGGCTCATGGTCTGCTTCTCACTCACTCCAATCCAGCCCAACTCTACAGGCACAGACCACACGCTGGCTCAGGCCCCTCAAGTACACAGATTCTCAGGAGGGTAGAAAACTTTGAATAGAAGCACTGGTCCTACCCTCCCAACTCTGCAAGAAATAATGCTCTTGACCCTCTCTACTCAGCCAATAAAAACTGAACATGTATCCATTCATCCATCCTTGTGTGTTTATTGTGGCATCAGGCACCAAGCTTAGCCCTTGCAATGAATAAGTCATGGTCCTTGCTCTCAGGAGCTCTCGGTGGGGTGGGAGAAATGGGCAGAGGGAAGAAGATGGTTAGAAGTCCAAGAGAGAAATCAAAGGGAATAAGAGGGAAAGACTTCATCTTAAAATTGTCCACTGAAAATTGTCTTTTGACCTCACTTTGATTTAGCACTAAAGAGCCCACGATACTTCATCAGTTGGTTCATAGTTCATGTCCTTTCAGCAAGCATTTCTCAAGCATTTCCTTTTATCCATCACCAGCTGTGTTCCCAGCTCCATTCTAGTCCTCAGAGGCTAGTCCTCAGAGAAATAGAAAGCCTTCCTGCCTTCAAAATGTTGGCGGACTTATGCACGTGCGAGGCAATTAGAGAACAATTTAAGTAGGTAGTCAATACGCGTTAGCTAGTACGTATACAATGAACAAGTCAATTGATTATAATCCCAGGACAAAATGTCTGGTGGATAAAAAGCCATCAGGGTGAGGAGCAATTAGTGTGGTGGAGAGATTGAGGAAGGCTTCATGGGGAAAGTGAGCTTGAGCTAGAGGGGGTTTAGTTGGACGGACGACAAAGAAACAAGCGGGGGTTGGCAATATTGGTCAAGAGTCAGCTGCTGTGTTGGGAACAGGAAACCTAGTGGTGAGAGCACATTCAAACTATGGACTCCCTGCCATCACCTTTTTGTATGAGGTGCTGGTCCTTAGGGACCTCTCTCCACTGAATTTCCAAATTCTGTGTAGAGCTTAGACTAGAGGAACACTTCTCAAACCCCCCGACTAGCAGCATCCACATTAGCTGGGAATTTGTTAGAAATGAAAATTCTCAGGCCTCATTCCCACTGAATCAGAAACCCTGGGGTGGGCCCAGGGGTGCATTTTCCCAATCCCTCCAGGTGGTTCTCAGGGCATGCTGGTTTGAAAA
Source organism: Eubalaena glacialis (assembly GCF_028564815.1). NCBI lineage: Eukaryota > Metazoa > Chordata > Mammalia > Artiodactyla > Balaenidae > Eubalaena > Eubalaena glacialis. Next base: position 39,963,059 of record NC_083718.1, on the reverse strand, counting down.
CCACTGGGCTACAATCAGTGCTTTTAGACCCTGGCCACTCACTAGATTCACCTGGGAAGCTTTGAAACCCAACGAAGATGCCAGGGTCCCAGGCACAGAGGTTCTGATGAATGGATCCAGCCATATTTTTTTTAAAACTCCCCAGATGACTCTAATGTATATCCAGGTGTGAGAAGCACCAGACTAAATGACTTCCAAGTCCTTTCTGACTTCTTATCCTGGGACGGGCTCCGAGATTCTCAGATTTTTGTTCTCAGGGATTCCCGGCTCACCAAAATCTCCTGGTGGATTTGCACACATTCAGGGGATATGTTTGGGGTCAGAAAGACCTTTCTGAGATCCTAAAATCTTGAATCTCTTGATGACCAGCTCTCTGATGGTTTGTGTGCTGGTCCCACCATCCTCTCTTACTTGCCCGAGGCAAAAGCACTCTGTGCAGATGTTGATTCTCCTACCCCAAACACAAATAAGTGTGCACAAGCACACACTCCCACACACCCTCATCATGCAGTGCTATAAATATATGTACACACACACAAGAATAACCATATAGGGATATTCAGATCACACCTAAAAATATATACACGCACACAAATAAACCCACCATCAGAAGTCCCAGACCAGCACACTCAGACTGCTTGGAAAAGGATTCCTCTTGGTGGAAGTTGGGCTGTTTGAATTAAGAAGCACCTCTGTCTTCCCTGTAACCTAGCCTGCTTCAGGGTAGCACTTGGGGGCAGGATGTAGGGATTATCTTCTATAAACTACCTGCAGGTAAACCCACAGGGGACCACTGAGTACAGATGCTGAGGATGCCCTTTTTTCTTTTGCAGATTCGAGCCGATGGTCCCCCCCATGGTGGGGTCCAATATGAGATGGTCTCCGTGCTCAAAGATGGGAGCCCCATCCTCCGGGACATGGCCTTCTCCATTGATCAGCGCTACCTATACATTATGTCTGAGAGACAAGTAAGTGCTGACACACATCCCTCCTTTCCAGAGCCCAGGAGGAGCAGATAACCAGTGACATTTGTTCAGAAGCTATTCCATCAAACAAGAGAGACCCCTGGGCCTGCTGCTCAGGGGTCCTAGGAAGCTTTTGCGGGGAGTCAGAGAGAAGCAGTTGGGGCCAGCCACTTCCTGGAGCCTCTCTTTAGGCCACAGACCCTGTCTCAGCATGTGATGAACAGCCCCACAAGAATGAGCCAGACTGCACGAAGCAGCTTGGTGTGATTAGGAGGTAGATTTACTGCTCCCAGGCCCACAGAGTCTGCTGCTCAAGAGAGCCAAAGAGGTGTAAATAATCCAGGCCTCCAGGCTGGGAGAGATAGACCCAAGATAGGGCCCAGAAGGAGATAAAAGTCTTGGGCTGAGTCTTAGACTGATGCAGGGTAGAAGCTGGCCAGCTCTGGGAAGCTGTAGCTCTGCCTGCAGAGCTGGGGAGGCCAGAGAAATAGAATTCTGTCCTTTTCTGGGTAACACCTGAGTGGGTTCCCCACCCTCTTGGATGAAATGTTATTCCCTCGGGTTATATTTGATCTGAATATGTGGGAGCAGAGAGAAGGCAAATGCAGGGAGAGCCATGGTGAAGGACAAGAGAAGGACAGGGGAGTCCCCAAATCAGTGGAGGTGCAGAAAGCAAAGCTTAGACCTTAGGAAAGGCCGGCTCCTTCCATTCATTCAGTCAGTGGGTCAACAGTTAGTCAGCAGGACTGGTGATCTTGACATTGACCTGAACATGGTAAGTAAGATAAAGGACAAAAAAAAGGGAAAGGACTGTGAATCTGTTTTGGTGCTGAGGACACTGACTTAGAGGCTAGACAAGGACGCGGCGCTGGAGGACCAGTGAGCTTTCTCAGGGTACCTCCCCACTCAGGTGTTATTCTCAAAATACTCTGCAAAGATTCCAGGTGTCTGTCATCAAGTTCACCCTGCCCAGAGTTCTCTTTCCCTCCTCCCTTTTTGTATGTGTGAATTCTGAATCGGGGACAAGGGATGAGTGGAAGGAGGAAGAGGTGAATGGGCACATGATGGCATAAGGGTAGCAGGGATGCAACTTTAACTTGAAAATTACTTCCTGAGAAGAGATGACACAAACCATATGCTAATTGTATGCAAATTACATCCAGATCCTCTTGGACCCACCTGTCTTTTTACCTTCTTTCATGTAGCCCCCATGGTTGAGGCATAAACAAGTCCAGATGCAAACTTGTAACCCTAAAAAAAAAATTACTGGGCATGTATTTATGGGGAACAAGGTACTGGAAAAACATCAAAATGAATGGGACTTGGTCACTACCCTTAAGTTGCTTACAGTCTAACAAGGAAATCTTTATCATCAGATTGGAGGCTATAAATGCTCTGCCTTTCCTTCCTATTTGTCTTTGTTTATAAGACAAAAGGTTATTTCTTAAACAAAACTGATAGGTAGGCACCATACAAATTCAAACAATACATACAGAAAAGGAAATAACAAGTTCCCAAACCCCACACCCCCAAATGTAACACCATGTTAACATTTGGTGAACATCATTCCAGATGCTTCTGCAGAAATATCTACAGATAGAAGGGTGGGTGGAGAGATAGCCCCCTAGACCGGTGCATAAAAGGATGGTCACTGGGATCAAATAGACCTACGTTAACATGATATTTTCAAAAGACGTTATGTATGGCTGAGGACCAGGCTGGTAACTCTGGATAAAAATTCTTTCTTGGGTTCTCTGAACCCCATGAAATAGAAAAGCAGAAACAGCAAATAGAAGTGAGCAGTGAGACCTCAGTGGAACTGAGAAGATGCCAAGGCACATATTTGGGCTGCATATCTTTTAGTCAAATGAGATGCTTTCTGAAATTGAATTCAAAACGTGGCCGAAGAGGAGGGCTGGAGGCTGATAAGTGGACTTCAGGGAATACAATGACCTCTTGAAACCATATCGGATGTCGTCTCTGAGAGCATCAGCTCTGGCTAAACCAAGTGTCTGCATAGCTTATTTCTAAATAATCCCTCCTTTGGTCTCATCTTCTGCATCTGCTGCTTGGTTCCTGTCAGTTGGCACCAAATAGAAGGGCTCACTAGTAGCCAGTCATGCTGAGCAGATATAGGAGGAATTTGGGTTTAATGCCATGGGACTCTCTTGAATCAGGTGAGATATTAGTCAAGGGAGATCCCTATGCCAGGTGGAGCCGTGATCAGCGGGCAGAGTCAGAGGGGGGCTGTTGGTGGAGCTCGGAGGCCGGTCACTTGGAGAGCCACAGGCCATGTGGCAGTAGGTAGCCCGGTGATTTCACCAGGGGCTGGGTCCGGGGATGAGGGCCAAGAACACCTCAGGAGGGCCATCTGTCTGAGGCCGAGCAGCCAAGAGTACCGGGTGTTCACAGACAGCTCGGACCTCTTAAAGGAAACAGTTGAATGTGTGGCAAGAGAACAGTCAGTGGAAATAAAGTCAAATGACGTGGGTTCTAGTTCAGCTTTTGCTCTAACTGAGGTCCGAAGCTCTCAACATTTTATAACTGGGTGGCCTTAGACAAGTCACGTCACCTCAGTATGTCTCACAGGGGTCGATGTGAGGCTTGGCTGAGACAGCAAGAGGGCAATTCCTTTCACGCCACCTCACACACCGCGAATACTCATCGTTCAGATTCCTCACGGCCTGTCCAGCTTTCAGCCTTTACGATCCCATTACTCAGGAGGGCGGTGACCGTGGGTGGTGATTAGGAGGAAGCTAAGTGGCGGCACACCCAGCAGGGCTCAGGCCGAGCCAGGAGGCCTATATTCTAGTCCTGGCCTACCTCTAACCAGCTGGCTGACCTAGACCCTGAACTTCTCAGGGACTCAGTTTCCTCAGCTTGAAGGATGGAAATAATAAATCGAACTTTCTAGAGGCTCTTTCAGACCTTAAGGAGACCTGTCTAAGGTCTTGGGATCAGGACTCTTCTCCGTCTCCAGAAGACAACCCCAAAAGCGCAGGAAACAGCCTTGAGGTTAGACCAAAAGAAGTTTCTGAACGAGTTTTATGAGTCCATGCGTGCCCATATGAACTCCTTCCCCGAAGGGTAAACACTGCAGTGAGGGTAGAAACGCTGGCGGCTATGGATATGCAGATTCCTGTTTTGAGGCAGTCATTTAACAATTTGGAGTTTCCTAAAAGACCTAAGACCTTGTAAGACATCGTGGGAATGGGGTTTCCCACCGCCTCACTTTCCAGTAAATCTCTGGGCAGCCTACTCTCACCCCTGCCTTCACCATGTCCCCAGCTCTTGTCTCCCTGTTCCCCTCCCCCTCCCCCAAATCATGGCACTTATTGTATCCTTGATGCCACAAGAGAGTAGAACCAAGTCTCTGGCCTCCAGTTTTGCCTAGACAGGTTTTCATCTCCCCATAGAGCTAGAACAATCCAATATAGGCTCATGTGCGCTCTCTCCCTCTCTCTCTCTCTCTTAGTTAATTAAATGTAATTAAGAAATAGGACTAGTAAGAAGTGTTGCGTCATTAGTGCCACTGCCTAACAAGTCAATGTTAATGTACTGTTAATAGAGCCAATGCCGGCCAGTCCCAGGGGAACAATTGGGAACCAATTCCCCGATCCTACTAATTGCCCAGGTGCTCCACGGATAGGATGCCTGCCTCTTCCCTAGAAAGTCCACCCCAGCTTCCTCAACAGCGAATCGACCGGCAGATGTTATGGGAGGGAATTCAAGTCGCTACCATATCCTCAGTGTCTAATGGAAGTCATACGGTGGGACCAGGGAAAATCAGGCAACGAGCCAAGTGAAAAAGCAAGTCACAAGATGCAAAGAAACTTGATAGCCCCAGTTTCCACCCAACTTGTCAGCCTGGCCACTCCCAGAAAGGGAATCTAACTCTGTACTCAGGGTAGATGGGAAAAATGTATGCGGATGGAAGCAATTATTCTATTTTATACTTTAATTAGTTTGAATTAGCAGAGGGAATAGAGGCATAAAATGATCTAGCGAAGGGTGAAATGGAAAAAGGGAGTCACAGTGGAGAATGGCTCCATGTAGGCTGGAAAGGGCCTTGGGAACAGCAGAAAGGCTGGTGATGCGTGTGTGTGTGTGTGTGTGTGTGTGTTTAGGGTGGGTGAGGACATGGGATGCTGCTGTCTATTTCGAGGCCTGGAGAGGTAAGGTAGCATAGTGGTTAAGAGTGGGAGCATGGGAGTCAGACCGCCTTGCACACAATCTGTCACCACTTATTAGGCATATGGCCTTGAGCATGTTATTTCACCTCTCTACACCTCGGTTTCTTCATCTGTATAGTGGGCCTAATAATGGTGACTGTTGTGAGGATCGAGAGACTATATATAAATTACCTAGCACTGTGTCTGACACACAGGCAGTGCTTTCAATAAGTGGTAATGATTATTATCATTATCGTATTGTCATTCGTAGTATTATTAGAACTTCTGAGACCCCAGAGAGGGCTAGAAGCATCTCCACTATAAATCACGGCTGAGACAGAGATCCCAGTCTCAGGCAAACACCTCCAACCTGACGTTCCTGCTGCTCCCTCCCAAGGGACACCTCAGAAGCCTCTGGCCTGGCCTAATGACAGCACCCGGCTGAGTCGCTCATAATCTGCTATTTATTTTTAAAATCCAGGAATGTGCCCAGCAGACTAAACAGTCCTGGTCCCCTTGATACAGGCGAAGGCAGCCCTGGGCTCATGTGTGAGGCCCAGGAGGCCAGTATTCCAGGCATCTGTGGAGAGAAGGGAGGGGGACCCTGAGCCCTGGTCATCCCCCAAGCCTCCAGGCCCCTGTCTGGCTGCATGTGTGGACACTGGGCCAGAAAGGGACTATCCCTGGGGCTTTCCATGTCTGGCCTCACCAAGTAGGTAAGCAAGCCTCAAGCTCATTGCAGTAGATGGGGCTGCCATTCTCCAAGTTGTGGATGCTCAGACCCCACTTCTGAATGCCCATATGTATGTCAGTTATCAGCACACATTCTGGTCATTTATTGCTATGTAACAAACCACTTCAAAATTGAGGGGCATAAAACAACCACTTTCACATGCTCACAAACTATATAAGTCAGGAGTTCAGACACGGTGCACCAAAGAGGGCTTTTCTCTTCTCTGCAACATCTGGATTGGAGCCTCTGCTGGGATGACATGAATGGGCTGAGGTGACTGGAATGATTAGGGCTAGAATGATCTGGAAGCACGTCCTCTCACATGTCTGGCAGCTGGGAACTAGAAGGCTGGGATCAGCTGGGACTGTCGGCCAGGGTACCTTAGACAAGGCCTCTCCCTGTGTCTTGGGCTTCCTCACAGCATGGTGGCCTCAAGATGGTCAGACATCCTGAGCATGGCAGCTCATGTCAGACATGGCCGCTCAGGGCTCCAAGAATGAGTATTCCCACAAATAAGGTACAAATGTTATTGCCTTTTTTCACGACTTAGCCTTAGAAGTCATATTCCTTCTGTCTTCTACCTGACTCTTCACCTCTCTACCGCCCATCACCCCAGGTGATTCTGATGGGTGTGGCCCATGACCATGCTTCGAGAAACAAGGCACAGGGAAGGTAAATACATAGTTTCCTGTCTCCCAAGTTATGAACCATAGAGCATCAGAGCTGGCAAGGACTTCAAAGCTCACCCATCCTGACCCCAGATGGGAAGTATGAGGCCCATAGGGCATGGAGCAGGCTAGCTGCCGTTTCAGCCTTGTACAACACCCAACACCTAAGACCACAGTCACCAGAACTGGTTTGATTTCCCTGAACTCACAAGGAAGTGCCAGTAGTAGCTTTAAAGCTTGCTGTTGATGGACTGAAGGTTGTGTTAAGTCCTAAATGAGACCCACATCAAAGGTGGCTCTGAAAGTGCTTCTGGGAAGCCTTTGAGGGAATCCATCAGGAACAGGGACACACTGCCTGGAAATTGCCCAGACGATGGCATGTGATTTTAAGGGCTGTCCCGGGCAGTCTTCCTGTGCAATGTTGCATCAGTCCACTCAGAAGATGGTCCTGCTGGAGGATCCGCCGTCTCATGCAGGGCAATGGGACTTTACCCCCACGGATGACAGGAAAGTAACTTTTTAATCACCCCCATCTTAAGTAATTTCAGAGAGTTGAGGCAAGAAGAACTTTGGCCTGGAGTTATTAGCAATCAGAATTATTTGGAAAGATTATGAAGCTATCCTTCTCTGAAGGTCTCAAGTGCAGGAGAGACACCCCTGCCCCCCCAGCTCCTTGCACTGGTTTAAGACCCTGCGTGGGGTGGGGAGAGGGCTGGAAGGACACAGACCAGATGCCTCTAGCATGCCACCCTAGCAGTGTCCAGCCAGCTTCACTAGAGAACGAATTTTGGTGTCCTTGGTTTGGGGGAGGGCCTGTCAACTATAAACCTGGACCTAGGGCCAAAAATAAGAAGCATTTTCAAAGGGCGTATTGTGACGTAAGGGCAGTAAGTCTCTCACCTGTGACCAAAGCCACTGAACTGCCAAGCCCCTAGGCATCTAAAGACTTGGGGAAGGGGAAGGGGAAGAAAAAACTCTGGGGAGCCATACTTCCAGATGTCCCCTGCTCATTTATTTTGACATCTCAGACTATTATTTTGATTGTGCACATTTGTTTAGTCCTGGCGATAAGGCTTCCCAGGGTGCAGGCAGAGCGTGCCAAGGTGTATTTTTACAAGGCGGTCGAAGTCTCAGTAACAGGAGCTCTCCCTTCTGCCTGAGCTGGGAGGCCTGGGCTGAGCCACAGGGGGGAGAGAATTTGAGGAGGCAGGGGCTGGAGCAGAGCCTGAGGGACTTTGGGGAGAATTACAGAGTTTGCGGATTAGGAAAGTGAGGATAAGCGAATTTCTGCTGTACCTTTGTTTTCAAATGTGTCACTTTCAATCCAAGGCTTTGATGCACATGTGTTTCTGGTTAAGGACCTCAGTGTGGTCCAGGAGCTGAGTGCGCATCTCAGTGTCTTTCCCAAAGGAGGAGGGGAATCCTGCCTCGTGGAGGAGGGGGTTCAGGGACTGGTGACCCCCACCCCAAGCCTGGATTTGATTTTTTCCCTCTTTCTTTCCCCCCATTTCAAATATCAGGGAACAAAGAAGCTGACACGGAGCTGATTCCCTGGCTATTAATATTCTCATTGGAGCATTTTTTATAAATATTTTCATATGAGGGAAAGGAAATGCAAACCCACCCTATTAATCAGACGCTTGGCTTGTTGTATTTAAGAGAGAAAACTCCAGACTCTTATTTTAAAATCCTTTGGTTTGGAAAGAAATGATTGAACACAATGCCCAGGCTGGGAGAACTGGTGCCTAAAAAACTCATTTCTCTACATGGGCAGGCGGGCTGGAGACTCTTTCTCTAATCCTTGGCAAGGGATGCGATTTCTCTTTCTAGGTAGGATTGCTGAATGCTGACACTCTGATTGCCCAGAATGACATGCCTAGGACGAAAAGATGGGAAATCACTATACCTCAGTACTGGAAGGAAACCCCACTTATTTTAAAGATGAGGAAAATGATGCCCAGAGAGGGGAGTCACTTCCTAGATCATGTTCTGAATTACCAGAAGAGCCAGAATTAATCCTAATTAACCTGGCCCAGCCCAGCATTCTTCTCCCAACTTGACAACAGCTTCACTCAGCATAGGCAAGATACAAAACTGGTTGTGTTAAAAGATTTTCAATTAAAAAACATTAGAACAACCCGAGCCCAAGGGAGTCCCTGAAGATGTTCCCAAGGGTCAAATTAAAATAGGGAAAGATTTGCATCTCATTTGCATACACAGACTCATTTATTCAACAGACCGTTAAGTGTCTACCATGTATAATGCAGAGAGCTGTCCACTGACAGGTTATTTGCATATGCAGATATAGACAGGGCAGTCTTTCTAAGTAATATTCCAGCAAAAGATCTTATAAATAGGGTTGCCCTGAAGATAGGTACTGTCTTGATTTCTTTCTGATCTTTACAATGCAACAAAAGCACTGTTAAATGTGCTTTTATAGAGAGATAAATAAAATATAATCCCTGCCCTCAGGGAGGCCACATTCTGGTGGGGAAGAACGATGTATAGATAAATTACAATATAGAGTGAGCAGTGCTATAGCAGAGATATACAATGTGCTCCGTGACAGAAGTAACTCATACTAATCATGAAGAGCCCTGTCCTTGTCCCTCCATACTTGGGGTCACTCAGAGGACGCACCCTCTCTCTGACACAGCAATCCAGAGCTGGTAGAGCTTCAGAGACTGTCTAGTGAAAGGCAGTCCTTCCTTTTATAGATGAGGACAGGAGACCTGAAGGGGGAGTAACTCTTGAGACCTTGAGATGGGAGTATCTACCAAGCCAGAGTGTGAAGAAGAAGATAGTGGTTGATGATGGGCAGTTTCCTGGCCACCATGAAGAGCATGGGCTCTAGAGCCTGCCTGCCAGCCTGCCTAGGTTCAAGTCCTGTTTCCACCACTTACTGCTGTGTGACCTTAGGCAAGTTGCTTCACCTCTCTGTGCTTCACTGTCCTCACCTATAAAATGGGAATAATTATGACATCTGCTTGAGGATTAAATTAAATGAATTAATACATTAAAAAGCACTCTGAAAAGTTACCTGACACATATTACCTGCTTAATAAATGTTAATAGTAGTAATTATATTTTTATGGTTGTGCCCCCATGCATAATCTCCAGGCCAAGCCCTGCAAATCATGCTCCACGTATAGCCACACCTAGAAAAGAAACTTAACCACCCTGCCTTGCCTCTCAGCTCTACCTAATTTAAGATGTGTTGAAATCTAACTAACATTTAGGTCGTGTTTTTTCTTCTTTTAGTTTGCAAACATGACCTCAGCTATTACAACAATCTCCTGGGATAAGTAGTATTGTCCTTGCCTTTCTTTTTTACAGATAATAAAACTGAAATTCAATCTGGCTAAGTAATTTGCCCGGGGCCACCAGGCTGGCCAGCAGCAGGGCTAGGATTCCCCCCAACTTCTGAAGCCCAAGCCTTGTTACACACCTTCCTGAGACGGCGCCCCCTGGCTGCCGCGTGAGTGCAGAAGGCCCGCCCCTCCTGCTCCCTCTCCACCTGCAGCTCTCAAGGCTCCAGACCAGTTCAGACTCACATCTCACTTCACACCCTCAAGGACACTGGAGCAGTGCACTGTTTTGTTTAGCAAATCAATAAAGGCAAGTGAGCCCTGCCCGGGCCTGACATGTCCAGTCACAGGACATGTCTCTGATGGTCAGAGTGGAGGCCGAGAGGGCACCCGCCCCAGGAAGCTGTGGTTTGTCCTGTGCCGCAGGTCAGGCCCCTCGCAAGCATGATCTCAGCTCCTTATGGCAACCTTGAAAGACAGGTATTATCACCCTTGTGTGACACGAGAGGAAGTCAAGGGTGGCAAGGTTTAGTGACCAGAGCAAGGCTGGTCACAGCCTAGGAGGCAGAGCCAGAGCAGAGGTGCAGGTCTCTGTGCTTGCAAAGCTCCTGCCCCGCCTGCCATCCCCACGCCCCCCAACCAAGGAGGCCCGTTCAAGGCGCCCAGTGGGTGATGTCAGGACTCCCCTGCACTCTCTACCACCATCCGCAGCTCGGCCTGTCTGGCAGAGGAACACCTTTGCAAGGGGGGCAGGTGCAGGACACGTGAGAGGCATTGCACGAAGCCGATTCAGCCTCTTAAGTGCAACTTCAAGTGTGAACCAGGCAAACAGGTATAGGCTCCCTCGCTGGCCCTACCCAGGGGTTCTTGGGCTCTAGAAGGCCTTCTGTGTTGCCATATTGAGTCTCATCCAGCCAATGCGGGGGCCCCATAGTGATGCCCCAGAATCCCGCAGCCTGCTTTTTAGCTCCTTACCAGAGCTCTCCCTCACGCTCCCCAAGTTGAGTTTCTGTAATTGAATGTTTTATTTAGACCGTAACATTTAGTGCCACTTTGTATTTCCAATTAGGCTTCAGTCAGACGCCGAGAGTCTGATTCGTTTTGTTGTTTTGATCAACACAAAAGATGGCAACATCAGAGGAGCCGTCGTGAAAAGTTATTTCCATCCACTGATGACTAGGACAGTTGCTGTGATGTGAAGATGCAGCTTTGGAGGTGTCAAGAGATGCACCGGCTGTTAGGGAAGGGGGAGGGAGGAGAGGGGAGTCAGCGAACCCTTGGAAAGAAGCACGATTTAAGGTTCTGAGGTTCACGGCCCATACTACAGGGTCTCCCCCAGAGAGAGGAGGGAGGTGGGTGCTGGACATTAGGCAACTTGAGGCTCCTTCCTGCAAGAGCGGAGCTCCTGGTGCCCATGTGAGAGCGCCTTTTCTCCAGAGCGGTTCCTTGAACACCGAGTTCCCATGACGTGGGAAGCTGATCACTAGTGGATTTCTGCAGAGAAAAGTCTCTGAGCTCCTCAGCCAGAAATGACCTCCATACTGGTTTACAGAAATATTGGAGAGAGGGTTTCCTCACTGCCCGTGACTTCTGACCAGCCGCCCACACATGCTGCCTGTCAGACATGTTTTCTCTCTGGAGCTGGTCCAAGGGACAAAATTTAGAATCCAACTTTGAGCTGCAAGGGAGTCGGAGTGGGTGAAGGGGGTGGCGGGATGTCAGAGGGATGATAGGAGAGTGACGGGGGATTGGTAAGTTCGGATCCTGCCTTCTGTTAATCATCGAAGGGTCTCACGACTGCATCTGAGTTAAGGCTAACTGGAGCCTCAGTTTCCCCATTGATAAAGTGTATTTGAATGTCCCCTGCGGCTGTGACATTTGGTGCCTTCTTTGTGGCCCTGAATACGGTTCAAGCAGCGTCTAAGTGCCCAGCCCTGGGAGGCTGACCTGGATATGGGGCTGTGTGTGCTTGTGAGACAGGGGTGCATGGGTATAAGTGAGTGAGAATAAGCATTGCTCTGTGTTCTGGGGTGTGGAAGGGTAACTACACTAACACGGCTCTTCCGTGCAACAGGGCAGGGCTATGCTCGCTGCGGGAGAAGCCGGTTCGTGCTCCTTCTCCTCGGGGCTTGCTGTTTTCAGAAAAATGTTTTACATTTTTCCAGCTGGCCCTTTGATCTTGCCGTAGCCTGCCCAGCTCAGGAACCCAGTGTCTCAGCCACAGTCTTACTTCATAGTGTGCATGCCGCACAGTTAAATTCCTCGAGCCTCCGCCACTCTGCCTGGAGTAACCTTCCTCACTCCCGCTCCTGGTTATCCCCCCCTCCCCACCTCCGCCAACAGGTTGGGGTTTGAAATTTGTGCCAGGTGCAGGGAGAACTGGCTGTGTCATCAGCGGTTGGTGGCTTAGCAAACAGTCTGGGTTCAGTCTCCATCCCTCAAGTAATGTTTAATGATGAGAAGGGGGAGATGGTCAGAGATGAGAGTCAGGCGGAAGGAAGACTGGAAAAAGAAAAATGGACACAGCCAAGAACGATGTCTTAGTTAGCCACTCAGCCACCAAGTAATTCATCAACAACCTTTGAGGTCCTATTGTGCACGCAGAGCTCACCCTCATAATATCACATATGTAGATACAGGACACATACACGTATACAGGACGACAGATTTACAATACAGTATGCAGAGAGCTGGGAATGTGTGAGAGAGTTACCTCTCAGGGCTACCCAACAGATCCTGGGAGTCAAGGAAGACTTCCTGGAGGGGGTGATGCTCTAGGTGTATTATGAAAGGAGAGGGGCTCACTGAGTGGGATAAAAAGCAAAAGAATCTGAAAAAGAATATATATATATATATGTATATAACTGAATCACTTTGCTGTATACCTGAAGCTAACACAACATTGTAAGTCAACTAGATTTCAATTAAAAAAAAAAAAGCAAAGGAAAAGCATGGAGGCATGAAAGAGTTCAGCCTTTTCAGGGACTGTTCCCCCAAATTTGATATTGCTGGGGCTGAAGGCAAGGGTTAGGAGCATCAGTCCTCACAGAATATCCACAGCACACAGGCGAGCAGCTTTCAGGTGGATTCAACCCACCTACTACCACCAAGATAAAAAGAGACTCAGCCCAAAGAGAAGGCACCAAAAGCTCCCCCAGCCCTGCTGCTGCACCACAGAACTTGGGAGGAAACAAGCCTGCGCCCAGCTCTCGGTGTCCCTCCTCCACCAGCAGGCCCCCTGGACAGGCTGTGGAGCTGAGCAGCACAGTCAAGAAAACAGATGGCCAGCGCTGGGCAGAGCCCATTCCAACAACATTCCTCTATGGCAGAGACCTTGCCTGTCTGGGCTGCTTCTGTCTCCCGAAGAGATATTACAGTGTTTGGCCCTTGCTAGGTACTCAGTAAACACTTGCTGAAGGCTTGGAAGAGAGGAAGGGGAAGAAGGGAGACAAGAAAAGAGAGAAAAAGGGTGTATGGAAAGGAGGCCTTGTAGGATAATATAAAGAGCTCATCTTTGGAGGCAGTTGGGCCTGTATTCTTGGCTCCGCCACTCTTCAGTAGGGCCTGGCTTATCCTCTCTAAGCCTCAGTTTTACCTTCTGAAAAGTGGGCAGAACAATAATACCTGCCTTGTAAGGTTGCTGAGAAGATTCAATGACTAATCCCTGCAAATGCTTGGGACAGAACAAGAGCCAAACCCTGGAAACGGCCCCAGCTAGGCCCTGTTCCTACCCTCTGGTTCACGCGTGGGTGTCCTGTTTCTCTGCCACTGAGTGCCCCTCCCCCAACTCCAACTAACAGGTTGCTCATTTTTCACCCTTAAGTCATCTGCCAGTTGCATCTATTTCTAGCCTCTGTCTTATGAAACAAGAAGAAGGAAGGGAAACAGATAACTGCAGAGGCTCATTTACCAATTGTCAGCTCCTGCCGTCAGCAGATCTCTCTGTCTGCTTCTCCCTGGGTACCTAGAAAAATCATTGTGACCTTTTATTTACTGGTGGATCTAGTCAGTTCTTGGCTCCAGGTCTCTCTGCCTCCCCGCTCCCCACCCCCACCCTGCAGCCCACCCTCAGCATCCCCATCCCCAGTGATGGCTTCCTGCCTCTTGTGCTCCATCACACTTAGGATGCGCAAGCCACGCTGGGCCCTCTGAGCCTCCCTGTCTTCATGATCAGAGTCTTAAAAACCTGTGGGGCACAGGGAGGAGGGGAAACCAGAATTGTTGATGGTTCCTGCTCGGTGCTCCCACCAGAGAAGATTTCTGCTGCTGATCGTTTTCTGCAGGCCTCCTCTTCCATCCCAGTTTCACTGTGGAGCTAAACTGAGATTTCAGCCAGTAAGTGACCTGCCCCAGAGTTCTCAGTAAGTCAGCAGCACTGCCTAGAAGAACATAAGTTTCTCCCAGTTCCTCATCCCAGATTTTGCCCTTTGAGCTTTACCAGGCATCTCCTCTTTTTCATCCATTTCCCCTCAACCTCTGCCACCCCCTGCACTGGTTCCTGACCTGGCTGGATGCCATGGCCCGCAGCTCTTTTGGCTTTTCTGTCTCCTTCCTCCCTGAAGCCAGCTATGCATTCACCTAAGGCCCCTCTGAACCAGTTGGGCTGAGGTGTGCAGCCCTAGGAGTAGTAACTGGGGGCGGTGACAGCTGTAGAGGTGACAAGCAGACAGAGATGGCTAACAAGTGGGCGCTGACAAGAAGACACACCACAGAGGTCCCAGGAGGCCAGGCATGAGCCAGGCAGACCCAAACTCCCTGTGTCTTCATGGCTGCAGGAGTTAATTGTTCATACAGCATGCCTGTGTGTGTGTGTGTGTGTGTGTGTGAGAGAAAGAGACAGACAGACAGACAGAGTGTGTGCACATGCACACTTATGTATATCATATGCAAACTGGCTTCTGGAAAAAATGATCCAAGGTAGAGTAAGGCTTTCTTACTCCATCACCTTCAGGCCATCTGCCTTGGACTTCCCAAAGCCTTCAATGTCCATCTCAGAATTGGCCAGCCTTACAGCTCCCTTGCACTGGGGGAAAGGAATTTTAAAAGCCTCTTGTGCAAGTCAGCGCCCTCCTTTCCAAGCTCTCTTCTTGGCCCTCGCTGTCAGCATCAATTTTCTGCAGGGAGTGATTTAACCTTCATTTATTCATTAATTCTTTTTTTCCCCTTAACTTCATTAGGTAAGATTTATAAAGGTGCTGAATTAGAAAGGTCACCTGTCCCTGGGCCCAGGACACAGTGTGCCTGCATCTCTTCTCATGAGTTTCCTTCGGGGAGTGCTCCGGTGGTAGGGAGGGGAGGGGAGTAGCAGGGGAGAGAGTGAAAGCAAAGCCTGCAGCTCCCCAAGAAGGCCAGACAGGCAAGTGGATGTCGCAGCCTCTGAACCAGCTCCATGCTACCTGCTTGCTGTTGAAAGACTGAGCAGCTTGGGGAAGGGCAGGCTCCATGTTAAGCACACCTGGAATCCTGGCTCCACCTCTTACTATATTGACCTTCACCAAATTATCTAATCTTATTAAACCTTCAGTTTTCTCTTAGATAAGTTGTCTATAATGATAGACTCTACTTTATCAGGTGCTGCAGGGGTTAAACAAGGTGATGTATGTATAGCACTGAGCACAGTGCCTGGCACACAGCAGTCAAGAAACAATAGCTTTTTAAAAAGATCTTGAATTGTCCTGGATGAGTTCTGGCAGTGTTGGGCAGTCGTCAGCTTACTAATCACTAGAGACTGGTATACAGGGAGTCTGTCTGACTTCTCCAAGAAAAGGAAGCCCCTATATTTTATGATTGATTCCCATCTCCAGAACCACAGAAAAAAGCCTCAGCTCAGGGAGAAGCCAGAAGGAACCAAGCCACTGCTCGGTGTCAAGATTGCTTGCCAAGGCCCACCAGATTTCTGCAGGAAGTTGGGCTAAGCTGGCATCCTGTTGTCTGTCGTAGCCTGGCCACACGCACCATCTCAGGCCCACCCAGCAATTACCCATAGTCAGGGGCCTTTCCCAAGTCTCAGCGGCCTGCTGGGCTTGGCCTCCAGCCATCTCATCTCAAGGAGCTGTCTCTTCCATTAACAGCCTCCCTAGAAAGAGGGGAAACAGAGTATAGACTAAAGGACCATGCAGGTATTTTGAACTTGTAGAAAGACAAGAGTATCTGCTTGCTGCCACCTTCCTGTGTCCTTGATCCTCATGCCCCCAACGGAACTCAAGACCGTCCCAATTCACCCCACTCAGAATGAATTCAGCTCTCTGAGCTTCTCTAACTTCATGGTAAAAACCACATACCTGGGGAATATCTGTCTATTTGGTGCCTCCCACATTAGGCTCTAAGCTACTAGGGGACCCAAGGCAGGTCAGAGGTATCCCGTACCCTCCCAGGGCGATGGTAGAGCCAGAACACAATCAGCATTGGAGAAAATTATTTTAATAGGAAAGCACTGAGGGAAGCAGGCAGGCAAGCCAAGCTGAGAATATTGGGTTTGAATATGATCACAGAGGATTACAATAATTAATTTTATTTTATCTAATAGTCTTACAGTTGGGGCTTCTGGAATCCAACATGCAAATGTATGCTCTTAGTGCAAATTGGAGCATGCCCAGAGTAATGGAGAAAAGTCTAGTCCCCTCACTTTTTCCGGAATCCTATTTCCTTTACCTGGGATCACCTATTTGTTTGCCAAAGATGGGCTAGGGAGTAAATTCCAATAGAGGAAGGAACTCTTGGCCTGAGTAAATGTGACCAGTGCCTCCTCTATGCTAGATGGAATGAAGAGAGATGCTGGGCACTGGGTAGCAGCCCTCCAAGCACCCCGGGGCTTCTGGGCAGCAGCCGCAGGAGACCTAAAGTGTGAATCTCGCCCCAGGGCAGTCTTTACAGGCCATGGAAATCACTTCACATGTATGATATTAGTTGGTACTGTCCTCATGCTCCCAGATTTAATGAGATTCTTTAGACATTGTTAAGAAACAATGCTTGACCTTTTTAGCATAGCAACAGTGTATCATTTTATTTCATGAAATAGGCCCCTACACAACAGGCCATTTGGTATAGTTATTGTTCCGTTTTCAAATGAGTGTAGTTCTAAAATAGAATATGGTTTTGCGACTCTCACAGTATCCATTGAGGTCACCAGTGATACTGGTCACTGAATAGCCCAGATAGGAAGTGACCAGTAATTGTACCTGAACTTCTCAGCCACTCCTCATTATCTGAGTTCTTCTTCTGACTGTGGCCACTATCACAGCCACCATGTCTGGCACCTAAGGACACTGTAGTTTGTACCTCTATCTTGGCCTGGCTGTGAACGATTTCCTCTCCCTGTAACTCAAGCTAAATCAATATTGGAATTTATAGGAAAGAAAGAAGGCCTCACGTAACGCTCTTTTGTTGGGCTTTCCTGAAGGAGGGTAGATATTAGTCCATGGTATGTCTGGTTCTATTTTGCGTGTCAGTTCAATTTCTTTACCTGTGGCCCTAGACTAACATCTAGTGGCCATGGTGTAATGATGATAGGCATCAGTACAGAGACCGAAGCTGCACACACAATTTAGTCTTTAAATATTTTCTGTCTCTGGGGTCAACTGGATACAGTAGATGCCCTGTATCTCTCAGGATACACCCCTCAGGGACACATTAGTTATAGAACAAAGGTGATTGACATTTTCTGAGTCCAGTGAATAGCCTCGTCCTTTCAATCCAACTTATAAGCCCCTCCTACTTCAGGGATGCCTTTGGCCCAGAGGTGTCGCTTTCCTGCATCCTAAGGCTACAGTCTTAGCGTATAAAATTACTTGAAACATAAACAGTGACAGATAACCATTAGAGGAGAGTCATTCTTTTACACTGTAAAAATAGAGTTGGAAATTGTCACTTTTAAGAGGTAAGAGAGAGACATATGGACAGAACACCAAGAGTCTCTCATTTGTCTCTTAACATTAAATCTAAATCATAAAACCACAGACAAGAGACTCTTACATTTGGAGCCTCTTTTGTTTTCCTTTCTTTGTAAGAAGGGTATGGAGTGTGCAAAAAACATGCACTCAAAAAAAGGTATCATTTCACCACACTTTGGTCTCCTCAATGGTAAAAATAAAAACAACTGCCTGATCTCTAAGTCTGTAACTAGTGACTAATCTTGATTCAGTGAGATTTCATGGGGTGAACAGTTGGACAGTTTCCAATATGATACTTGCTTATGTGTGTATGTATGAAGCTCTGCTCTTCCATCTTCTTGGCTTTGAATTAAGAAATTTAGGAAGTTTTCAAATGCTACAATATGGACAAACCTTGAAAACATAATACTAGTGAAAGAAGCCAGCCACAAAAGGCCACATATTGTTTGCTCCCATTTATATGAAATGTCCAGAATAGTAAATCCATAGAGACAAAGAATTGATAGGTGGTTCCCTAGGGCTGGAGAGGTTCGGGGGCAGGCAGAATGGAGGGTGACTGCTAATGGATATAGGGTTTCTTTCGAGGGGTAAGGAAAATGTACTAAAATTGATTGTGGTCATGGTGGCACAACTCTGAATATACTGAAAACCATTGACTTGTACACTTTACATGGGTGAATTTTATGGTATGTGAATTTTATCTCAATAAAGCTGTTACTTAAAGAAAAATCATAGGAAAGCTGGGCCATAATTGGTGGCCGCCCCGTAACCTCTCCTCCCTCTGGTCACCACCACCCAAGAAGGCGTGGATGCCCCACCATGGATGATGTCGGTGGGTGGCATCTGCGGGGTCTGCTGTCCTTCTTGCTTTTTCTTCCTTCCCTTCTTCTCCCTGCTCTTCTCCTGCCTTGGTCTCCTGCTCTTGCCTATTCCTTCTGTTTCCCCTCTTCTTTTTCCTTCTCTTCCTACTGATCCCACCAGCCAATGGGCTTTCCTTGACCCCAGGAAACTGAAAGGGAGGAAACAAGAGATAACAGTGAAAATTAATCATAACTATAATAATAAATTATTTGTACTATGATAAATTATTAAAGCTGTCCAGGACTTAATTTAATCTGCACAACATCCCCATTAAGGGGATAATTATCCACATTTTATAGGTGAAGAAACTAAGATTCAAGCAAGCAGAGTAACATACTCAAGCTTACCAAGGAGCAAAACCAGAATTCAAATCCAGGCCTGTCTGGCCTCAGAGCCTATTCTCCAAAGCATGAGAAGACCTTAAATATGAGTCTGGGCTTGGTTATTTATTGATGAATTATAATAGAAGTCATTTGACGGGGTTCAAAAGTGCAGTATCTACAATCTCATCTGTTGGTCTGATATTTATGGCCATTTATGGGTGATATCTGTGTGGCGCGTCCATTCTTTATGGTTTTCATTAGGACTCTAATCCTGTTTAGAAGTCTGTTTGTCATTTTTAACTCCTCTGTTTAATTTGGGACAGCCCTAATCCTTCTTCCCTACAAGCTGGAGGGAGACAGATCCCTATGGCTCTTTTCTTCTCACAGTTGCATGCAGCCGGGGGTGGGAGTGGGCGACAATCATGGTGTGTGTGTGTCATGAATGTATGTGACGTGAATATGTGTGTGAGCATGTGATGGGAGTACGTGTGAAGTGTGTATGCTGTCAGTGTGTTGGTGTGGAATGTGAGTGGATGGTATGAACGTGTGTTTGTGTTCATGAGTGTGTTTGCATAAGAGTATGCGCTTGTGGAGTGAGGGGGTATGTGTGTGTCACGGGGCTATCATTCACTGTATCCTTTTTTTTCAGAATCACACACATTCTTGAGTTGAGGCCTAACCATTGGTTTCCAAGGCACAGGGGCTGTTCTCCCCTCCCCGCTCACGGCCTGCCAGGCTCTCTCCCCTAAGACAAGCTTGGAGTTGGAGGGGAGTCTTGAGCCCAGTCTCTCACTCATCAGGGACCTTGAACTCCTGCTTAGAGCTCCCCAGTAATGGAAATCTCCCTTCCTCCCCACGTTGTTGGTTTATAGAAAAATTCTTCCACTGGACTATTCTTTGTGAGGGAGGCCTAGAGTTGTTTTACTTTGTTTAATTCATATGTAAAAAGTCTACTCCCAAGGAACCAGTAAGAAAAGACATCTAAAAGCGACATCCTTTTTTGTGTCCTTTGCTGTCCCAAGAGCACACACCAAAGCTCATTCCCTCTGCTTTGGCTTGTGATGTTTTCCTGCCCAGGACACTATACTCTCCCCCTCCTCAAGTCCCATCTCCTCCGTGGAGCCTTCTCTGCTCTTCAACTCGCACTTGACGCCCACCTTCTCTGGACCCCCCCAAAGGGCTTATAAGAGGTACAATGTTTAGCACCTAAAAATATTCTGTCTCTGGGTCATCTGGGTAAAATTCTGGTGGACCCACACTACACATTTCAGCTACCTATTTCCCTAGAGAGTTTGGGCATCAGGGCCACCAGATATGATGGTTCAGGTTGTGTACTGTACAAAGGCATCTGGCTGAGGGCCAAGTGAGGCTGAAACCAGGTTTTCACTCATCTTACCAAGCCATGCACCTAGAGGGGGCACCTTTCCCAAATTGCACAAAAGGACTCTTATTGGCTAGAGGTGGCCAGGGAGCCTCAGAGAGTTCAGTCCTGTTGTCTCAAGGTCCCCAGTAGCAGCCAGAGGAGTGCTTATTGAGGGACACAGAAAGTGCTGCCTTCCTTCTCCACTCCTCGGCAGATGAACCTGGCCCCCACAGCCCTCCTTCAGAAGACCTTGACCCCTCCGAGTAATCCCACCACACTCCGGTCACCACTTAGCTCCACATGCCCTCATCTGACTCCAGCTTAATTTTCACTTCTCAGTATCTGCCTTTTAAGTGTCCTAAATCTTTTTTTCACATCTTCATTATGTCCTTCCAACTAGTTACCAAGCTTTAGGAGGGTGGAGAGCATGCTTGCATTCCATTTGCTTTCGGCCACCCCTGTGACATCTATCCAAGGACTCGGTCCCACTGGGGGCCAAGTTAGTGTTGTTGACACACTGAGCCACCAGCTGAAGGAGCAAAGAAACCAAAGTTCTGTGTTCAGAGCCATGAGTCAGGGCATCGACCCGTCTCCCGAAACACCAGCTCAGCCGGGCATCTCAGGGGACAGAACCCATCTACTCAGCCTCCCTCCCGCTCTGGTCCTAGTTACCTGCAAAAGGTTCCTAAGGATTAGAAAGTTCTGGACAAACTCAGCCTATCTCCTGGTTTCTCTCTAGGGTGACACAAAGTACTAGACAGGAAAATGAAGAAGTGGCCCCAGCCCTTCACCAGATTAACCTTTAATTATCACTTAGTAAATCATCGATTAGGTTTCTGATGGGCAGTGGCTCGGCAAGGACTAAAGCTGTACCGCTTCAGATGCATGTTTGGTTTGGATGAGGGACAGGCCCGCATGGAGGCAGAGCATCCCAGGAAATGGCCTTTTGCTGGGTCTATGGCGTGGTTTGGTTGTGCCTCTGCAGAAAAATGTGTGAGGCGTGTCTAGCCTGCAACAGTGGGAAAAGTTGCCTTTTCTTCCTCAAGACCTCCAACCTCGGGTCCCTGGCTGACCCCCTCCGCTTCCATCTCCACCTTTCAGCATTGGTACACCCTCAACCCACCCCCACACTCCAAAATAAAGCATTCAGGAAGTCACTAAATAGCAGTATTGATGCGCCATCCCCGCATGCCCTGAAATGATAATGCATCACCCGTGGTGCGTAGCCAGACGGAGCCAGATTACGCTCAGGTGGTTAAAAGTCCAGGTCTAATTAGAGTTCCAGGGAATCAAGCCATTGTATTATTAATGATCTTCCTCCAATGTTCTGATTAAAACAGTAATTTTAATAAGCACAGCTCGATGCTAAGTGTTCACTGAGCACCTAATTATATCAGTTATAACTCCAAAATTACTTAAAATTCCCTTTTTCCACCAGACCCTGCATGCACCAAATAAAATAGAGACTCAGACAACTCGGTGATTACTTGCTGTAATTAATTTCTTAAGCACCTGTTGTTTTTTTTTTTTTTTAAAGGAAAAGAATCTTTTGTCTCTCTTCCATCTCCCTACCTCCCCCTCCACCCCTTTGTATCCCCAGAGGCTCTGTGACATTGGTTACATTAGAGGCCGCCACTGAAGGAGGCCACGAACAGAAAGAAGTGAGGAAGGTAAAGATTTGAACAGTCCCTGCCACCACCCTTCAGGCAAGGGGAGGCTGCAAAGCTCCAATCTGCACTGATGGCTCAGACAGGGCTGGGCACTAGGGGCGGGGAGGCGGGAGCACCCAAAGGGCTTCTAACCAAGAGCTCGTTCCTCACCACATCCCTGTCTTCCTTAGACCAGCTTCAGATGCCTTATTTAATGATCGCACTTGCATCTCCAGGAGGGCAGAGGCAAACGGGTTGAGAGCCTTCCCATTGTGGCTGTCCACAAATTCTTCTGACCCGTGAGCCACTTGAGTTAAAAAAGAGACCTCAAAAAAATAAATTAAATAAAATTCATAAAAAAAAAAGATGCGGGCAGAGAAAAAAAAAGACCTCACACCAGTTCACTCTGTTCAAGGACACCAGAATTTCAGAAAGAATGGTCTGCTGAGTCATCTGAGAGTTGAGGTGCAGAGTTTTCTTTAAAAAAAAAACATAAGTTATCCATAAGTTATCAGTCTATCCCCGGAAATAACACCAATAATTCCCCTGCGTTTGTGCGATAAACTTGATGCTGAACAATGCTCGGCTGTGGCTCTCACTCCACATGACCCTCGTGACAACAAATGAGTTAGGAATGGCAGTTGTTAGCATTCGAATGCCCAATCAGTGTGCCGAGATAGAATCAAATCGCAGCTTTATTCTGTCTCCCACCATCGCTTTACCTACGTCTGGGACAGGCTGCATAGCTCATCAGCTCACTCTTGGTTAATAAAAAGTCCTTCATGTCTCAAGCACAGTCTCCATTCAGAAGCATAATGCCCAGTTCCAGACCAGAAGAAAAACTCTGGCCTTGACGGATGCCCAAATCTTTCTCTCCCCGACCCCCAGCCTGGGCCTGCCGTACACTCCCCACTTGCGGGGATGGGAGGTGGGGAGGCGTGTTTCTTCTCTTTCTGTCACTTACCTTCCCGCACTCGAGCTGTTGTTACCCCTTTAGAAGAGGAGGAGGGGAAGGGTCAGGGAGGTCCTTCTCTCTTGAACTGGAATTGTCGCAAGACAGCCTCATGCTCTGCGAGCAGGCTGGCGTTTCTGACTCTTTCGGGGCTGAGTCCTCCCTGGGCCTGTGGGCACCTCTCTGCCAAGCTGCTTTGGCTGCTGCTCCCATCAGGCGGGCAGTACTTCCTCTTATCCTGCCACTCTCCCCTCTGCCTCCATTAGCCGGCAGTTCCCTTCACGTGAAGATGCTCACACTAGTGACGTAGCCCCACCTCCAGGGGTCCTCTTGGACAAGTAGTAAAATGCTGCCAGGCCGGCTCTCCTTCCTGAGGTGTCCACATCTAGATCTGATGCAAGGAAGCCCTTGCACATCCTCGGCCTGCCACCATCACCGGGGAGCTCAGTGACCTCCCACGGTCCTGCCTTCACCCTGTCTCCTAAGAGCTCGCCACCTTACCCTCTGGATTTCCTGCCTCCTGGCTTTTCCTGTCCACTCCGACCCCTACAGTCCAGAGGATGCATCAAGCTTTCTAAGTGGTCCTACTGAAGGGTGGCTAGGTCACAGCATCCCAAGGTCCTCCTCCAAACGTCTCACAGAATCCTTTCGTCATTCCTTCGACCCTTTCATTGCATTGATATGGGTCAGGAGATACAGAATAAAGGGTAGAAGAATCATGAACTTGGATCTTAAGAATCTACTCCGAAATCTTGCATGACAGTCGGCCACCGTACTTTAGCAGGCTGCATCCATTGTATCTCGGTGCCTTGGTGGATGCTTTAATTTTGACATCCGCTAATATTTACAGATGTGGAAAGTGAGGCTCAGAGAGGTTAAATGGCTTACCCAGCACAGCTGAGTACCTAGTGTGGCTGAGCCAAGTTCTTCTGACAGTAACAGCCGTGTCCTTTCCGTGACACCGTGCACCTCTGCTGGGTTAGAAACGTTGTCTATTTAAACAAACCACAAAAAGCCTTCACATCACCTAATGGATCCCAGCAGAATGCCAGCAGTCTCAGCCACACCTAGAGAGTCTTTGCATAGTTCTTAGTACATTTACTTAAGGAGCTTAAAATAAAACCTGCATCACTGAGTAAGTGTGATTAGCTTCTCAGCAGGTATTTATAGACGTATTTTATGTAGGAAACTGGAGTTGGAACATACAGGGATATCCCATATGAAGAAATAAAAAGCAGAGCCCTGTGAATAACCTAAAAAGAGAGAGACCTCAGAAGAGCTTAAAAAGTATGTTTGCGTCTTGCCAGTTGGGCAGGGGGTCAGAGCCTAGATTCAGAGAGAGGGGTCACAGAGGTTGATGGAAGAAGGCTGTGTGGAGCAGTCATTTGCACGTGTAGGGGAGGGAAGGACATTCTGATTAGCAGGGATGCATGAGCGAAGAAAGTTAAGGAGGCAGGACCACGCAGAGCAGGAGAGGAGGTCAGCCTGCCAGGGGTGGGATTCATGCTGACAGAAGAGTCCAGAGTGGGAAGTTCAGCCTGGGTGGGGAGTAGAGGTTAAAAGACTGAAACCTTGGGCTGGGGTATTTGGATTATAAACTTCATCCAAGAAACATTTTTTTCATGTTGTTTTTGAATTTTGTTTTTTGTAGGGGAAGGTATTGGTTTTGATTGTTTTTTAGCTGAGGCCATCATTACAAAACACTGCCTCTGGGAAGCCTTCCTTGATTTGCCCTTCTTCTTTGCTCTTGTAGTTTTACCACATCTCGGTCATAGTGCTGTTTCGTTATGATCTGGGGGATCCATCTGTCTTCCTGACAACACTATGAGTACTTCAGGATCAGGGTCATGTCTGTTCATCTTGGAACTTCATGCCTACACAGAATACATAGCCAGTCCCTAATGTATTAATAATAACTGACAGCTATATCTCAGGCACTGGGCTAAGTGTTTTCTAACCCATGCCACCCATTATGCGTAAGAGGCAATTTAGTGAGGAGTTCTGCAGCCAGCCTGCCTAGGTTTGAATCCCAGCTCTACAACTTACTGGCTATATGACTGTCAACAAATTCACCAAGACTCTCTGTGCCTCCGTTTCTTCCTCATCTGCAGATAGCAAGTCTTATAGAAGTATGTGCTATAATTATCACCATTTTGCAAATCAACAAATGGGGCTCAGAGCTGAGTAACGTGCCACAGGTCACGCAGCTAATAAGCAAAGGGGCTGGGATTTGGACCCAGGCAGCTTGATTCTAGGGCCCATGCCCTCAACGACTACACCTTTTTGAAGAAAAGAAAAAATGAGGGTGTGCAGAACACATGTAGTGTGGAGAGAAGAAGAGGGAGACCAATGGGCCATCAGCCACCAGCCCACTGTGAGGATGGGGGTCTGCAGCTGGGGCCAGTGGAGGGAGGCAGCAGGCATGCCATGGCAGGGACAGACCTAGGGCACATCATGAGAGAAGAAATACAAAACTTCTCCTTTTCCTCCTTTCTCTTCTGTTTCCACCTCCCTGGCCCTCCATGACTTACCGCCGAATCACTTTTCTGACCAGCCATCTCGTCCTGATACACGCCCATTCCTGGGCTTCTTCCTGTACCTTCTCATGTTTGTTCTCCGTTCATGCTTTTCTCTCCTCACAGAATGCCCTTCCTGCATTCCTGCCTCTCAAAATATCGCCAAGTTTTCTAGGCCTGCTACACATGATGACACCTTCCTGGTCCCTTCAGCCCGAAGTGATCATTCCCCATTGAAACTCTTACGTGACATCTTTCACTTTCTAGCTTCCCCACCAGAGGGGATGCTTCTGGAGGGCACTGGAGGGCCATGACTAACTCGGATTTGCTATTCCACAGCACAGGACTTGATACCTGGTCTGTTGAATAAATGAGTAGACGAATGAAGGAAGGATCTATAGCTGGATGGACTAATGCATGAGTAAATGAATGAATAGACAAATGAACAAATTATAAGTACCAAGTGTATTTCCACCACATGCAGGTCCACCCAGTTATAAAGCAAGTCTACATGAATGTAGATGCCTGAGGCCAGGCCAATCAACCTGTACTGACTAGTCCCCAGGGGGCAGAGCACTGTGGCTCTGTAGTCATCACTGCCTCGGTGGAATGGTATTTATTCAATTGGCCAGTCTCTACCAGTTCCCAAAGCAGCACCGAGGCCCGGGATTCAGCAAAGCACGGGAGCCTCCCTGCCTCATACCACCTTGCCAAGGTTAAATGAACGAATGGCATGAATGAATAAGTGAGCTCTATACAGAAAGGAAATTTTAAAATTTTAATATAAGTGTAGGAGACTTTTTTCCTTAGGCAGAGATTTAACTTACACTCGTATCCTCCACCTCTCTCTCTGTCTCTTACACACACATGCACACTCGTCCACTCACCTATTAACATGTCCCAGGAAGCTGTGAGTGACAAGAAACTGCTCTGTCCTTCCCTGGGGAGCTAGTCACTTAGCATACTAAGAAAAATCAGAGAGAGTATTTTCAAATTTGATGTGTCAGGGAGGACAAGATGACCTCGTCTCAGATGGTTAGAAAGACAAGTTGAGAAATGATGGAGAAGATGCACGCCATGGGTCCACCGGAGACCAATATTCATAGAACGAGGGGCCAATGGCTTCCTGTCTACTCAGAATTGTACGATAGCTTAGGCAGAGAGGGGGAGGCCCATCTCAGATCCAGCACCTGTGGGTAGAGCTTTCTTATGTGCACAGCTGTTGACAGGGGTGGACTAAAGAGGGGCCAGGGCGCTTGGGCTTTTGACCAGATCAGTCCAGCTCTCACCATCTGGTAAGATTTTGCTCTCCCTACATCAAGATGACCTGGGAACTTCAACCTGGGGTCCCTTCAATACCCCAGAATTCCACAGAAGGTATCAAGGATGGAAAATCAGCACACAAGGAGTGCCCAAGGCCTTACCAGCTCCCATCAAGAACCCTGAGTGGCAACATCAGAGGCGGAAGTGCAGCTGGGCACTGGGAGGCAGGAACTGGAGCCTGGTGTGGAGGCGATGCCAGGAACTCTGTTAAAGGGAGCTCGTTAGGGCCCCCTTGAGGAGCAGTGGAGTCCTGAAGGCCCCACTTTCCCTCTTAGAGGACTCCCTGAGTCCTCTTCTCAAACAGCACTGAAGGTAGCCCCATCCCCTACCCAGGCAACAGCAAAGGTGTTCTTACCCCAGATCTCCGACCAGCCTCTTCTTGGGGCCTGATGATTCCCTCCCCAAACCTCACCTTTTAGAGCTTATGAGCCCTACATGCTTCAAAGAGAATTTGGGATTAACGGGAGGGCCACACCCTCTTGTCTGGCTCTCCTGGTGACTGGAAGGCAGGAGAGCCAGAATTTGAAGGGGTGGGGCCCAGAAACCAGGACGTATTAGGCAGATGCCAGCTCTCACATAAATCAAGCTCCATGTGGTAAGGCTACCCTTGGGCTCTCTGCATCCAGGGGCCCCACTGGAAAAGTCTGGAGGAATAGAAGTGTGAATGAACGAATGGGAATGGACAGATGAAGGGGCATCCCTGCTTCGTTACTCCATCCCCTTGCCATCATCACTTTTCCCCTCTGGGGCAGACAAGTTGATGTTGGCCCTGTAGGAAGCTTTGTGGGCCCTGGCTAATCCCAGGCATCTGGTTTCCAGGTGAGAGATCTGATTTAGCTATTTCATAGACCCTATGTTTCCCAAATCCTCTCATCCCCTATTTCCTACCCCACCTGCTTTCCCTAACTGAATAAATCCATGGTTGTCATGGAGACAACATAGTATCAGCCTCTCTGCTTCTTTGTAGAGCCTTCCAAAAAACAGCACTAGAGAGGGCCCTTTCTGGCACAGGAGTCCTGTCTGAGAAAGTATGGTATGGTATTTGGAATATCTGCTTTGCCCATTCACTTTCTTCCCTCTTTGTACTTCTTCCTTGCCCAAGTTCCACCTTCTTCCTTAGGAGAGTAAGCTCAATTTGACTTTTTCCAGCCAGGGATCCTGAATTTCAGTGTTCTTCAGCCTCCAGTAGGGATTATGTCATGAATAAGGACAACAGTTTGAGTGGCTGTGTAGACCTAATTCTCCCCATATGATAGATAGAACAGCAGTCTCAGCCCAAAGAGGCGAGGTGGCTTACTCAAGGTCAGCCTACACAGGAGTGCAGAGTCTGGGTGAGGGCCCTCTGCAGCTTCCTGCGCAAACACTGCCACCTTCAGTGGGTCTGCACAGAGAGATCGAGCATGATAACTACCACTATCAAGCACCAACTGCGTGCAAGGCTCTTTGTGTACAGATGTCACTTAAACCTCAAAACAACCTGGTGAAGTTAATACCATTATTGTCAGCATTTCACAGAGGAGGAAACTGAGGTGCAAGAAGGACAATAAGGACCATTTATTAATGTCATACAGTCAATAATTATAGCAGCTGGATTTGAAACTGAGGACTGTCTCCTTCAAAGTCCAGCTTCTTAACGAGGACAAAGTAAATATGGCCTCTACCAAAAGGGTACAGGAGGAGCCATCATTACCCAAGTGCTCATCAATAGGATGAATTCCACTCTTTGGGGCCAGAAATTTCTTTCCCCATCATCCTTTCCCCTTTGACTCCTGCATGACCTTCTGCTGGGTTTTATGAATGAGAAGGAAAAAATATCATTGAAAAGTTCAACCAATTTTGGCTCCCACTCTTGGAGTGATAGATAGCTTTAATTACTCCACATTACTCAGCCACTCCACTCTTCTCCCCCAAGTCATTAAAAATAGATTTTGTCTTTGAACTTCACTCTGCCCTCAGGTCTCCAGATAGTCAGAAGTTCTTAGGAGATGGCCCCAGGGTCAGCTTTTGGTCAGAAGGTTGCATGTTGCTTTGGTTGCAATCACAGGCTCCAGAACCTCCAGCTGGTTTTCTGGGGGCGGGGCGGGGCAGGGCGGGGTGGGGGTGGGGGGGAGGTTGGTGTCTCCTTCTTCTTAATGATATTGATCATGTGACTTTCACAGCTTAGAGGATGGGCAGTGGGCTGGGTTGGTGTTTACTTTATGAGGATTTAAGGTGATCTCACACATGACTATTGATTTTTAAGAACTGGACCTAACCCTGGGAACAAACAATACTGAGTTCTTCACATTAATTACTGGGAAGTTGATTCGTAGGGAAAACTGAAGCTGAAAATGGAAGCTCAGAGGTGCCCTGGTCCCTGATGAACAGGCAGAACAGGTGAGACAGGTATTGCTGTCTCCATTTTAAAAATAAAGAAGGGAGGCTTGAAGAGGTTAAGCAGCTTGCCCAAGGCCTCACAGCGAACAGCTAGCAAGACCAGGACAGGAGGGCCTGCCACCTCCACTGTCCCCACTCTGTGCCGACTGAGGGCCCTGACATTCTGAGCAGGCTCAGGATGGAGACTGTGGAACCCATTCAGAGTCATGTCCATTACTCTTATGGTCCTGGCAGGTTTTAAAAAAATCTAGCAGGGCATCCTCACCGCCACCAACCCATTTCCTCCCTCACCCTCTCACATCACACCTTGTGTTGTCTGGCTCCAGATGCACCAGCTGAATCGCTGTCAGCAACCAGAGAAAAGTGAGCAAGAGGCAGGCAGTGGTCAGGTGAGGGAGCGTAATTACAGCGGCTGGGCCCTGACGTCCAGGAGAAAGAAAGGGGACCCTGACAGCCCCCCTTGGGGGCAGCCCCAGGAGAGGGGCCTTTCCTTACTGCTGCCTGTGCCTCCACCGCACCACCTCAACCTGGGAGTCGGATGAACCTGGACTCCAGTTCTGTTTCCGCCACCTACAAGGCATGCAACTTGGGCAGTTTGTTTAACCCAAGACTCAGTTTTCTAATAAGTAAGGTGGACCTAATCCCTCGCCTGCAAGGCTGATGTAAGGATTAGGTGAGGTGACATAGGGAAAGTGCCTGGCGTGCAGTAGGTGCAGGATAAACGGCCACTATCATTATCGTTCCTGCTGCTTCATTCCCTTGAACAAGCTCAGTCAACTGCCCGGCTCAGAGGAAGGTGGTACCAGGCAGGAGGCCTCAGTCCCCATCGCTTCTTCCCCCATCCCTGGGGAGCAGATCCAAGGAGGCGATCTCACTTCTGCCCCCAAGCACACCCAGCGGGGGAGAATTAGATTAAGATGCTGTTTCAGGCATCCAGTTAACAGTCAGCTCTTTGTCTGTAAAGGATAGGAGAGAGGATGCAGGTATTATTCTGTGGAGTCTTGCTGACTCAAAGGGGCCATAGTCTGAGGCATGTCAGGAGCCAGGGGAGCCTGGCCTGTTCCCGGAGGGTCCACTTTGGCTTGGGTGCCTGAGAGAAACTGACCAGGGCTGGGGCCTTGGCCTGGCCTCCCTGACCATCTGCCCACGTTCCTCTCCCGGTGAGGACTGTGAACCCTGGCCCCATCGGGTGTACAGGGAAGGCAGAACCCTAAGCTCTCAGACCTCCCAGTGCTGGTTGTACCTGTTCGCCACGGGGCTGACAAGATTTGGGGTAAGCGGTGAAGAGAGACTCCTCCCACCACCCATGGGAACAGGTAACAACTCCTGGGCACTGGCCAGCTCCTAGGAGCAGTGGAGTCAGAGAAACCAAAGCCTCACCTGCCCTCTGGTTGCTTCCCGCCTCCTGAATCCTGCTCTGGTCCCAGCTCCATCTCCTGGGACTGACCCCTGAACCCCCTGTCCCTCCTTTCCTCAGAAAGATCCCTTATGACATGTCACCACCACGGGCCATGGAGGACGCACTGCAGCTGGCCACCTCCACTCACTGTGAGATAGAGCCCAGGGTTAAGCCAGCCCTTTGGGTGCCTCTATTTCCTGGTGGAACAAATGGATCCCTAACCTCCCTTCCTCCCCAGGGAGCTGTGCAGATCAAATGAGATAAGGAGTGTGAGAGCACTCAGAAAGTGCTAAAACCCTCTCTGGGCATCGGCATCTGTTGCGATTGTGCTGTGGAGCTCATCCCGCACACCAGCCCTGGTGGGGCTTCCTGTCAGTCTGCCCTCAGCTGTGAATGCAAATGAGCATCAGATTGCTTCTTGAAAACAGATCTGGTTTGGGAAAAAGAGGAGAAATTGGGTCTGAGACCCTACAAACTCCAAGGGGAGAGAGGTTGGGCTGGCAGAGAGGGACCACCAAGAGAAGATACAAAGGAAAAGAGAGAGGTGTGGGGAGCCAGTTGCGTTTCAGCTGCCGTGCACTTTGCTCCGGGCCCTGGGGACCAGGAGGCTGTAGCTCAGGCCAACTGCATGCTTCCACCCAGGCTGCGTCACTTCCCACCCCCTGCCACCTGGCTCTCAGCCACTGAGAAGGCCACTGTTTCTTTCCTTATGTCAGGAGGCAGGGGACACATGTGGGGACAGGTGTACCATCTGGCGGGGGGAGCAGATTCCAGAGAAGCAGGGGATTAAATGCTCTGTCCCCAAGGGGCCCTACCAGCCTGGGGAACAGCTTTCCCTTATTCCTTCCCTCTCTCCCTCTCTCTCGTGCATGACTGCAAAGGAATCCTTCAGCCTCTAGAACAGAGTGCCCATGCCAAAGCTCCCTGAGGAGAACCTCCAAGCTCTGTCCTTTGAGCCACGACTGTCCCTTGATTGTACCTCTATTGTGACATCTATTCTGCCGTATTAAGACGATCCTGTTTCCTTTGTCCTCAGCCAAACCATGGGCCCCAGGAGGGCAGAGAATGTCGCCCAATGCCTAATGGAGAGCTTAACACAACATAAATGCTCTGTAAATACTGAAGGACCGCGTGGCACCCAGGCACAGCCCATGGTCAGAATCCTCTGTGTTGTTCTGCTTTCAACTCAGCTGTTTCTCCGATAGATGCCCCCAGATTCTCAGAACCAAGGTGGCTCCTTCTAGGCATCCACACAGGGTGGCAGAGATACAACCTTGATTCTCTTTCCCCAGGTTTACACACCAAAGGGCTCCTGTCCCTTGGTCCACCATTGGGGAACTCTTCTCTGAAGAGTGATGGGTTTGCACCTGATGGTAGTAACTCTCCAGGCTGATAGTAACTACCAGGGCCACAGAGGCCCTCTGGGCCTCACCCTGGGTGGTCCAAGCCCTATGGGTATGCCCTGTCCTTCAACATCTTCAGGAAGGAGGATGGTTCCAGCAGTTCCCTTGGTGATTCGTCCCCACAGCCGATGATAATCTGATATCACATCCCTTGCTGTGCGGGGCGCTGCACCCCGTGGGCTGACCAGTGTGCTTAAAGGGGAGGGAGTCGGGTTGGGGAGAGAACCACTCCGAACTCTGCACCCCTGCTGAGCCCTTCCCACGTACGTCAACCCCACAGACTGAGGCCAAGGTGGGCACTGGAAATGTGAGGCCCCGGGGTCAGAGGAGACAAGAACACAGTATGAGTCACCTTTCATGAAGAGTGTTTCTTCAGTAAATGACTTCATTGGACAGTTATATTCATTAGAGGTATAATTACAAGACATAAGATCAAGCGGAGAAGAATGCCAAGCGTGCGGGGGGAATCCAGTGCGAAGTGGTCCCCTGGTCCTGGGGAGAAGGCAGTGGAGGCGGGCGGGAGAAGGGCATCCTCTATCGGAGGCTCTTCACCACCACACTCCTTTGCCGACGCAGCCACCCTCAGATCCCAGCGCTCGGAGCAGAGGGGGTGGGGAGCCTCAGGCATAATTAAAGTGCAATCATAATAAACAAACACTAAAGTGTCACTGAGTGTCCCATTAAACTCTGAGTCAGCCCTGACAAAGCCGCCTGACATGGTGGGCACTCTCCAGGAGAAGCTCCCTTGCCTTCTCCAGCTTCCCAGGACAATGCCCATCCCCTCCCCATCCTCCCCCACCCACCAGGTCCTAGAGCAAGTGCCTGCCTTCGCCTGGCGCAGAGTGAAGTGGCCCCTGACCCCAGAAGTTTGCACTTGGTCTTTCAGGGCCTCCATAGACTCAGAGATATTAGAACCAATTTCTCCCTGGCTATAACGCAGTCCCCAGGCTAACCTCCATCTCTCCTCCCCCTGAGTCAGTCTAGTTCCTTCCACTAGTTCCTTTCGTAGTCCCTAGGCAGAGTTTGATTCTATTTCTTCATGGCCCCAGGGCCTGACACTTAAAGAGATTCCCCAAGACATGAGGTCACATTTACCAGTGGTTCTCATAAGAATCACCTGGAGAGCTTGTTAGAACCATTTCTCAGGCCCCGCCCCATCCCAGAGGTTCTAACCCAGTGGACTCTGGATTTTTATGCCCCTTAAGCTCACAGGTAATGCCAAGGATGTTGGTTTGAGAACTCGGGCCACCTCTTCATGGAGGACATTCTTTTGGCCAAGGAGTGACAGGCTGGAGAGCTTACAGACGTCATGTATTCCAGCTCTGTGGCCTTCTCCGTCCTTCCCAAGTTAACCCAAAACTGCCTTTCTAGATTTATACCCGTCACTCTTCACCCTCATGCAACGTTTTCTGAAGAAACTCTGCTTTCCTATGTTTGCTCATGTGGTTCTTTCCACCTGGGACGCTTTTCATCTGTATAAATATTAATCACCCTTGAAGACCCAGACCCAGGCCACATCCCTTACAAAGCCTTCCTGGGACTCCCATCTAGAGCAGTGCTCTCCCGTGATAACAAAGAACCATCCACACAGCTACGCATGTAATTTTAACTTTTCCAGCAGCCATATTTTAAAAAGTAAGAAGAGACAGTTGAAATTCATAGTAGAGGGCTTCCCTGGTGGCGCAGTGGTTGAGAATCTGCCTGCCAATGCAGGGGACACGGGTTCGAGCCCTGGTCTGGGAGGATCCCACATGCCGCGGAGCAGCTGGGCCCGTGAGCCACGACTACTGAGCCTGCACATCTGGAGCATGTGCTCCTCAACGGGGGAGGCGGCGATAGTGAGAGGCCCACGCACCGTGATGAGGAGTGGCCCCCGCTTGCCGCAATTGGGGAAGGCCCTTGCGCAGAAACGAAGACCAAACACAGCCAAAAATAAATAAATAAATAAATAAATAATAAATTCCTTTAAAAAAAAAAAAAAAAAAAAAAGAAATTCATAGTAGATTTTATTTAACTCAATATTTACTAAATTTTTATCTTTTCAACATGTGTCAATAAAAAATTATTACTGTGCTATTTTACATTCTTGTTTCCCGTGCTCAACCGTCAACATCCGGTGTCCTTAGAGCACATCTCTAGGAATAGAATTCGAACTAACCCCATTCCAGATGCTGGTGACCACACGGGCCCACACATTGGATGGCGCAGACGTAGAAGTAGTATTTTTTTTGCTCTGAATTCCCTCAGCCCTCTTTCAATACCTCTCTTAGCACACACATCACTTTTCTTGTTTTTATTGCTAGTCTGTTTGCAACTTGAAGGTGATGGCTGTGTTTTAATGCTGCTGTTGATTTTATTCCCCTAAAGTGCCCAGCACTGGCCTTTCTGTAGGACATGATCTATGAATATGGGTTGATTAATGAATACAGAAACACATGATTATAGGAAAGACAGAGCACCCATGGAGACACCTGACTTTGAGGGCCTCCCTCCAGTCCCTGTGACATTTCTTTCCTCTGGTTTGCATATGGCTATTAGATCTTTGAGAAGAGAATAATTCAAATTTTAGGAACCACCCCCCTTATAAGTTTCCTGTTTCACTTTGCTCTTCAATTCAGTGTATTAAAAAAAAAATTCCCACCAGGAGGGCCCAGGAAACAGGAAAAATAGTTGTGCTGTTGGTTTCACGTTTGGAGAAGAAAAGGCTTCTCACTCTCTCTGCGACACTTGGCGTGAAAGTGGGCTTTGTTGCTGGAGACACTGCTCCCATTCAGGGCCCCCTTCCCCAGCTGCTGAGAGCCGGGCTGTGTTTTGACAGACGGGCCGAATGCAATGCAGACAGTTGTTTTAATTTCCAGCCAGATGCAGACATCACTCACACGGAGCCCGAAACCCAGGAACGGGACGCTGGGCACTGGGCTGCGGCTCTCAGGCCTCTGAGGACGGGTTGGAGGGGGCTGGCGGAAGCCCCCCAGGTGGCTAGGGTCACAGATATCCTGAAGGGCTGAGAGTCCCAGGCCTGGGAGAGACATGCTGGGAGAGCGTCTGGCAGGCACCTGCCGGAAAGGTGCTTCTGGTAGGAATCACAGGACGTGAGTCAGGGGTCAACGGTTGCTCCTTAATGTGGGGTGCTATCAGTGGCTAGTGGCGTGGCTGGATCTTTGAACTGTCCAAGTCATTCAGGACAGAAATGAACAGTCTCAGGAAGGAGTTAGGCAAACTGTGGGAAATAGAATCCTAAATGTCAGATTTAGAAGGACTAGGGCAGCCTTCCTCTGGGGGCAGAAATATCTTCCACAGCCTCCCAGACATGTGTCACCTTGACTGTGCTTACACGTCCCACGGAAGGGAGTCCCTGCTGGAAGCCAGGTCTGTTGCACTGTTGGACAGCCTTGACTTTCTTCTGTCGAGCTTTCCTGGAACTTTTCACCCATGAGTCTTATTGCAGCCACACTGCCGCCCTTCAAACAGTGGCAGATAGCTTCCACGGCCACCTTGACATTCATCTTCTTTGACCTAAATAAACATATAGGTCTATCAGCTGTACCTCAGATGCCACACCTGGGTCCCACCCCATCGTGACCACCCTCTGGAAAGTTTCTCTGGTTGAGCAACCCTCCTCTTAGAGCAGGTTGCAAAGACCTGAGCTGGGAACTCAAGTCATCTCCATCCTGACACCATGTCCATTAATGCAACCCATGATCAAATTAGCCCCTTTAGCTATGACATCACCCTGTCAGGTCATATTGGACGTAGAGTCAATTCAACCCTCGGACCTATTCCGCATGAACTATTTCAAATCAGCTACTCCCCCAACCTCCATTTAGAATATCAATTTTTTCACTGAATTGCAACATTTTATATTTATGCTTTCTGCATTTTGTATTTTTATTATTAAAGGGAAGTTAGGGATGCTTAAAGCTGATCACGTCACTCAGAGAAAAGCTTTGTAATTCAGAATGTTAAGTGTTTATGATGTGGGGAAAATGAATGGGTGTGGGGGGCACCCAACAGAGAGAAGGAAGTCTCCTGGGACTGGTACCCAAGACCTTTCGTTGTCTGGCCCCTGGTTACATGCCACCAGCTTCATCTCTCAGCCCGCCCATCCAGTATACACTGCACACTTGAGTTAGGCTGAACTTAGCCATGATTACTTCTGTTCGTGATAATCTCTCAGCTAGGAATGCCCTTCCAGGCATCTGCATTGGGCCCACTGTTACCCTGATTCACCCTTACTCGACTGGTCCCTTCCTCCAGACAGGCTGACCCCTTCCTCCAGACAGGTTGTGCTGGACGGCCCTCCTTTAAGCTGCCAAGGCCCCCAGGGCACATACCTATTGCCTGCAATGGATGTTGAGCACAATGTAGAGCAGGTCTCGGTTTGTAATTATCAACTGCTACTGGGCTGCGTGCTCTTCCGGGGGGCAGGATCTGTGCCCTGTTCGCTGCTGTTTCTCTATCACGCGGCACCGGAGCCTCTCGTAGTGATATCTGATAAACAGTTGCCGGGTGAGCAGTGTTCGACTCCATCCCGAGCCTCTCAGGAGCATGCTGTGAAGGCATCTCCATCACATCCTTTGTCCCCCTGCTAGAGGCAGACCACTGTGCCGCTGGACCACAGGTTGTGTTTCCACTTGGGTTCACACATCCAGTAGGTGGGGGACCTCTCTGCCCTAACAAATGAGATCCCATTCCCAGCCCAGCAGCCTCCAGCCCCAGCCAGCAACAGATACCTAGGACATACCAAATGCAAGACTTCAATCTTCTGACCCTTTGCCTGGCCTTAATGTCACACCCGCTGAGCAGGTAAGAGTGAGTAATGACCAAACAGGCCCTGCTCGTGTCCCCGCAGGGCCCCACCTGGAAGCCAGGAGGAGGCCACATCCTCTGGGGGGCAGGGGCTTGATCTGTACATTCCCACTTTCCCCAGCAAGACAGGCAGCTCATCTCTGTTCCCATTTAGCCAGACTTTTCAAAGGATGGGAGATTTACTAGAGAAACTGAATGCAGGCATCAGAGAATGGGATAATTGGATCCAGGTGGTATGTTTGGTTGGCTGTAAAAAGACCATGCCATTAGATGAATATTATTTGATAGGAAAAGTTTCTCCTTCTCTTCCTTTTTAAATGTTTTCTGTGCAGGCAGGATGTCTCAGCCCAAGCTCAGCTGAAAGCTCTTCAGAGACGAGTTGGTGGCACTCAATAGCCTTTCAACAGAGTTAACCATTTTCAGCCTTTGCCAGGAGCAGGCCCAGCTCTCCGGAGGACTTTAGTGCAGGCAAAGAGAAACTGGAGGATTTGCTTCAACCTCCAGCAAAGGCAAGAAGCCTGAGGCCTGTTAGCTGTACCTGCCTCGTGCAGGGCAAACAGATGAGAACGCTGAGGCTGCCGATTCACCCCCCCCCCATTGTCACCTCTTAGGGGTGGTGACAGTGCAAGTGTGGTTAGGTGTAGTTGAGTCTGAACACACCTCTGCGAGGCATCACTCCCTGATCTAACCTGCTCTCTTTTCCCTCTCGGCCAGATCACCAGGGTCCCTGTGGAATCCTGTGAACAGTACACGACTTGTGGGGAGTGCCTGAGCTCGGGGGACCCTCACTGTGGCTGGTGTGCCCTGCACAACATGTAAGTTTGGCACATTCTGGAAAAAAGCCTGGAATGCAGAAAACCAGGTACTTTCCTGGGAGTGTTGATGAGGGATGTGACATCAGTTTGTAGGGAGAGAGGAATTTCCCTCTTCTGAGCAGTAATTCTAATCGTGGTTGGAGTGCTGAGAACAGGAAAAGGAAAAGAGGCCATGGGTGGGCCTTCTTTCCAAGTGCAGTGCCTCTGCCTCTCTGTTTTTCACTTCACCTCCAAAATCTGATCCCCCACCCCCTCCCCCTCTCCCGGCCAGCTGTTCTGAAGTCTGTACCTTTTCTAAAGGGAAGGGTAGTGGTGTTGGAAGAGCTCACAAGGGAAGTTGTAGAATCTCCTCCTCAGTGTAGCCTGAACGAAGTGCCTCCTTCCTGGAGTTTGCACTACAGTTGGGAAGCTTGGACTCTAGTTAGCTGCTGTGTGACCCAGGATGGTCCACTGACAACTGTGGGCCTCCATTTCCCCATCGCTAAATAGGGGTTGTGCCTACCTCGCAGGTGAACTGTGAGGGTTAAATGAAATAATAAATTCTTTGGCAATAAGGAAGCTCAGGATAAGCTACACAAGTCAAAATAATTGTTATGGACGCAGAACCCTTGGGAGGACCCTTCTGGCCTCATTGATGCCTGATTCCAAGAAGTCTGCATCTCACTCCAACTGGCCTCACATCCCTATTCAGATACATCCCCTGACATTGAATACTAGCTCAATAGAAATGCAAAATCACACTTAAACTTCCTAAATCGAAGTGCCCCAGAGGGAGAGAAGAGGGTGAAAACTCCAAAGGCAGGAGCTGGCTAGGAATTCTGTTCCCCAGTGGAGTTGGAAACTCCTTGGCTCCGTGCCAGCCGGCAAAGCATCCCCATGAAATGTGCAGGGTTTAGGGTGGAGGCGGAGGCGGAGGGCCAGAGTTCAGGGTCCTGCACAATAGCTCTTGGCTTCCAGCCTCTGCAGCAGGTGTTGGGAGGGCTATGGAGGGAGGGAGGGAAGCGGGTACCTCACAGATGCAAAATCCGGACTGGATTGGAGCCCACAGATACTGAGTTCCCTGCTTAGATTTGGAGGTAAGGGCGTCCTCCAAAAGTTTTGCCAGAAATGCTCTCACCAGAACCCAGACAGTGAGTCGCCATTTAGGTCAGACAAGTGGTAAAGAAACTGATGCTGCTCCCACTATGCCCCCAGAAGGGCAAAGGTGGCTACAATTGGGTTCCCTTCGGTGAGGCTGGCCTGACAGCCAGAAGGCTCTCTCACCTCAAGAGGACTTCTTTCTCCACAGAACCTGACAGCCACTCCCAGCTTCATGCCTTGTCCTGGGCTACCTGCCCTCTCACTGTGCAGTGGGTAGATCTGGCCATACTACCCACTCCCTGCTCCTCCCTGCCAATCTAGCCACAATGTCCAAGTCTCCCGGAGGCCCCAGACCACCCCGTCATCCTCCTGGGCCAGGTCAGCTGGGGCTCCTAGAATGACTGGACCACATGAAGATAGTCTCAGATTTCCTCTGCCGTCTGAGCTCCTTCCCTGTCATCACCTGCCAGGGCACACCTCTCCTTCCAGCAGCTCTGTTTGCCATGAGCACATGGGGAACAAGCTTCCTCCCGGTTATACCCAGAGGTTTCTCTTCTTCTGGTCCCTCTCATCTTCATCAGCCCCTCCGGCAGTGCCCTCCCACCTGTCGCCATCCGCCTGCCTGGGTAACAGGAACGAGTGGATGGACTACCCCAGCTGCCAGGCCCACACACTGGATTTTAACGGAGGCAGAGTCCTGAGAGAAATTGCTCAAGAGCCTCTGCGTCTGGGGGTGATTTGAAACCTTCTTGTCTCTTCTGTTATGCCTTGCTCTTGCAAGTGCGTTATTGTCTCAGAGGCTATTTATCTTTGTTAGGGCTGTTGCCATAAATAGTATGATAAAAAAGAGCCATTTCAGTGAGTCAATGAGATAAAGGCTCCAGTCAAGAGCTCACTTTAGAGCTATCTTAAGGATTCACTTAAACCTCAATAATTCTTTTCTTTGACAGCATTCATATTTAGATCCATTATGTGCCTGGAAAGGAAGAGGGGGGAGGGACTTTGGGGGGAGCTCGGGTGGGAATCTCCTCCTGGTTGTGGAATCTTGTAGTGTCCCCAGTGGCTCTTTGGTTGGAGAAGCACCAGCCCTGGAGCGTGTTCCCATGTGACTTAAGTGGCCACCAGATGCCCCTGCGTGCAGGCGTCACAGTGCCCACCTGCTGCTGTAGGCAGAGAAGCCAAGAACCAGAGATGAAGATGTGAGGAGAAGCGGCCACACATGCCTTCTGACAGGGGCAACCCTGCCTGCGACTCCCTGTCTGTCTCTCTCCTTCTCACCACAAACATTTATTGAAAATATACCATGGACAGGTAGAATAGCTCAATGCATAAAACATGGTCCCTGCCTTCAAAGAGCCGTGAATCCAGCCACAAGATCACATGCATGCTGTCCCACACAGCTAAGAACCTGTCCAGGTTTTTAAATATCCCTGGAGGAGAATAATAATATTCAGAATCATCATCATTAATATTGTTCTTAGAAGGGCTAAGAACGGGCCATTTTCTAAACACTAGTTCATTTAATGCTTACAGCAAGCCTACGAGGTAGTGTACTATCATTGGCCTCGGCATTCTACAGTTGGGGGAACTGAGGCGTGGAGAGATTAAGGAACTTGTCCAAGGGGCCACAGCTAGTAGGCTGTAGATCTGGGGTTAGAACCCAGGCATCATGGCTCCAGAGTTCACATTTTTAGCCTCTTGCCTGCTACTTCTCACGTCCCCAACCTTCCCTCCCTCACTCATTGAGCTTCCCGTAAAGATGCTGTCTATCTAGAGCTATTCTTTATGTCTAAACCGCATCTCTTGTGTTGGCGGTCGATCCCACTTCTATTAGTCTGACTTTAACTGCAATAGAGACCATCTGGGAGTCACCAGGCCCTCTGGGATAAGTGAATGTTGTCATGAGAAGACGCACACAGGCCTCAGAGCATCAAACCCTTCTCACTTACCTTCAGGGGACCCTGGAGCCTCAAACAGATGGGTCTCAGAGGCCTGACCTCTTGTGAATCTGTGTTTGTGGCAGGTGCTCCCGCAGGGACAAGTGCCAGCGGGCCTGGGAACCTAATCGATTTGCTGCCAGCATCAGCCAGTGCATGAGCCTCGAGGTGCATCCCAGCAGCATCTCAGTGTCTGAGCACAGCCGGCTGGTGAGTAAACTCATCCGGAAGGTTTGAGGGGTGGGGTGTGGGACCCGCACAAGTGTGGGTGTGTTCCTTTAACACTTGCACAATGTAAATGGCTCACACTTTAAATGCTCCGAGGAAACCTGATATTTGTAGGAAAACTGTGGTAACTCTTATTGTAAAGGGCCTAGTCGTTCGCCATGCCCCTTGCAGATTCATTACCTATTGATCTGTTTTGTAAATCTAGATTTTGCATTTAGTAACAAACAGCTACAACATAATGCAATCCAATGCCATTCTTTGGTATATGGTGTATTTCAATCGTCCACTTGATACAGTCTCTCACAGAAACCTGGAGTTGCCTTTGTGCTTGTATATGAGAGAGAGACAGACAGACAGGCAGACACAGAGAGACTGAGACTTAATTCACAGTATGTGCTTAGAATATTAAAGAGAATACAATGGTCCTTAACCACCTGTCGAGTTGCAACCCCAAATACTTCGTGTCCTCAGGCCCTGCACGATTATTTCATTCTGGAGGTTTTATGAGCATTCACAAATGTTAATTAGTTAATGAACCTTCCAAGACTTGTGTTCATTCATCCCCACCGGGAGGTTTTGGCTCCCACGGAACTCAGGGAACAAACAGCAGAGTTTGTACCTAAGTCTCTCAGCCCCATGGAAACGAAACTGGGGCAGAGATTCAGCAGCAAACAAATGTATAGAAAGGCTAGGTGATAGCCATTGTGACTAAGAAATCCCTGCCAGGTGGGATGACAAAGGGAGACCTCCCTCCCTTACGACTGGCCACTTGCAGGCCACAGGGTGTTGTCACCATGAACCCCCATGGGCACTCCCCACTGAGAGTCACATTTCTCACCTATTGTTTCAAATACCACTTAGATATTATATTGTGGTCACTTAGTACAACCCCATTTCCAAGTACCCTGAATTCAGAGCAGCGTTTTGCCATTAAATGATTTCTCAATCAACAGATTCTTCTGACACTCTGTGATATTTTTACCATTCAGAGGAGAGTGTTCAAACTTGAAAGGCCTGGAAACCACTGACCTAGATCACTGGAACCCTAAGAAACAGCAGACATCATCTGAGCCATTAGTGTCCACTTCCTGCCTTCCTCTGATCCCCTAAGCTCCTTGTGAGGCGACTGCTCTACTCTAGGGGAGCTGTCAGGGGGCAGAGAGCCAGAGAGGAACAGAGAATAGAAACTCTAGGAAGCCCACCACCTTGGTAAGCAGACCCTGAGTGACAGCCAGGGTGAGGAGCCAGCTGTCTTTCGCCAACCCGGTAAACTCCTTATAAACCTCCAGGCTGGTGATAACATGTTCTCCCATGAGCCAGGGCTAAGGCTTAGTTGAAGGGCTCAGCTCATGACTTGCTTTCACGTTTGCATGATTTCATGTCAAAATGAGCTGGGTCTGAGATGGGTGTTGGGACCTTTCCCCCTAGCATCCGTCCCTCCCCCTCCCCCCAGTGCTTTCTGATGCCGGACAAGACTGAAAAATTAATAGTATTAATAATAAAGACCATTGGCCCTGCACACCCCTCGCAGTGCTACTGTAATTGTTCAGTGTCAAAGCTAGAAGATCACCTGGACCAACATCCTCTCTATCGATGAGGTCAGTGGAGATGAGTGAGCAAGTGGGCAATGGCAGGGCCGGGCCTGGAGCCCAGGTCTCCTGAGCCCCAAGGGCTCGTCCTACAGCATTATATCCCTTTGCTCCTCCCACAGCTCAGCCTGCTTGTGAGTGATGCTCCCGACCTGTCTGCGGGCATCTCCTGTGCCTTTGGGAACCTGACAGAGGTAGAGGGACAGGTATCTGGGAGCCAGGTCATCTGCATCTCACCAGGGCCCAAGGTTGTCCCTGTCATCCCTCTGGATCAAGGTAAGAAGTGTCTGCCATGAGAGTCATATGCTAGGGGCTGCCCTACGAGGGTGGCCAAGAGAAGAGGACCCAGGGGACCGGGTGGCAAGTACCAGCACAGACTGACTGACAGTTGCCTGACTAGGTCTCCTTATTGCCAGATACCAGTAGGGCTTATAAACTTGTTTGAGTTTGAAAGCAAACTGTCATGCCCCAAAGCAAACTTCAGGAAGAGGGAAATCCCTTGCTCCCATTTGGGTTAAGCCTGCACAGTGCATAAAGATTTTTTCCAGACTTCCCTTCCGTTCGAGGAATGTCAGTGGCTTCAGCCAGTGGTTTTCAGCGGGTTCTCTCCATAGAACTGGGGGCTTTTAGGGCTTTTGACCTGATATTTCTTTTTTCTTTTTTTTTTTTTTTTGAATTTTATTTTATTTATTTTTTTATACAGCAGGTTCTTATTAGTTATCCATTTTATACATATTAGTGTGTATATGTCAATCCCAATCTCCCAATTCATCACACCACCCCCCTGCCCCCCCGCCACTTTCCCCCCTTGGTGTCCATACGTTTGTTCTCTACATCTGTGTCTCAATTTCTGCCCTGCAAACCAGTTCATCTGTACCATTTTTCTAGGTTACACATATATGCGTTAATATACGATATTTGTTTTTCTCTTTCTGACTTACTTCACTCCGTATGACAGTCTCTAGATCCATCCACATCTCTACAAATGACCCAATTTTGTTCTGATATTTCTTTTTTTTTAATTTTTATTCTATATTGGTGACCTGATATTTCTGACAGTAACTGAACATATTTGACCAAGGCAGGGGACTCTGTGGGATCTGATCCATTACCTCCTCCCTAAGAGGGGGGCTGGGGGTGTCTGGGTCTCAG
Source organism: Eubalaena glacialis (assembly GCF_028564815.1). Lineage (NCBI taxonomy): Eukaryota > Metazoa > Chordata > Mammalia > Artiodactyla > Balaenidae > Eubalaena > Eubalaena glacialis. The sequence goes on along the minus strand of NC_083718.1, from coordinate 39,919,549 downwards.
TGATGGGCTGGTCATCAGCCGGATGAAAGGGAGTCTCTTGGAAGAAGATTCAAGAAGGTTCCATCTACCATCGGTGCCCCAGGGGAGCCCTGGAGTGGCTGAATGATTAACCCTCAGTCTCTCCACTGTGCCCCAGATTTGTAACCCTCTCCTTTTTTTTTCCTTTTTCCAGACTGGTTTGGGCTAGAGCTGCAGCTGAGATCCAAGGAGACAGGAAAGATATTCGTCGGCACCGAGTTCAAGTTCTACAACTGCAGCGCCCACCAACTGTAAGCACACCCCTCGCAGCACTAGTAATTGTTCAGTATCAAAGCCAGAGGATCACGTAGACCAACGTCCTTCTATAGAGATGAGGTCAGGAGAAATTAGTGAGCAAGCAGGTAACGGCAGGGCCAGGCCAGAAGGAGTCTTGCCCTGGGTCTGGATATGAGTGTGGGGTTTTTCTAAGTTCCCTTAGAACAAGGATTGTATTGTATTCACCTCACAGTCTCCCAGTGGGACCTGGAACATTGTCTGGAAGACAGTAAGCTCTCCATAACTGTTACTTTTCAGTTATATTCCATTTATTCAGTTATATTAAACCAAATGGCTTCACTCTCCACAACCTCTGATCTCATTCAGTCTCCCTTGCAACACACCCTATGCTCAACTCTCAAACTAAGAGTTAAAAGAGGGTTTGAAGTAAAAACAAAGGTCATGGCTCAGGACCCAGAAGAGAAGTTCTCCATTTTATACCAATTGGTGGTGGATTTGAACATGGAGACTGACAACCAGTGGAGCTTGGACACATCATCCATGACCACATGAAGAGGGACTCAGAGATGGGGAAATAGCCTCACCCAGCACTCAAATAAAGGACTCAGGCTGGGAGAGGGAGAGGAAGCTTTAAACTATACCGTGGTCCAAACTGAGCCTTCAACTTTTCAAGGAGGAGGGGAAAACCAGACCCAACCACCAGCCCTCAGAGGGGCTTAAGTGCAGCCCAGCTGACCTCACCAGCCATCTCCAGCAGCAGAATGCCTACCAGTTGAGTGCCCTTGGCTGTGAGATCCTACAGCTGAGCAGGAAGCTGGGAGCATTTCATAAGTAAAAAGCAGGGCCTGGAGTGGAGGAGAGAGAGACCCATACTTAGTTTCTGCTGGTTCCTCTCTCGAAGTGAAACTGAGACTCCTTCCATACCATCTGGAAACTCATGCACCATTTGATTCAGAAAGATGGAAATGCGTCTCTATAATAGGGCCACATAAGGGCCATGTGACCCTGGTAAATCAACAAGGAGAGAGATCAAGCAACAGCTCCATGCCAGAAGGAGCAGTACCTGAGAATATTCTATGGACCCATACTTCCCATTGCCCAGGGCAGGAACAACCTGAGGACTCCAGCAGTATCAAATCTGAGGGTCTAGGCTGTGGGCACGATGGGCCCAGCAGTCCACGTGGGGAGAGGGTCTGTTTGCAGCTAAGCCCTAAAGGAACCTTTAGCCATCAAAATAGGCAAATGAGGCTCCTTAGTCTCCTCTTTACTGATCTTGATTTTTCATGATTAGAATCATCTTCTAGAGTTCTAGGGTCTCCACAGTAGCTAAGGAAAGAGACGTACCTGAGCCCCATTTGGCCAAATCAATAGATGTGCTGAGAAAGACAGAACAACTGATAAAAATGGCCTGGGAGGAACCAAGGCAGGGCAGTATGTGGCTGAAGCTGAAATGAATAAAATTGCCCCCTAACCACTGCATTCCAATCCCAGCTAACCGTTTTTTTGGGAAATGCAAGCATCTTGGAGAGTGAACTTCCCACAACGCAGTAGTGAAGGAATACATTGTTTGTGAGAGCATCCACATCTCCATGGCAACTCAGTGTGATGTCACCACTTTCAACCATATTGCCATGGCAATGGAGATGCAGTCACAGGCAACAAGTTTTAGCAAAAAAACAAAGCAGGTATCCTTGACAGTAAAGATTCCATTTTATTGCAAAACACTATCTTACCCTTCTTTACTCCTGGCATTCACAGTTAAAAATCACAGAGTCAAGTTCAATTCTTTCCTTTTACTATGGTACACTGAGGCCCATAGGGTATAAGTGCTGTAACAAAGGTCACAAAATTAGCCAATGGAAGAACCTGTTCTAAAACCCTGATCTCGTCATCCTTGGTCCATTTTCATGATTTACTTGCTGAATCATAAGATGTTAGCAAGAACCAATCCATCTGGGCTAGGTTCAGGAACAAAATAACTAGGGGCATATCTAGAAGGGGATAAAAATATTTGGCATGGGGAAGAAGTGTAGATGGGCTAATGCACCCAATCCACTGCGAAGTATTAGCCAGTGACCCCTGGATCAAGCCCCATCCGCCCAAATGCCATCAGAGCCCCCACCAGGTGGCGCCAGATTGCAGACCTGGCCGTGTCCCTTCCAGGTTGGTCTAGTTGTGAGAGGCTAGACTAGAGGATCTGGCAAGAAGCAGGAAGAACAACCCTACCTGCAAAACCCGTTTCCCTGACAGTGGTCTGATCACACACAGAGAACCTAGATGATACACACAGCCTCCAGGGGAAACCAGAGGGAAAGAAGTGCTCACTCACCCTGGGGAGAAAGGCAGAAGCCACACACATAGCCTGTTGCTATCTATGCCTGGAGAGTGGGACAAAGTTATCATTTAATACCGTTTACTCCCCCAAAACTCAGAAACACAGGTGGTATGAACCAATCATTGACACTCCAATGTTATTTTTTATTTTTTTAAATGGAAAGTCATTGTAGGGTGGAGAGAAACTTAGTTGTGTCATGTTTATTGTTTTAATAATTCATACCTATGAATTACGAATTATTTTAGATGTGGAACAAATTTTTTTTTTAATTAATTTATTTTATTTTTGGCTGTGTTGGGTCTTCGTTTCTGTGCGAGGGCTTCCTCCAGCTGCGGCGAGTGGGGGCCACTCCTCATCGCGGTGCGCGGGCCTCTCACCGTCGCAGCCTCTCCCGTTGCGGAGCACAAGCTCCAGACGTGCAGGCTCAGTAGTTGTGGCTCACGGGCCTAGTTGCTCCGCGGCATGTGGGATCTTCCCAGACCAGGGCTCGAACCCGTGTCCCCTGCATTGGCAGGCGGATTCTCAACCACTGCACCACCAGGGAAGCCCTCCAATGTGATTTAAGAGCTTGAAATAACAGGTGATTTAAGCACTTAAAAATAATACATTTAGCATTGTAAATACTTTTCAAAATCACGTCCTATACATTATCTCGTTTGACACGAAACACCCCATGGAGTAGACACGAAAGTTTTAGTACAGACAGATGAAGAAATTCCGAGTCAGAAGGTAAAGTGCTTACTCAGGGTGACCCCAGTGGCAGTGGCAGAGGCAAAACTGCAACCAGATCTGCCCAATTTCTATCCCTGCGCTCTTTGGGCGATTCTGTCTTTATTTTTTTAATTTTATTTATTTTTATACAGCAGGTTCTTATTAGTTATCTATTTTATACATATTAGTGTATATATGTCAACCCCAGTCTCCCAATTCATCCCACCCCCGCGATTCTGTCTTATAAGTGGTGGTATGCTGGCAAATGTTTAACTATCAGAAATCAGGGGAAAAACTTATTATATGGCATAAATACTCCCTCCATAGCTAATTTCCAGCTGCTATCATGATGCCAACCGCTTGTAAAATTCCTGAAAATATGAATAATTGGCTGTCATGAGCTGATACAGACCAGCTCTAGCACACCACTGGTTTCTAAGTTACATTATTCCCACTCTGAACACATTTTTCTCTCAATTTTCTGGTCCCATGAACATCTTAGAGGGATAAGCCACCATTCTCAGGGCTGGGGATGCCCCACCAATCTACCCCTCTGAGAGTGAGACTAGGATAACAGACTTCCATCATGATACATAGGCCACCTGGCACCCTTACCTTCCCTGTCTGCTCCCTTCTCTTTGCCTCTTACTGTCTCTATCCTTGCAGGTGCCTGTCTTGTGTCAACAGCGCCTTCCGCTGCCATTGGTGCAAATACCGAAACCTCTGCACTCATGACCCCACCACCTGCTCCTTCCAGGAGGGCCGGATTAACATTTCAGAGGTAAGCAGAGCTCAGCCTGGCACAACAGCAGCCCCAGTGAATCTGAGTGGTCCTCCTTTTTCAGATGGTCCGTCCAACAGCTTGGCCATCTCCTTGCCCTGGTCCATGTTGGTCTTCTTCCCAGAAATGTTAGAAAGCCCTGGTATTATAAAGCTAAAAAAAGTGGCAGCAAATACCCCAGAGAAGGAGAAGTGTGCCATATTTGCTAGACTCCTAAGATTGTGTGCATTCAAAAGCTTGAGGGCACCTGAGGGTTGAGACTGAAAGTTTAGAGGAAATATATCCCATCGAACAGGCCCCATGGTCTAGAGGAGTGTAGTGAATGGCGTTTGTTCTTTGAGTCTAAGCCCTTTGCTTGGCTGCAGACATAGTCTAGTTCAATAGAACATTCACTCTCAACCACTCTTTCATGCCAACCTCCCTTCCTAGTCTAAAATTCAGTGATTCTTTGACTCTGGTGTATGACTGTGTGGGTGGCCTTACAGAAGAGAGAGGCAGTCAACTGGTGAAAAGAACCAGGCCTTGCTAAAAGTCCCATTTTATTATACAGTCGAAGTACCATCCCTAAGGCCAGACCCACCTTTGTCATCAACACAGTGCAATATCAGATTTCTTCTTTTTCCAATGAATATCCCACCCAATGATATTTCCTTGAGGTTGACTTTCTTACAAATTCATAGCAGGCCTTAGGACAACGAAGCCTGCTGGGTCAGTGTCTAATGTTTTTTATGCCCCAGAGTGACCAGTAGATGAGTTTGAACAACTATAGAGACCTTATGTATTCCCACAAATGCACATATGTATAAATATACATTCCCCTCTCGTTCCACCTTTTAGAAAATCCGCAAATGTAAATAAGTGACAGTGTAGCATTTGCAAATACTGCTATGGCCTTTATATGTCTCCCTCTTGCACTAGGCTACAGGATCCTTAAAGGCAAGGATTACATATTATCTTTAAATCCTCAGTACCTTTTTCAGTGAAAGTCTGTAGCATGCATGCATGAAAGCATAGAGGAACCAATGACCACTTTACCCAAATGCCATTGATAGGAAGTGTTCCTTGGAGCTACTTGTCTAAGATTTCAAGAAATAGAGTCTTTTCTGTCTCCTAATCTGGGTAGAAGTACTGGTTGCTTCCATGCATACACACGAGAAAGTAGGCCTTGATATACATGTCAGCATGATGTACAATTTAAATACCTTACAATTTTATTTGTCAATTATACCTCAGTAAAGCTACATTTTTTTAAATTTTTTTAATAGTTTTTAAAAAATTTATTTATTTATTATTTATTTATTTTTGGCTGTGTTGGGTCTTCGTTTCTGCGCGAGGGCTTTCTCTAGTTGCGGCAAGCGGGGGCCACTCTTCATCGCGGTGTGCGGGCCTCTCACTATCGCGGCCTCTCTTGTTGCGGAGCACAGGCTCCAGACGCGCAGGCTCAGTAGTTGTGGCTCACGGGCCTAGTTGCTCCGCGGCATGTGGGATCTTCCCAGACCAGGGCTTGAACCCGTGTCCGCTGCATTGGCAGGCAGATTCTCAACCACTGAGCCACCAGGGAAGCCCTAAATTTTTAATTTAAGAAGAAAGTAGGCCTTGAAAGGTTTCCCAGACACACACACACACACACACACACACGTGACCATGAATTCTTTTGAGCTTCTGAAACAATATGTGTTACATTCAGTCAGAAAAAATGGAGTCTGCCTGTCTTGAAAGAGAGACACACAGATGGTGCCCACAGGTGGTATTTAAGGCAGACCCAGCCACAGGTGCCTCAGCAGGATGCAACCAGTTACCTAGTGCCATGAAAACCTTTCAAAGAAGGCTTTTCCTCTGGCCAGTCTGTATGCTTTGATGTAGCTGACCAGAAAGCGCCACCCTGGTCTTAGTGGACACTGGAAATTAATCCCAGCCCTGGGATTCTGCCAGAGGATGACTACTTTCAGGCCAATCTTCTCACCCACAGGAAAGGACCCATGAGCCGAGGGTACGGGGGGAGAGGGCATGAGCCCAGCTTGGGTGTCAATAGAAGAACGGCCTAGGGAGGCAAGAGGCCAGGGCAGGGCTGTGCAGAGACGAAGGGTGGGCAGTGAAAGGTCATGGTAAACAGTCTCAGAAACTGACCGTCACACTGGCCACTTCTAACCTCCGAAGTTTGTTAATAAAATAAATCGAGGAGGACCGCAGAATGCAGAGAGAGAGGGTGACGCGCAGGTCCAGACAAGAAGGAGCAGCTGCTTCATTTTCGTCTGGCTGCCGGGCTCCCCTCGGGCAAAGAGAAACCCAAAGCCAAGCCCGACAGGACCCAATGGGCAGCTGGAGTGAGGGCAGGAGAGGCGTCAAACAGAGCGAGACCAGTAACTCTGCCCTGTGTGGAGGCCGAAGGGCTGAGGCCCAGAGGCTAATTGAAATCATGCCGCCTCCCTCTCACCCTTTAGAAGTCACCAGAACACAGCTCCCTCTCAGCCACGGGTGACTCAAGAATTCCAGAGAACTGGGCCTGGGAGAAGCTGTTGCCATCCCAAGTCAGGATTAAATTAATACCGAAAGAGCCCTGGGGGGAAAGCCAGAGGCTTCCCATCTCCTTTTTCATTTCCTCTCCTTATTGTCTGTTCCTTGAGGTGAGAGAGATGCCCTTGTCTCCGTCACCTCCCCCTCGCCCTGCTGACAGGCACTAGCCAGCAGGGCCCCAGAGACTGGGTGTGGGTGAGGGTGCCCCGGTGCTCCTGACTTTACTCAGGAAAGGAAATAGGGCGCAGGTTCCCCAGACCCCGCTCTGTCCTGTCCAAAGCTCTGCTTTGGGGGGAACCTCGTTCCTGAAAATGTGGGGAACAGCAAAGGTGCACGTGGCCGGCTCAAGTGAGGTTCCCCTTACTCAGTTAAGAGTCCTGCCTATGTCCTCAGGTTCTTCTGGGGACTGGAAATCCCTTAGGTGCCTCTTTGGGGCCCCTAGAATATCTCTTTTACACTTCCAGTAAGGGCCCCCCAACTTTGAATCAAAATTCTACATCTGTCTTCTTCCTAGAAACAATGTATAACTGATTAGCTCCATTGATGTGTATAGTAACATTAATGTATCACACATTTGCATTTCTCTCACATGTGACAGGAGGGCGGGGGATGGGGGGACCAGTGGCATAGCATCACTTGGGAACTTGTTAGAAATTCAAATTCTTGGGCCTCATCCCAGATTAGGCTGAAGATTGAGAACCACTGACATATGGCATCTCAGTTGATTCTCACAACAGACCTGCAGTTTCACATAATTCATATTTGACAGATGTAGTAACCAAGATGCTAAAAATTTGGGGTTTTGCCCAAGGCTACAGAGAACTCGGGGCGGGGGGCATCCAAAAAGGCAGAGTACAGGATGCTTTCTCCAGAAAATCAGAACTGGTCCGCTTCTCTATTTCCACGGTCGCAGCCACACTTGCGGGCCTAACCTCAACCTAGCCCTGCACCGTTGGTCATGAGGGACCCTCACAAATCCATCCACAGATGGAGAAATTGCCCATGGAAGACAGGTCAGTAGTGCTACTTCAAGATACAAAGGCAACCAGGACATGAGATGAATCTGCCTACTTCTTTCCAGAGGGCTGATGGACCAATCCCACACTTAGTCCCGGTAACCAAGAACCACTGTGCTAGAATGAATGAAATTCAAAATAAAGATATTAGTAGTTAACATTTATTGAGTGCTTATTATATATACAACATTATACATGTACATTTTTATCTCATTTAATTTTAACTACTCTATGAAGTGGATTCTATTATAGATGAATAAGTTGATAAGTTTAAACAATTTTCCTATGATCCTCACATAAATGCAGAAGTCATGATTCAGTGTTCCCAAGCTGGTTCTAAGGTTGTTGAAGTCCTCCAATCCTGTGTTCACGTACACATGTGAGAAATATGCAGTAATGATGTTAACATGGTTAACCCAGTTTATCACCACTTACAACAGACCTTCATGTCCCTCTTGCCTGCAGTCTAGGGTTGTCAGTATCACAGGCCCCATTTTATAGATGAGGAAGCTGAATTTCAATTGAACCGTCTCTTGAGCTCTTTTAAGGTAACGAGCCAAACCTTTCCTCCACTCAGAGCACAGCAGATCTCTGATGGGGTCCCAGAAATCTGGGCCTCCCTGGACCGGATCAAGCTGTGACATGGTGTTTGCAAGTGGGTGTGCGCAGGAGTATGTATGGCTTTCAGCTTTAAAAGCTCATCTCCCTCCATGGCTAAACCAGGCCTAGTGAGATGTAGATACATATATCTTCTTTACGCCCTGTCCCAGAGGAAAGATAGAACCAAATAAATCCGATTAGCTTCCCAGGATGCTGGCTTCTCTCTCTCTTTGAAGTCCAGTGGGTGAAGATAATGTCATTTCCACATGGGAGAAGTCGTTTCTGAGGGCTGAAGGGTCCCCAGCGCTGAAAGCTGGAGAAGCACAGCTAAACAGGGTGGATCATGCGGTCCAAAGGTTCGTACATAGGGCTGCTGTGCCAGGGTCCTGCCCTCCCTCTGGTCCTGTCTCCTCCTCCCCAGCTTACCCCTCCCCTGGGATGTTCCCCAACAGGACATCTGCTCACCTTGATAGAAACTCAGATTGCTGCTAAGGAGGGATATCCTGCTGCCAGTTAGCCTAGAGGCAGAGGGAGGAGTAAGATGACCTACAGAGGTCATTCAGGAGACTGGGCGGACCTGCAGGAGCAATGGGTATTTTAACAATGCTCACAACAGTCTTCACATTCTTCAGAAAAAGCCTACCATGATTATTTGCCCTCTTGTTCTTAGGACAGGAACTGTGTGCATGCATGTGTGTGTACTCACAGAAGCAAACAGGTTGGAAGTGGCCTCATTGTATCTAATGAAACCCATCACCTTCCTAAAGTCCCAGAGGTATTGAAGTTCCAACAACTTGGCAATGTTCAGGCTGCCAGTTCTCCTGCACCTGCCTTCAGCCCTTACCACTGCCATTTCCACCTAAGACTCGCTGCTCCCTCAAGATATTCACCAGAATCATCTCACAACCCAAAGAGTCTGTATATCCCTGTATTTCCTAGGAAGAAGAGAGTGTACCTGGGCACCAGCCATGTCTTCCCTTTGCCCTAGAGAAGGGAAGGAAGGATGCTATTCCATCTGGCCTGAGAGAAACAGACAAAACACAAGCAAAGCCTAAGACATTCTTTTCCCCTGGGGCAATCTTGGAACCCTGTTTAGGCGTTTGGAAAGCCCCTAATCATCATCCTTCAATTTAGTCCCCAAAAGTCTGAAAGTCTGACCACGGGAATTTTTTCTAAAATTTTAGAACCTCTTTAAAAAACTCATAAAAGTACTCATAAAGTCTCCTTATGATTCTCCAACTTCCAGACAGCCCAGCCCAAAAGATGAGGGTGTGTGGGGGGTGAGTATTTGTGTGTTCGTGTATATACACATGCATACATATATTTTTTGTCATAGTTAAAAGGCTTCTACAATCTTGTTTACTAACCTAAGACATTGTACTCCCAAAAGTACATCTATAAGACTCCACTCATGAAATTTGAATTTGTTCTCTGAGCTCATTAGAGATGAAAAAACAACTGGTCATCCTTTACAATATATCAACTAGTTCTGATTCTGAATATCTATTCTCTCCCTCTCTCTCTTACAGGTATACACACACACATGCACACACACACACACACACACACACCTCATTATACCTCAGCCTTATTTCTAGTCTAAATTTAAATTCTAATTTATTAGACTCAATGGGAGTTTTTTAGCCACTAACAGGAAATAGTATCTCCTTTTCAATGGGATGCCTGGGTTTCCCTAAAGTGGTGTTCATTTTTTTTTCTTGGCTATAAATATATGAAAGACTGTCAAGAGTGCCCGCGGGGAATGAAAGTAAAAGTGCAGTAAAGAACAAGTTTATGAGTTGGCAGCTTGAGTGACTGACTTCTAAACAGGGACCCATCTGTTCTGGGGTTGCCTTATGCTCCTGTCTCCTGTGGAAAACTTGCCTGCTTGATATCCTCCCATGCAGTCACTGAGGGATGGCACCGGGACCCCTGAGGTTCCACCTGACCCTCCTAGATAGGTTTCTGTGGGAATAGGTTTCTGTGGGAAATTTCTCCTGGACCCAGCTTTTCATAAATCCTCAGGATTCCTTAATAGATATAGATGTACCAATTGAGTAATCCTGTGACTCCAGAAACAATGACCATCTCCAACCCCAGCCTCAGGCATCAAACTCCTGCTCAAGTCTCTAGATGTCCAGAAGGCAGGACTTTACCTCATCTCTAAAACATCTAGGAAGTTGGAGCCAAATAGAAAGTTTGAGATCGTTTTGTCTGTTGCTTTATTTTCTTATTTTCCATTTACCCTCCCACAAGCAATGACCAAGTGTCCACTACATGTCAGGAACTTGGATAAAGCCTGGGGATACGGAGGCAAATAAGATGCAGCCTAATCCTCAAGGCTCACAGACCAATAAGGAAGACAAGTTAATGAGAAACTGCAATTCTGAGGGCTAAATGCGATCGGGGAGAGTATCTGTAACCCATCCTGAGGGCCAGTGCAGGGAAAGGGTCAGGGATGGCTTTACAAAGGAGCTGCAGGGTTGAGTTTGAAGGCTAATTAAGAGGTAATCAGCTAAAGAGGGCTGAGTCAGGGGCCAGGAGGAAGATTAGGGGGGTGGAAGGGGAGTGTTTCTGGTGGAGAGAAAAGCATCTTCAAAGGATCAGAGGTTGATAAGTGAGGGAGATGGTCCCTCAGGACTAACCTTAAATTCCTCCGTGGTATGGCTGGACCATGATGCCCAAGAATCACAGGGTAAGAAGGAGGCAGGGGCCAAATCATGAAGGGCTTGCTCCTGAGGCCACTGCCTAAGCCCACACTGAGCGAGAAGCCCACGGCTAAGGCAGTCCATTGTTTCACATTCCTGTGGCACCAAAGGCTTCTTACCAGGGATGCCTCTGGCATTAGGAGAGGGACCATTTATTGTTCCAGACTGTCCCACACCTTGAGGAAGTTCAGCATCCTGCCCCACACCCGGCACTAAATGCCAGTAGCGCCCTCTGCAGGGTAGCAACATACCAACCCCCTCCCCCACCTTCCCAAAGGCTCCCTCTGAGAACCACCACCACCACCCAGAGGGGAAGGGGACAGGGAAAGAGGTGCCTTCAAGACATTGCCCAGTTGATCCCCGGAGACAGGAAATGATTGCACATGGGGGAGGCTGTGTGTTCTCATTGCCAGAGGCCACTGGGCAACGTCTTCCTGGAGAGGGAGAAAATGGGCAGGGGGTGGAGCTGTGAGGAGGTGGTCATTTGACCTCTGGTGGAGAAGCAGCCTCTAGAAGGAGAACCAAAGACCATCACTCTTCTACTCACTTCCTCCCTCTCTCAGCGTCCTTCCCACAACCCCTCCACACCAAGACTTTATTTTTTCTGTTTTCTTTTACAAAGCAATATGGTCTTCATGCAAGGCTTGGTAATGAAGTGAGATAAAAAGCCAGACCAAGTGTTGAGAGCATTGCTGGGAGGGCTTGATCCACCTCCTGGAAAGGCCACTCAATCGGCGCTGGGAAGCTGAGGCTGCCGATAACAGATCACCTTGGGCACGGACAGTGCAAGAGGGGTGGGGAGCAGGAGCTGGGAGACAGAGGAAACCCAGAGGTGCGGGGTCCAGCCTGGGGACAGGGACGCGTGGAGCATCTTTTATCCCGTGTCTCAGGAGATAAAATCCACAACCTGCCACGCCGGGGCTTGAAAATTAATTCCTAAATTGTAACACGCACACCAGATACAGGACAACTTGTGGGATGGGGATGACGATATCAAGGCCCGGGAGCTAAGAGATAGATTTCACATTCCCTGCTGACTCCATGTGCCCCTTAAATGAGGTACATCCTTGTGGGCAGCCCGCCTGGATGCAAGAGGGTATGGTCTGGCATGAAAGGCCTGTCCACCTCCCGGGCTTGGGGAGTAGGGAGGTATGAGCCAGGACAGACCAGACGGAGGCTCTCTGCTTGCTCCCCAGGACTGTCCCCAGCTGGTGCCCACGGAGGAGATCCTGATACCCGTCGGGGAAGTAAAACCAATCACCCTCAAGGCTCGAAACCTGCCCCAGCCTCAGTCCGGCCAGCGAGGCTATGAGTGCGTCCTCAACATACAGGGGGCCGTCCACCGGGTCCCCGCCCTGCGCTTCAACAGCTCCAGCGTGCAGTGCCAGAACAGCTCGGTAAGAGCACCAGGGCAGGGCTTTCTCTCACACCTGAGCCAGGGCCTCAGCCTGGCCTGCCCCGGCTTCCAGAACCCTCCGGGTCCACAGGCTGACCCACGTCTCCAGGGACACAGGAGTGTGCAGGCCGCAGGGTCCCTCAACAGAGCAAAGCAGGTTGATGGTGACGGAGGTGGTGGAGGGCTGTGAGGACCCTCCTGGCATAAGCTGAGAGCTTTGTGCCCTTTCTGAGTTGAAAGAGTACTTCTTGGCCTTTGGTGAAACTTCAGCCAACGCCAGTCAACTTGACCCCAAACCCTGTCCGCATTCAGGGAGTAGATCCACTGGAGGGCAGGGCACCACGCGGGAGGAGAGCTGCAGAAGAGATCAACGGAAGTGGAAGTAGAGTGGCACGAGGGGAGGGGGGAAGGGAGGAGGAGGAGGAAGCCGTGAACTCCAAGAGCAGCAAGGGTTAAACCAATTCCGAATGCCAGACAGAAAGCACGAGGTGTTTAATTATACTACTAGCCCAGAGAAGATCTTTTCATCTGCCAACTCCCTGTCTCCCACCAGCTCTGAGGGGTCAGCTGGGAGATGGGGGGGATGTGACAAAGGTGACAGAGGTGCTGAGGGAAGGTAATTCGCCCGGGAGAGATAAAGAGAATCTGGCCCTCTTATCAGGGAGCTGTCAGATTCCCGGGTCACGGGCACTTGATGGAATTTGTAATTGGTAGAAGGCCGCCAAGCACCCGGGGAAGGTGGGAGATGAGAAGGCAATGGAGCACAACAAAGGGAGGAAGGTGGCAGGAAGGGCCGGAGGGATGGGCCCTGGGAGCTAAGTGGCCGGGCTGGGCAGTCCCCACAGAGGGGATTCCCACAGAGGCGCAGGGGCTGGGCCACCAGAGGGGCTGTTTCAGATGTGTCTGAGGGCTTGAGCGTCCTCGGTGGGATCCGCATGGGAGAAAGGCCACTCCCAGCCACAGCTTGGGGGCCTTAAATGGCAGAGCTGATCAGATCTGTGCCCAGAAAGCTCTGGGCACTTTCCCTAGTGAACTGTTGACCAAAGTAAAGCTCACGTGCAGAAAGAAAGGGCCACCACAGGGCCTGGCCAACCAACCGAGGCACCGCTGTGTGTTACACACGTGCTGTGCTCAGGGCTCTGTGGGATTTACAGAGCGGCATGTGGACTTTCTAAAGAGACTAGACTTTCATGTGAAAAGATGCAAAGCAACTCCCGGGAAGTACCTGGTTAAAGACAGAAACACCAGGGGACGGAGAGGATGGGGAGGGCTGGGAGGGATGGCAGAGAAGACACCTGGGGAAGGTGAGTCTGAGCTAGACTAGGAGAGTAAAGGTGGTGAAGGGTGGAGGCTGTCGGGAGAGGGAGGAATTCTTAGGAGACGTGAACTGAACACATGCAGAGAGGGGCTTGGGCGGGTGTGCTTGGAAACAGGTGCTTCAAAGATTCTGGAGGAGACGTGGAAGAGAAGGTTGGAGAACTAAGCCTGGATGGGATGATAGGGGGTATTGAATGCCAGCTAAGGGGTTTGAGCTGGATCTGTTGGCATTAGTGACTAGCAGTCGGGGGAAGACACCACAGGGATAATGTGAACGGTGCATGGGGTTCCTGTTTCTCCCTCTGCTCCTCTCTCAGCCCAGAGGGAACCAGAGTCCCTGGTTTCTTTCCTGGTCCCCTGAGGTAGCAGCAGCATCCCCGCCCCCCCGTGATAGAAAACCTCATGAGCGTGTACCTCTGCCCCTCTCCCCACAGTACCAGTACGACGGGATGGACATCAGCAACCTGGCCGTGGACTTTGCCGTGGTGTGGAATGGCAATTTCATCATTGACAACCCTCAGGACCTGAAAGGTAAGCAGCTACTTCCAGGTAGAGTTTTGATCTTTCCGTGACCCTGGGAAAGACTGGGGCGGAAGGATCAGAGCCAGCCAGCTGCTGTGCCATGAATAATACACTCCCTCTGTCAGCGTAATTCTTCAGAGGATCCTAAAGCAACATTTGGCGCCATCAAAGGAGTCCTGTTGGAAACCCTGTTTTATTACAACCAGAGCATCCGCTGGGTGGCTGCCGGTTCATCACGTTTTCCTTTGGCTCCCGGAGACTTTGAAGTGTCTGTGGAACCTGACCAGGAGAGCAGCAGGCAAGAATGTCCTGCCAGTTTCCCTGGAAATGGAGATATTATTTCCAATCGGGTTCTGGTTCCCCTGCCCTTGGCCCCAGTCACTGCACAAAGAAGGTTTGTAAGGCGGCTCCCCTGGTCCTGAGGTGGACGGGAGGGGCCAGCTTGCTGACTCGAGGGCACAGCTGTTGCAAGGAAGCTCAGGAAGGAGCTGGGCTGATGCAGGAGGGGGTGTTCCATGAGGCCACCTCATTCATGTCCTGCGCACCCATGTGGAGGTCCTCCTGGGCGCAGATAGGCTGCCCGCAGTACAGCATTCCTCGCAGATCTCAAGAATGACAAAAGGGACTCCAGTTTGATGAGCACTCTGGCTAGGCACTCACTAAGTGGTTTATCTGAGATTATTTTCCTAATCATCCCAACAACTCTGAGGGGTATGTACCAGTATTATCCTCATTTTATAGATGAGGAAACTGAGACCCAAAGAAGTTAAGAGATGGACCAAGACTGTCCACTTTGGCAACATATACACTAAAATTGGAACGATGCAGAGATCGACATGACCCCTGCACAAAGATGATGCAAACTCACAAAGCATTCCATGTTTTTAAGACAAAGACTGTGTAGTATAACTTATATGTGGAACCTGAAAAAAAAGATGTCCAACTCACAGAAACAGAGTAGAAAAGTGGTTGCCAGGGGTTTGAGGGGGTTGGAGAAATAGGGAGAGGTTGGTAACAGGGGACAAACTTCCAGCTATAAGATGAATAAGGTCTGATCTAATGTATAACATGGTGGCTATAGTTGGTAACACTGTATTACATAATTAAAATTTGCTAAGAGAGTGGAACTTAAATGTTCTTAACACATATATATTCATATACACACACACACATATATATAGATATAGATATAGATATGGGGGTGATGGATGCGTTAATTAACTAGATGGGAGGAATCTTTTCACTCTTTGTATGTATGTCAAATCATCACAGTATACACTTCAAATATTGTACACTTTTTTTGTCAGTTAAATCTCAATGAAGTTGAAAAAAGAAAAAAAATGGACCAAGAGTCAAATAGTAAGAGCCAGGATTTGAACTAAAACAGTCTAATTCTGGAGCCACATGCTTAACCACATCACTGCCCTTCCTCTCAGTGGCTCCGGCTGTTGTGGGATGTGAAATCTCCTCCCCTGGAACCCTATCACCGCCCCCCACCATGAGCCACACTTCACCACATTTCAAGTAGCTAGGGTTGTCACAAGCCTGTCCTTCAGCCCGAGAGTCACCCCATGGGCACAGAAAGAGGGACTGAGGCCACAGGAGGAGACCTGAAAGTGCTTCAGAATCTCTTCCAGATGCTACGGTCCCTGTCCCGGATGCTGCCATGAAAATCGGTGCTACTTAGGCTGGGAGATTTTTTCTATTTCCCTTCATACCCAGGCCCGATTTTCTCAGTGCTAAGAGATAGGCATTTCCCTGGCTGAGGATCTGGGCTTAGTTCCCAGAGGTTTTGCCTTTGCACCTGGAGCTTAGAGAAAAAACAGCCACATCCAAGCTGTCACATCGGAACCCTCCCTTGTGGCGCCTGACAACTTTTAAGCAGCTCCTTGAATGCACAGGCCATGGCGATCTCACATTCACCTCCCACCCAGAGCCCAGCTGTTCCTGGAGGTTATGCACTGTGTTGGGTGGAGGAGGCCACAGTGCTTAAGGACTCGGATTCTAGAATCCAACAAACTGGGATTCGAATCCTGGCTCTTTCGCCAATAGCTATTTGAACTCAGACTAATTACTGCTCCTCTCAATGTCCCAAGTTCATTATCTGGGAAATGGGGGAAAGGATGCCCACTTCTCAGGGTCATCATGAGGATCAAATGAGAAATTAGATGTGGACCATTTGCATATTAATAAATGCATAATGCGGATTTGTTCATTTTAATATTCCCATTTCCTGCCCTCTACCGTAAGAAGCCATAGGCATGAGGGTGTCTCAGTAGAGCCCCTGCAGCTGAGACTGAGGAATGCTTGGCAGAGCAGAGGAGTAGAATGGAGACGCATGGAAGAATAAAAAAATACCTCTACCCTGGGGCATGTACCTGACCTCCAGAGGCACGCCACCCAGGCCTGAGAGCTTACGTCTGCTTGACCGGAAGTGTTGAAAAATGACTTTCTAAGTATTCTGCTTCTGAAGAGTTCTACTTGGGACTCTGAATTCAAAACTCCAGCAGACAACTACCAAGCCTCGGGCTCACAAAACAGTTCTGCCGACTGGCCTGTCTAGGGCTTCTAAGTGGGTAAGAGACAAAAGCAAAAGCATTTGCAGACTCCAAAAGTGACCTGTTAAGTAGCCAGTTTGCCCTCTCTGGGGATATCCGCTCCATCCACAGGGCCATGAACAGGATGGCGTCAACCATCTTTCCTTATCAGCTCTGCCTCCACTCTGCCAGGAATGTGGCCTTTCTTGAAGCCCCAGCTGACGCCTCTCCCAGACCCAGCCAGTGCCCTGTGTGCCTCTCTCCTCTCAGGACCTGCGTGCTAGCAGCACAGCGAGTTGGATATGCAGAATCCCAGCTTGCGGCACTAACCTTAGTAAACTCCAGGAGTCATTACATCTCTCTTTGAGCTTCTTTTTTGCCTGAAATGGGGAAATCAGTCCCTACCTCTTTCAGCAAGGGCCGTATGTGACAGAAGGAGAAGCAGCAGCATAAGAATGTAGTTTGAGTTCAAAGAAAAGATAATAAGCATGTACAGAACATCAGCTATGTTACAGGCACTGTGCTAAGCACTGAATAGACAACATCTCATTCAAACCTCACAAAAAACAATAATTATCACCATGTTATAGAGTAGGTACTGAACGTTCAAAGAAGTTAAATTCTTTGTCACGTTGCTAGGAAGTGGTGAAGCCACAATTAAAGCCCTGATCCAATTTAATCTAGAGCCAGAACTCTTAAATAATATTTTCTTGTAGTGCCTTTAAACGACTGCTAAGAGGCTCAATTTATTATTAATTCCCCATCAATTATTCTTGCAAGGATAATGATGATCATTGGTGTTATCCATGGATGGGGGCGGTTTCTATCACGCCTGCAAGAAGGGGGTAAATTGTGAGGCGTCCTCTCCAACCCCATCTGTGACTGCCTCCCCTCTCTCTGCAGTCCACCTCTACAAGTGTGCAGCCCAGCGGGAGAGCTGTGGCCTCTGCCTCAAGGCCGACCGGAAGTTCGAGTGTGGCTGGTGCAGCGGTGAGCGCAGGTGCACCCTCCAGCAGCACTGTAGCAGCCCCTCCAGCCCCTGGCTTGACTGGTCCAGCCACAATGTTAAGTGCTCCAACCCCCAAATCACCGAGGTGAGTCCCCCAGTTTCCCAGAGTGGGAAGGGATGGATGGCCGGGAGCTGACCCCAGGGCAGTGGGAGTTGAGCCTTTATGGAAGAATTCTTGGCGTAGAGTGAGTTTAATGTAAGGGTGTGTAAAGCCTCTCACGGGTGTCTCAATGGCCTGTGTCCAGGCGTAAATGCCAAGCGTATGGAAGTGTGTCCTCACGCCCGTGCACGAATGTGCATGCACGTCTGTGTGCACCGAGGAGGCAGAGCCAGCCCAGCCTCCCTGCCAGGTTGGCTGAGCCAGGTGGGGACGAGACATCGGCTGCATGGCGGGTGAACGTTTCAGAAAACAGGTTTAGCTTTTCTCAGCAGAAATGCGCTTTCAGGAGCTGCAGTTAGCTCAGAGTTGCAAAGCTGAAAATGGAGGAAGAAAGTGAAGGCAGACACTGCATTAGCCACCGTGCCATTTCCCCGGGTTTACTCTCTGTCCCAATTTGTTTGTGCATTTTAATGGAAAGAAATAGGTAATTAGTTATCCTGGAAAAAACTGATGTTTCCTGAATAGTCAATTGCAAAGGAAGATGAATAGGTAATGTGAATGAACATGCAGCTGCTTGGGGTTTGAATGGCCTTGGAGAGGAATAGTTGTATTTAACTTCGGTTGCAATATGTGCTCATCACTCTTTGCTGCTCCCTATTCACCGACTGTCGCTTGTGCTTTGAAACTAATTGCATGTTCCTTATGGTGACTAGGAATATCGGCCAGGGCAAGTACCACTGTGATTTGCATGTTTAAGAAAGTAGGAGGGGGGAATTCCCTGGTGGTCCAGTGGTTAAGACTCGGGCTTTCACTGCTGTGGACTGGGTTCGATCCCTGGTCAGGGAACTAAGATCCCACAAGCCGTGCAGTTTGGCCAAAAAATTAAAAAAAAAAAAAAAAAGCAGAAGGGGCTGCTCCTTTTCTACCTCTTCCCTGAGCAGATGCACTGTCTCTTTCCCTGCCTCATTTTCCTTACTGACCAAAGAAAGCCAAGTCTGGCTCTCATCTATGTCGCAGAGTATTGGGAAACTTCTAGAGCATCCCTATGATCATTTTCAAGTTTCAGATCAGTTAAAAAAAAAAAAGCCTCAAGATCAAACAAGTGTTGTTAACCTACAGATGAGTTATTTGAAGAGGGAGCAAATATTTGTTTGGTGTGCTTGGCACTGTCTCATTTAATCCTTACAACCACCATGAGAAGTAAGTATTCTCACCTCCATTTTACAGATAAAGAGAACAAGACTCCGAAAAATGGAGTTGTCCAAGTTCACACAGCTATTAAGTAGCAGGGCCAGTGTTTCAACTCAGATATATTTAATTATAAAAACATTTTAAGAGTCTCTGTGATTTGCCCAAGTAATATAAAACAAGAAGTGAGCTTCCCCTTCCTTTACATCCAACCTTCCTAGCGGATATGGACGAGACAGATGCCATCCATCCAAATGGCGGTGTATCCCAGGAATAGCGCAGTGCTATAGAAGAGCATCTCCCGCCATCCAGGTCCTCATTCATTCTGGTAGGAAGATGTTATGAGGGTGCAGACACTGCCCCTCAAAGATTGAGCTTCTTCCATCCCATTTTTCTTTTGGCCCTGGCCAGTGGTGGTGCCTACCGACTGTCCTGTGTCTTTATCTCACCGGGAAAGTGTTTTCTGGGACTGCTGGAGGTGCCCCAACTTCTGCCCTCAGACAGCTAGCTCCCTGAGCAGCTCAGGGCTCCATGCCTTCTCCCTGATTCTAGTGATTTCCAGCAACGGCTGCCTTGAGAACTTGCTCTGTTCTGTAATTCTTCTTGCTGCTGCAGTTGTACGTCTCTCTGCCTCTGCACCTCTGGTACAGGGGAGCTTAGGCAGGGACTTGCTTCCATCAGCCCCTCTCACTTCCAGCAACCGGCTGCTGCCCCAGCCCTGTCTCCTCTCTGACTGGCAGGGGCCCCAGCCCAGCCAGAAGGCAGGCTTCTCCCTGAGAAACCTCTGCCTCCGCCACCCCTGCTCGCTGACCGAGGACTGACAGGCTGCTCTGTTCCCAGAGGACACCCAGGCTACATGATGCTAATTAACCCCCTGAGGTAATTAGGCTGTAATTGATTTTCCCAGTGAACATAGCATCAGGAGTTGGAGGCCCTGAGCAGTTGGGTCTCCTCTTGGTGTTTTTCAAGTAGAGGCTGTGGAGAAAGAAAGAGCATCTTGGGAGAGAGACAGACCCACACCGTGTCTCCAGACACTCGGGGGACAGCATTCTGGGCAGCACATGTGAGCTGGAGGAGACAGGGCTGGAATGTTTTATTCACTTTCATCCTGCACCTCCCACCCCCAATCTATCCTCCTCTCCTTATAAAAGTCATTTTTCACTTTTTTAACTTTTCATGTTTGAAATAATTTCAGACTTACAAAAAGGTACAAAAATAGTACAAAGAACTTTCATATACCCTTCACCCAGATTCTCCAAAATTAACATCTTACATAACCACAGTACAATTATCAAAATCAGGAAATTAACAGTGATAGAATAAAGCCATCTAATATACATGTCTTATTCACATTTGCCAGTCATCCTGCTGATGTCCTTTTTCTGGTCCAGGCTCCAATCCAGGATCACATGTGGCATTCCATTGTCATGGCTCCTCAGTGCTGTAATCCTCAATCTTTGTCTTTCATGACCTTGATACTGTGGAAGAGCACGGGACCATTACTTTGTAGAACGTCCCTCAGCTGGGATTTGTCTGATGTTTCCTCATGATTAAATTCAGGTTATATAGTTTTGTCAAGGAACACTAAAAAAACTGTAGGGTGCATGTCCAAAGGGCACAGGAGCCAACTTGATTTGGCCCTAGTGGCCAAATCTGGGGCAATGTAAGCAAGAAAATAAATTATAATACTAATGGACTATACTCAAGAGAATAATATAAGAATCTATGGTCCTTATTGATATAATAAATTAATAATTAATGTGGGAGAGAGGAAGCTCCTCTTTATACTAGAATTCCAACTCATAAGTGTAGAAGGACTTAGGGAAATAGAAAATCACCATTTGGCAAAATTCACAGTAACAATTGTTTCAGGCAAGAATGACCAATGAATGCTAAAATTAACAAGTGAAAGTATGATGAGAAATAGGATATTTACATAGCCTCAAGCTATCTCCCCACAAGATATGTATTAATTACAACAAGAAAAATAGTTCAGTGTACTTTCGTATACCCTTTACAGTGAAGAAACCTGGTAAACAGTGGTTAGAGGGTTAAGGTTCCTTAACCAAGTGATCAAAGTTAACCACCAGTTATGGGAAGAATCAACCTCAGGCACCTCTCCGTAGGATGCGCTGAGAAGAACACAACCTCATTTCTATGGCATTTGTTACCAAAAATGTATAATTTGTTAAAAGTAACTTTTAAGAAGAATCAACTCATTTTCTTTACCTCAGCTTTCTTGGCTAATTCCTGGATGTTGGCATAGATCTTATTTTTCTGGAATGGTGCTGTCCTGCCCGGGGGCAGGGAATTCTATAAGCTCTGTGCCCTTTTATACATACCTCTCTCTTGTCTCTGGCCCTTCCTTATCTTCAAAATGTGTAGCCCCCTCAGTGCATGCCCACGTGCAAACAGAAGCCATTGACTACAAAGATTTTGCCTGAGGGAGAAGAGAAGGATTCTCTGATGGCCCATGACAGCTACTGGGAGCAGCAGAATGTCCAGTGCTGGAAACCAGTAGGGACTGGGATGGTGCTGTCCTGCCCGGGGGCAGGGAAATCAATGAGATGCCCTCAAAGGGATTCTACTTTAGGAAAAGGAATGAGCTCAAGCTCAGTTGGATGAACAGCTGTGTTCTTCCTTAACCCCTCCTAACCCAACTGTCTCCATGGCAACCAAGTCCTCCCCTAGAGACCCATCTCTTATGGCAGCTCCATGTAGGACAAGTCTTACAGCTGATTGAATTTCCCAGTTTGCAACAACTCCAGGTTAGGACCCCCTCAGGACTCACCGTCTGCTCCTTCTCAGCCAGCCCTTGATGTGATAATGACGCTGTCCCCTGTGGGAGGCATCCCAGGCTGCTCCCATTCCAGCTGTCATTCCGGGTGTCTGTGCACTTGTCACCTGTTCAACCCCCAGTACAGGAGACGACGTGCAGAGGTTTGGAAAGCCTGTGAGATGCCAGGCAGCCATGTTTCTGTTCTTCCCAGTGTGTGCTTCAGGACCTGCTGCGACATCAAAGTGGGGGATGTTAGGAGCCATCCCCTAGAGAGAAAGGAAAACCCAGAGAAAACATTTCCCAAGAAACTGTGAGTGGGCAGCATCCAACAGAAAGGGGAAAGAGATTGAACATGTTCTTGGGAAAAGAAATTTAGAAAGGACCAAGGGGCTTTGGAACTCACGTGAAAGAGGTCTCCACTCAAAGTGAGTGTATTGGTCTGCTAGGGTTGCAGTTACAAAGCACCACTGGGGGGGCTTAAACAACAGAAATTTACTTTCTCACAGTTCTGGGGGCCAGAAGTCTGACATTCAAGTATCAGAGGGTTGGTTCATTCTGAGGGCTGTGAGGAGAATCTGTTCCATGCCTTTCTCTTGGCTTCTGGTGGTTTGGGGCAATCTTTGGTGTTCCTTGGCTTGTGGAAGCAACTCCCCAGTCTAAGCCTTTGTGTCCACATGGTGTTCTCCCTGTGTGCATGTCTGTTTCCAATTTTTTTTTAATTAATTAATTTATTTATTTATTTATTTATTTATGGCTGTGTTGGGTCTTCGTTTCTGTGCGAGGGCTTTCTCCAATTGCGGCGAGCGGGGGCCACTCTTCATCGCAGTGCGCGGGCCTGTCACTGTTGCGACCTCTCCCGTTGCAGAGCACAGGCTCTCAGACACGCAGGCTCAGTAGTTGTGACTCACGGGCCTAGCTGCTCCACGGCATGTGAGATCTTCCCAGACCGGGACTCGAACCCGTGCCCCCTGCATTGGCAGGCAGATTCTTAACCACTGCGCCACCAAGGAAGCCCTCCAATTTTTTTTTAAATAAGAATGCCAGTCATATTTGATTAGGGCCCACACTAATGACCTCATTTTGACTTGATTATCTCTATAAGGACCCTATCTACAAATAAGGTCATATTCTGAGGTAATGGGAGTTAGGGATTCAATATATGAATTTGTGGGGGATAAAATTCAACCCACAACAGAACATTCTGAGCAAAAGGAGGAGAAGCCATGGTTCTAAGGAATTGATTCACCCATTAAATATTCATGTAATGAGTGACTGCTGTATGCCCTGCACTGTGCTAAGATTGGAAGTTATCACATGGATAAATTAGTCCTGGGTGGGGAGGCAGGGGGATGCAGCCAGCCTATCCCTGAACATTGGCCACCTGGAAGAGGCTGGAACTTGATTGCCCTGCAGGCTGCTCTGTCTCTTCCCAAGGGCCTCAGATAGAGATTTCTAATCTACACCCTTTGCAGCTGTCTTCTATTAGGAAAGAGAATTGTAACAGGGACCAAGGCCTCCACACCTGATAAGGACACCAACCTCAGGCCAAGGACATGAACAGACAAGCCATATTCTTAGTTCTGGGAGCCTTAATAATAATAGCTTTTCTTTAACAAGACACTACTCTGTGCCAGAACCCATGTATTCCACATACCTACTCCTCCCTGCAATCCTGCAAGATAGCTGTGAGAGCTGGGGAAACAGTGCTTAGGGGAGTAAGTAATTTGCCCAAAGTCACACATCTGGTTAGTGACAAAACAAATTCAGAACCAGGCCCTTCTGACTCCAGAATGCAGACTTGCTCCACCACTTGATGCTACTTCTCTTGGTCAGAGGGCTGGAGAAGTACTCCCTGGCTATACACTTTCCCACCTCACCCCACCCCAAAAACATCTGTGCCCAGGATCTGAATCCCCTTGGAAGGTCTCAGGAGATGCCAGACAAACTGAGAACATTGGCTACTCTTTTAAGTCTGAAAATAACCGTCACCTGTCTTCCTAAAGATAATTAAGTCCACACTTATTCCTATGAGTGGGGGAGAAAAATGGAAGAGCATTTGGGGGCACTTTTAAGCTTAGGGCAATCACTTCTTGCCTGTCCAGGGGATGTGTTACTTTAATTACATGTGTTTCTTAAAGCTATCAGACTCGGTTTGGTTGGTTTCTGGGTGTGTCTATCAATGGGACAATGGTTACGGTGAAAGTTACTCTCACAAGCATCTCAGCCTGATGGGAGAGCCCAGAGGATGAGGCCCAGGTGGTTCATGCCTGCAGGTAAGAACGGAGATCAGGGTGAAGTAAAGGCAAAGCAGGCTTGGGATGCAAGGGACGAATCCCCAGTGTAGGGGTCCTCAGGGAGTGACCAGGAACCTACACCCTTTGGCTACCAAGAAACGCTCCTGTGTGTTTCTGACGTCCCCTAACACAATGCGCAGTAAGACCACACTGATGCCAGGTCCTAGGAGTACTGGGACCTAGGACCACCTTGTAGCTTTTACTGTATAAATTTGTTAACTTCAGTAACTTCCCCCACACCTCACTTGTCCATGTTTAGGAGATATTGATTCTGTTTAACATTCTCTTAATTACATGTAACCGGGAAAGAGAACCAATTGTAGAAAACCGCCAACACTGCCCTCAAAACCAAGCATAAATTACTGTTGATGCGATGGTAGTTTGAGATGATCCATTGTTCTTGCTTCTTCCTGCTCTCCATTTGCCCAAATTTTTTTTTTTTTAATTTTTACTGGGATAGAGTTGATTTACAACATTGTGTTAATTTCAGGTGTACAGCAAAGTGAATCAGTTATACATATACATATATCCACTCTTTTTTTTAGATTCTTTTCCCTTATAGGCCATTACAGAGTATTGAGTAGAGTTCCCTGTGCTATGCAGTAGGTCCTTATTAGTTATCTATTTTATATATAGTAGTGTGTATACCAAATATTTTAAAGTAGATTTTTTTCCTGGATTCTCTCAGATGCAAATGGATTTGTGAAACTGTTTGGAAAGCTGGACACTTACAAGTATTTATCCATAAGACTGTACCGAATCTTGGCACGAAAAGCCGGGAGCCACCTGCCCAGGCCCAGAGCGACTCACTGCAAAGTTCCCAACAAATAAATAAATAAGTCAGCCAGCTTTCCTGAGAAACAAGTCGGCCCTCTGATCTCCTGTTCATTTATTTGCAGGGCTCATTAATATAACATCACTGCAACAAACAGCTAATGGGATGGTGTCAGGATGAATAATGGAGTTACTCTGCTGAGATAACAATTAGGTTTTTGAATGTACTATCAGCTAAGACAGAGCCAGCGAGGATTCATGCCGGGTAGGAGAGCTAGTGTCGCCGATGCTGTAGATTCCTGCAGGGCTCATCAACTGGGCTCTAGCCTGCCATGAAGAGTGTGCACATACTTGCTCTCATGCACACGTGCTTGCGTGCTCACACACACACACACACACACACATCAAGTTGGAAAAGAATGTGACAGTTTGCCATCTTGGATCCAGCATCCAGGTGCCTTTGGGAGCCAGGCTGAGCTCAAAATTTGCAGGCACAAAGTTGGCATCACTGCTCTAAAGTCAGGAAAACTCTAAGCAACAGGAAAGGAGTAACTGGATTAGTCAGGAGAGGATTAGCTGTCTACATACCCACAATTGTCCTCACTGGCCTGTCCTGATTAGGGGGCTGCTCAGGGGAGAACCCTCCTGATCCCAATCTCAGACACAGGAGCTTTTCAGACAAAGCATGGCCATCAGTTGGGGATACTCCACCCTGGGGCGACTACTCTGGGACCCCCTCCCTTGGCTGCTCTGGGAGGATCTGACGTCAGTCTCTCCCATCTCCTCTTAAGAACACAGTCTAGGGTGCTGACAGCCTGCTGGAGACATGGCAAGAGCTGCACAGGCCCGTCAGAGAGGCAGCCAAAACCGTGCTGGGCAACCTCCTCACCCGGCACTTCCCCTCCGCAGGTCGGCTCTCTGCCCCTCCCCTGAGCCCCACCAAGAACAATACCCAGAGGTTCCACCCGCCTGGGATGCTTATAAAAATGAAGCCACTTTTCCTCTGGACCTCAACAGACCTGGCTCCTGTCCAAATTTCTTAATCATAAAATAATAATGAGAAAAATGATAGATAACATTCACCGAATGCTTACCTGGCACGTAGCACTGCTAACTTAGCACCTCATGTATATTATCTCGTTTAGACTTTACAACAACTTTTATGAGGTGGAAGCTATTATCATTAGTCCCACTTTACAGACAAGGAAACCAAGGCAGTATGAAGTGTGATACCTTTCTTAATGTCACACTGCTAGTGAGTTTTAGAACTAGGAGTTAACCTTCAGCTACTTGACTCTAGAACTCCCATGTTTGACCCATATAGCATCCTTCATCTCTTTCCTGGGCTCACTTAGACAAATAGAACACTCAATCCACAGGGCTGGAAGAGGAAATGGTGCGGACATCAAGCTCTTCATCAAGCCTGCTGCAGAGATGGGAAGCAAGCCGTAGTCCCCACCCCAAGCATCATTTAGGGAGACTGGAATGCACAGGGAGAGAGGACCCAGCAGCAAGGCCGAGGGGAGTGTGGGCATTCACAGGGGCAGGGCCAGGGAGGAGGGAGGGTGGAAGCTGAGAAGTTCGGAGAGATGGTGGTCCCAGCAAAGCCAACTCCAGAGCTCCTTGGAAAGCAGCAAGCATGGCCTTAACCATGGGAGGGGGGCTGGGGGACCTACGCAGAGGGGCCCACAGGCAGGCTGGGGCATGAGTTCTCATGGCTGATGATCTCGGGGCTGTCCCAGGCAGAAGGATAGTAACTCAGGCATTGTGGTATGGAGGCTTGAGGCACAGGTTAGATAGACCACTCACAGTGTAACCTTGAGCAAGTTTCTTAACCTCTCTGGGACACTATTCCCCATCTGTAAAATGAGAATACTACTAGTGCTTCCTTCATAGTTTGTTGTGAGCCCTAAATGAGATAAAATATATAAGGCCCTTGGCACAATACCTGGCTCATGATAAGTACTTAATAAATGGGGCTTCCCTGGTGGCGCAGTGGTTGAGAATTCGCCTGCCAGTGCAGGGGACACGGGTTCGAGCCCTGGTCTGGGAAGATCCCACATGCCGCAGAGCAACTAGGCCTGTGAGCCACAATTACTGAGCCTGCGCATCTGGAGCCTGTGCTCCGCAACAAGAGAGGCCGCGATAGTGAGAGGCCCGCGCACAGCGATGAAGAGTGGCCCCCGCTTGCCGCAACTAGAGAAAGCCCTCGCACAGAAACGAAGACCCAACACAGCCATAAATAAATAAATTAAAAAAAAAAAATCTACCCTGTAGGAGGCCCCAACTCCATCTCTCCAAGGCTCTGCCTGAGCTCAGGAATGGCCCACCCGGCACTCCCCAGGCTGCCAAGCCCCTGGGCCTCCAGCACCTCCCACTCTGCTCCCTGGTGCAGCCCTTCGGAGCTCCCCAGCTGTAATTAATCTCTGCATCTACTCTCGCCCTTGGACGGCTTTGTGGCACAGTTCCCTCCGAACTGTTCAATTAGTGGCTGCAAGAATCAGGGCGAGTGCAGCATCACGGTGGCTGTTTTCCAGGTCAAGGCACCCACGGTGGAAAACAAACCTGACACAGTCTGGCAGGAATACAGGTTTGGCTGGGATGCTCAGGTGTGCGGCAGGCTCAGTTGGGCTGTGCTGCTGACAGGTGAGGTCTGAGGAGATGGGGAAGCGGCTTCCCAAATCAGGGGCTCCAGGCATCTTTGAGAGGACCCAGCAGGAGATAGGAGTCTCCTGGTTAGTCCCCTCCCATCAGCACATGCCAGCCTCATCCCACATCCTACTGGCCTATTCACCCGAACTTAAGGTGACCAGATCAGGGACATGGCCTGGACTGGGACCAGCCACCTCTACCTGGGTGTGGTCTGTGACTGCTTCTGGGACAGGGCTTAGGGGCTGCTGGACTGAGCCCTCTGCGCTAATGTTTCCCACATTTTCCTTCTGAATCCTGCAAATAGACAAACTTTTAATTCTACAACCAGTTAAAAAGCCAATACTCTTAAGGTAATAACAACTTAATGTCCCATTAAGATTCAAATAAAGGGTTCATTAGGGAAGAGACAATAGTAGAGTGTAAGGTGACTAAAATGGGGGAAGGAACTCCAGGTAGTGAAAAAAAGCACTTGGGAAAGATAAGGGCTTACCCTTCCTCTGGGATTTGCCCAGGGCCAGCCTGGCTGATGGCGTGTGGGACGCGCTAATGGAAATGGTTGGCTCAGACCTCGTTTGCTGCAAATCCGCAGACCTTTGCTCAAGCCACAAGCCTGCTTGGAGTCCCTACACTCTCAGAGGATGCATGGATATCCAAGGGTCCAAAGAAAAGCCTCTGAAATGATCAAAGGACCTGGAAAACAAGAGCTTCCAACAAAAGGCTAACAGAATTGCAGAAGTGCAGACCAGAGGCGACTTAATTGCTGTCTTCAGTATCTGAAAGAGGTTTGATGAGGAGGCAGCTGTTGAGTCCTCCATTCGATGAGGAATCACAGCAGAAATTGGCTTAAATTAAAGTAAGAGAGATTGCAGGAAGAACTTCTTAATGCTTCCGATGTGAAAATACTGCATCACTCCCAAGCGACACGTAGGCATCTCCATTCTTACAGTGGTCATTCAAGAACACAGTTTGTACTAGAATCCTCTTGAGACCAGCTTTTCCCAGGAATAGAGAACTGGAGATATTTCTTGACAGCTGCTGTGTCCCAGGCAGTGTGCTATGTATCAGGTTACTAAGAGAAAGCAAGGTCCCTGTCCCCAGATAGTTATTGCCTTCTTGAGAAAAGACGCAATTACAGTCCGGTGGCTGTTGCGTCTTGGGGTGTAGGCAAAGGGGCTACTAAATCTTCCTGAGGAGGCTAGAGAAAGACTTTCTGAGGACGTGTCATTAGCAGAGCCTTGCAAGAGGGGTAAGCATTTGTCAGTGTCATGCTTGACCGGCAGAGGGAACCACAGGTCAAATGCACATGGGCTTTACCCCCTATAGCCATGGGGACCCCCAGCTCCCCCTGGGAGCCTGCATAGTACATAAGAGAGGGGAACCGGAGGTCTGGGAGGGGGCAAGGGGGAGCACACAGAGAGAGTCAGCACAGAGCCTAGGGGAGACCCTCAGACACCCCCTGCACCCCAACTCAGCAGCTGCTTCTGGGCTCTTCTCTCCCTCCTCCCCTACTTCTGGCTCTCCCTTCTGAGGTCCACAGAGGAGAATGTAAATAGATCTCAGGTCCACAGTATGTGCTGAAAAACATGGGGCTGAAATTCGGCCATATCGAAAGATCTTCCCAGATGATTTCACAGCTTTTCAGCTCCCTTCCCCCTCTCTCCACACCCCCACTACACACTCACACACACACTCACACACACCCCAAACTGTCAAACCATTTGTTTGCGTGGGCGTCTTATTCAGAATTACTTTCCTGAAAGAATCCATTGAGTTCACTGGGAAATGCTGTGCCTTATCCCAGAATGGCTAATAGCTGGGGGCAAAGAAGCGGCAAGAAGGGAGGGAGGGAAGAATGAAGACGATTTTAGATACAGCCAGTGTCCTCCCAAATTTATTCTGGGTGAAAGGGTGATGTCTGGTTCAGAATATGCTTCTGTGCGGAGCCCAGAAGCCACCAACGCTGAGACCCTGCCCTGGGCAGCACGGCCACTCCCCGTCCAAGCTCAGGTTTTCTCCAATCAACCCACGAGCGACTCTCTCTGCCCTGGGTCGCCCCACCATCCACCATCTATGTTATGAGTTCCCTGGACCAGGTGTCCTCCTTCCAGATAAATAGGAAGATTTCCATCACCTCTAAGTTCCCGCCAACACCACCATCCCATGTTTTTGTGATCTAGGAAGGAACAGGTGCAGGGGGAACACAAGGAAGGAAACTGCCAATTATCAAGACCTACTTTCGAAACCACCATCATATTAGGGACTTTCCAAATGTTGTCTTATTTCACCTTCACAACATCCCTGTGAGGCAAGCATTGTTATCTGTTTTCTGATAAGGACACTGAGACTGAAGGTCACCTAGCTCATAAGTATCAGAGCTGGAATTCAAATTCAAGTCTATCTCACTTGAGAGCTTACTCTCTTCCTGTTACAGACACTGCCCAAGCATCAGAAGGTCTCCCTTCCGCACCACAGAGTAGCCAGCAGCCCGAGGGCCATCTAAAACTAGAAGCAGAGACGTGAGGATCTGGCTGCCATCCTGGCCGTATCTTGGTTTCCCCTCTGTCTGTGGGGGAATGTCTATAACTGCAGCCTGCCCTTTCACCCCCATCTCTGCGGGAGGTTAGCTCTCCCCTCCCCTATGGCCCCCCAACTCCTTCCAGAGCTGAAAGGCCTTCCTGGGAGTTCTGCAAGCAGTGGTATGGGACTCCACCGACTTGCCTCCTTATAGACCCACATGGAGAGGCCAGACTTGGCCCCCAAGAGAACCAAGTTTTCTGGGTGCCACGCTGGGTGCCCTGCAATCTAACACTGCTTTGAAGAGAGAGCCTTGGAGGCTGTCTCCAGGGTAGAGCACTGCCTGGTATGAAGCGGTATCTGAAGAATCCTATTCACTCCCTCTCTGGAGGATAAATTCTTTTCCTTCAAGCCTCCCTTCTAGAGCCTCTCCTCCATTCTTGGTCCTGGGGAGAAATGAGGAAAGCAGGTTGCCTTGGATTTTACCACCACACAGACAGGGCTTTGGTAGACCTTGATACTCATTCTCACAGTCACCTGGAAGCCCTCAGGTGGCAGGGGGTGTGTCTCACAGGACTCCTCCCTCTGTTCTTTGCACGCTGAGCCCAGACCTCCACCTTGACTCTGATTTTTAAGCTGGGAGAGAACAAATGACACAGGCAAAGACACAGATCTTTAAAGTGTGTTGTGTATATAGGAACTGCTGGGATCTGGGTAGCACATGGTGGATACAGTATAAGACGGCAGATGTGGCTGAAGAAGTAACAAACATGAGAATGTGGAGGACCAGGCCAGGAATTAGGGACTTGGCCTGGACAGTGGCCAGAGCCATTGAAGGCTTTTAGAGCAAGTGACTAGTAACCAGAGCAGGTATGTGTTCATGAAGGCCACCTGGCCATGTGAAGAAGTCAGATCTCATGGAGGAAGACAAAGGCCCTTGCAGTTAGTGTGGGTGAGAGGTGATGCAGCCCTGCTTATCACCTACGCTGGAACCGGAGCGGGGCACAGATTCAAAAGACACCTGGGAGACTTCCCTCGTGGCACAGTGGATAAGAATCCGCCTGCCAATGCAGGGGACACGGGTTCGATCCCATATGCTGTGGAGCAACTAAGCCCATGCGCCTCACCTACTGAGCCTGCGCTCTAGAGCCCGTGAGCCACAACTACTGAGCCCGCGTGCCACAACTATTGAGCCTGCGTGCCACAACTACTGAAGCCCACGGACCTAGAGCCCATGCTCCGCAACAAGAGAAGCCACCACAATGAAAAGCCCACGCACCGCAACGAAGAGTAGCCCCTGTTCACCACAACTAGAGAAAGCCCACACACAGCAACAAAGACCCAATGCAACCAAAAAAAAAAAAAAAAAAATTAAATTAAATCTTTAAAAAAAAAAAAGACACCTGGGAGTAAGAACCAATGGTCCCTATATTTATTATACATGGTAGGGGAGGGAAAGGAAGCAGTCGAAGATGCTTGCAAAATTCCTGGCTGGGTGCACGGTGGTTCCATTAACCTTGAGAAAGGATCTGGGAGGATAATCAGGTTGGGGGTGGAAGGAGGGAAAATTAAGAGTTCATTTTTAGACATGGTGAAATTTGAGGTGCCTGAGGGACATACGTGTGGAAGTCGAGATGTCCGGTAGCAATTAGATATATGGATATGGAGCTCAGGAGCGAGGTCTGAGCCAGTGATATAGATTTAGAAGGCATCAGTAATGGAGACCTTGGGAATCCTCTTGCAAATCAAGTGCTCACCACCTCATCTATGTTTTGGAAATCCAGACTTTTATACATCAGTTTTGTCTTAAGCAAGAAAGAGGAAACTACATCCCATGTAAGCCCCAGGGCATGGTGGCTGCTGAGTGCTTTGACCCCCAAACTCCTTCACCACCTCCCCAGGTGCTGGTGGCACAGCACATAGTGTGTGCTGTATGGGGAAGATCCACATGGACCCAGTATTACCCAGGCACTTTCCAGTGACCCATGAGGATGCTAATTCTCCCAGTTGTTAGCTGGACCCATCTCTTTGACATGTGTCTTCATGCCAAGATTATAATGCTTGCACATATTAATATTTTTGTAAGTCTTCCTTCTCTAAACAGGATAAGCTGGTTTATGCTTCTGGGCAGCTCTGTGCTAACAAATGAACCCTACAGCCCCCCAAGTGCCATGACCGTGTCTCTGCCACAGACCCTCGAATGTCAGAAGAGGACACTGCAGAGTCTTCCCAGCAGGAGGAGGCTGCCCTATGGGCCTGCCAACTCCACTGAATATCCCCAGTACAATCCCCGCATGCTACCTGCAAGACGGAAATGTTTTTTAGGCTTTCCAGAAAGATCTCATTTCAGTTTTTCTTAAAGCTTGTAATTAACCGCAGCGAGCCAGAGAATGTATTTTTAAAAATAAAAGTGGAGGAAAGAGAGCAAGCTGATCACCACAGTTCTGTAAGCGTTTCCAGTAGGTGGGTTCCTGGCATCCAGGTGGCTGGAGGAGGGGAGGGGGACCAGTGATGCTACTTCCTTCCTCCCGAATCTCTCCTGCAGGGGCATGGAGGCCACCCCTTTCCTGTTCCTCGTTATGAATATCCACCTCCCAGAGCCCAGGAGGCCTGGGGACCTGAGGAAGTGGCACCAGGGGAGAGTGGAACAGCCAAGATCCAGTGTCGGTTGTTTTTAGAATCCTCAGGGACAGAAAAGCTATGGGGCTACCGGTTCCTCATGCCAGCTCCTTTCTCTCCAAATTGTCCTGCCTCCCCCCACCCGCCAAGGCCCAGTGCACAAAGTTGCCTCTGAGCACCGCCGTTCCTTCCCTTGATTCATCTCATGAATCTTGTTTATTTTTATTCATAAGGTGGGATATTTTATTCCCAGAGAAGGGAGTCAGAGCCACAGACAAGGTGACTTGGGTGAAGTGGGCCCCCGGATAAGAGAGTTCCCAGCCTGGGCCGGAAGGAGGGAAGGAGGCTGCACCATCTAAGGTCTGCAGAAGAGGGTGGGAGATCAGGAGGTCTGAGTGGGAGTTGACCTGGCTGTGCAGCCAATGCACAAGAGCCCAGGAGTCAGCGGGCAGTGAGGGAGGAGGCCTGTCCCGGGGCCTCATCCCCACCATCATCTCTTCTGTGTCTGCTATCACCTATTCGTGGCCAAGTTGGCGGCCGCATTCATGGTGCTTACATTATTGGAAGAGAGCAGTGCCCCTTTGGTGGAGACAGGAGCAGGAAGGAGTCTCCAGAGCCTTCGATAGCGTTTTCGCCTGTACTCACCTCTAATCTCTGCCCAGAGGCCGCATCTGGAAGATTCTGGTGGACTCTTGGCCTTGACCAGCCCTCCTTGCCTCTCTCCCTCCCTTCTTGTCTTGCCCTTCTAATGGTGTAGTGAAAAGAGTCCTGGACTTTTTTAAAACCATGTATACATGTTGTATGATGATCTTAGAGTAAGACCCCCCGCATCTCCTTCCAGTTCTGAAATTCCATGCTCCTGCCTACAGTTGGGTTCATGTCTAATTTCCTCCTACTTTGGATAACTATGGACCTTGAAGTAGGAGCTTATTCCCTGGGATCTGTTGGATCCTGAAGAGCTGCATTTTTCCTGGAGCCTGATCCATTCCCAGACAGAAATTTACACCTTAGAGCTGCCTGATTCTGCAGTTCCTTTTCCTGTTGGGTCAAAACAAAATCAGGCAGTCAGCATTTGGTGACTGCATTAAGAAATGAATAAATAAACGATCCTTGCTGCTGGGAAGCCAGCAAAATTTGGAAAATCAGAAAGCTCTTTGGTACTAGCACGTGTCACAGGATTTTTTTTTGCAGGACAATGTCAAATATACTTTCCATCTTTGGTCACCCCCCACAGCAGTCCCTTATCTGGGACTCCTCTGAGCTCCCACAGCTTTTCCTTCGAATCTACCTTATCACTGTGTACCCTGCATCAACATTATTTATGGCTCCCTTACCTCCTCCTCCTTGACCACTAAGTTCCTTGAGGGCAGATTTCCTGTTCTATTCATCATTGTAAACTCTACAGAGGCTAGCACCCTGGAGTGGCAAATCATAGCACGGTCACAATGACAAAGCCCTTTCAAGTTTACAGAATGCTCCCAGACACCCTCCGTTCGGGAGCTTCCAGGGAGAGGTTGGTTAGAGATGATTATCCTTCTTACCAACTAAGAAGAACTGAGGTTCAGAGAGATTCTGTGACTTGATCACAATCAGGCAACGAGTGAATTAAAGTACTGCCTTGAGCCAGTACTCTCTGATAATTTCTTTTTCATAAGTGGATGAATGAATGAATCATTGGATGGATGTCCTAAGAACCAATGAAGTAGGTACAACATGACAATGTCGGGATCCTAGATAAGTTGAAAAGTGGAGAAAACACACCCAGTTCCCCCAGATTCCAGGTGTCCCAAAGCCTTCCCGTGGGGAGGGAAATGGGTGCCACTGCCCCTACTCCTGTGACCAACCAGCTTTGCTCATCCCATTTCCCTCCCGCAGATTTTGACGGTGTCCGGACCCCCTGAAGGAGGGACCCGAGTGACCATCCATGGCGTGAACCTGGGCCTGGACTTCTCTGAGATCGCCCACCACGTGCAGGTGGCTGGGGTGCCCTGCACGC
Source organism: Eubalaena glacialis (assembly GCF_028564815.1). NCBI lineage: Eukaryota > Metazoa > Chordata > Mammalia > Artiodactyla > Balaenidae > Eubalaena > Eubalaena glacialis. Next base: position 39,884,932 of record NC_083718.1, on the reverse strand, counting down.
CCCTGCCGGGGGATTACATCATCGCTGAGCAGTGAGTCCAGTCCGCTCTGGCCCACCCTCTTCCCCCCCGGAGCTTGTGGGGGGGCTCTCCCCTCTCCCTCCTCTGGGACTTCTCCAGGATCCATCTCCTATATCCCTCCTCCCATGGACCCCACTCCTTGAAGCCTTCCCAGGGCCCTCTCCTAGCCCATCTCCACTCTTAGAATATCCTATTCTGTTTGATTCCCGATTCCCTGGCTCCTCTGGCATCAGGGCTCCCGGTGCAATGCTCCCCCGCAGTTGGTCTTTTCCTGACCACTGGCTAACTGAGCCACTTTCCCAGCCCGTCCATTCTCCTCCTCCTTGCTTTCCCCCGCCCCTCCCCCCAATAGCCCCCATTGGAATGCATCCTGCTCGGTGGGCTGCAGGCAACAATTTGTTTGGCTCATGGGGCTCTGACAGCAGCTTAATCTGAGCAGGGCCTCCGCCAGAGCAAATTCATTTATTTCACTAAGGGAAATGTCAGCTGGAAATGAGAAAATAAGCATGTAGCGGCGGACAGGCGAACGGGGCTCCAGAAGTGACATATGTTCCAATTTGGGGTGTTCATTTGGCAGTGGCGGCCGCTGTGAAGTTGGTGGGCAGGAGGTGGGCATGAAGTTAGGGGGATGCTGGGGGTGGGAGGGTAGAAGGAGTGATGCTTCCCCTCCTATGGAGAAAGGGAGGGGAGCAGCCAGATCCTTCTGCATGACTTATCTTGTAAAGTTGGGTCAAGTCACCCTGGTTCCACTGGGCACACAGCTCTGCAGGGGGTCCTGGGAACGTGACCATGAGCAGGGTTCCTCTCCTGTAGCTCCGCCCCTCACAGCCTCCCCAGAGCCAGACTTTAGTAACAACCGGAAAAGTTGTTTCTTTTTTTCCAGCCGTATGTTGGAAATGTTTCCATTTCCAACCGTAAAAATGACACTTCATCTTTCATCAGCACTTACACTTTCTCATCCATTCTCTTGCTTTTAATTGGTAAGGACTTTGAGAGGTAGACATTGTTATCACCGTTTTACAAAGTAGGAGAGAGTAAAAGACTTGGGAAGTGAAATGACTTCCCCCGTTCACTCAGTGCATAAGTGGCCGTGGCAGAGTTGGAACTCAAGTCTCCTAACTTTTGGTTCAGGCCTCTTTCCGTTCCCTAACAGCCATGGGGAAAGACTCCTGGGTAAGAGTGGCCTGAAAAATTCCATTATCCATCAGCCTGTGACCTTCTGGGTCAGGGGCCATGATTCCAGTGTGGCCAGGGCAGGGTCGGGGTCAGAGGGGTGAGTTCCCCGACCTTGGGGACACCCAGCAGGGGAGAAGAAGGAGCTGCCTGATCCTGCAGACATTCAGATTCTGCAGACCTGACCCTTCACTGACAGCCTTGTCCCTTCAAGGAGTGAATCATAGAGGGAAGACGGGCTGGGTCTACAGGGAAGACATGAGGAAGAGGAAAGGGGGAAATTACATGAGTAGCGCTTCTGAGCCAGAAGAGGAGGGGAAAGCTGTCGGGCTCGTCAAGATCAGATGGCTTTACAGAGCCCAGCACCCTGGCACACCCAGCTAGACTCTCAGTCACACTGACCCCAGACCCACCTTGGCCTCAAGGAGCTGCCTTGGGCCACTGGACACAGGTCAAGTCTCCAACTTGGTGAGATGCCACAGGACTCCAAAGGAAAGGGTTCGCGGGGGACTGAAGGGTAAGGCTTTGAATTGAGAGGTGTAAATTCTTGGGCAGCTGAACATGGAAATCACATGAGAATTGGGATCCAAGGGTCTTCTAAATCCTGCCTCCTCTACCTGCCAGCCCTGAGACCTTAGCAAACTGGTCTCTCTAATCTTCATTGGTCCAATGGAAATCATGATCCCTACTGCATGGGTTTTAGGAGAGAATTCAGTAAGATGAAAATGTGAAGACTGTAACTTGCCATAGGAACATAAGGAAATATTGTTCTATTCAATATCTTTGAAATCAAATGCATCACACTCACCCAGGGCCCTGGGGAAGAAAGTTCCAAGAAAAACTAGAAGTGAGGATACAAAAGGAGCCTGGGGAGGTGAATGGTTGCCAGGGGTCCCTACCAAGGCCAGCAGTCACCCTAGAAAACCAGCCCCGTCATCTCCTCAGGCACGGGGCAGGCAGGAGGCAGCAGGCACATTCCTCACCTTGCCTGCACGCAGCCCTGGTTTCCAGCCGTGCCAGACTCATTACTGAGAGTTTGTTAACATCATTAAAGCCTCCATCTTGGGCAGTGAGCAGCAGGCACACTCATTATAGACATCTGTGAGAGATGAATTTGGCTAAATGGGCCCAGTGCAGAGTCCCGGGCACGGGAAGGATTAGCGGGCACGGTAAGACTCACCATATGCTTGTGCCGTGCCATCTATCACTCAGCAATTAGGTTAATGTTGGTTAAAGGGCCCCGCTTAGTCTTGCAATCAGTGTCCCACGGGTCTGTGGAGGGCCGGATGATTCCATCACAGGACGTTTCCTGGGTGATGAGATGCAGGTTGAGGCTGCAGCTCAGCCCTGCCTGGGACAGGGGCTCTGTATGAGATGGACTCAGCTTGGGTCCTCAGACCCCCTCCCTCTCATCTGCTGCACCTACGAACTCAACCATGTCTTGATGGATGTTAGATGCTTGTGCTCCCCACCCCAAGGATGCACACTCACGGGGAGAAAGGCACCATCTTTGCCAATCTATGGGAGGTGGTGCGGTGTGAGGCAAGGGCACCGGGCTGGGTGCCAGGAGCTCAGCTATTGATGAGCTATGTGACTTTGGGCAAGTCTCTTTGCTCCCTGATCCTCAAATGTCTCATCTGGAAATGGGTATGTAGAAATGGACCTCTACAATCACTTCTATGGCCCTAGGATGTCAGAAGCAATAACTTCTATGCCCTATGGAATCTGCAACTCCCACCATTAGAAAGCTTATTGGTGGCACTATTGTGAATCCAGAAGCTACTGTCCAGCAGGAGGAGTCAAGCCTCCCAATGTTGAAGCTAAATAACGATTAGAGAGTTATTTAGTCTAACTTCTCATTTTACAAGGAGAAACTTTAGGCATCCCCAGCTGTTGTCTCCTGATAATACACAGGGAGCCTAAAGCTACCAGGGACACCGAGAAGAGGCAGGAGGTCCCCAGAAGTCAAACCACAGGAACTTTGCTGACGTGTAAGGCCTGAAGGAGGAAGTGGTGCCCACACCACTGCCTGTGGTCATCTCCAACCAGGGAGGGAGAGGGCACAGTTGGTTATGTCTCAGAGCCTTAGGAACCCAGCCAGGTCTACACTACCTCCCCCTCCTCCAGCCCCAGCCCCCCAACAACCACCTCACCTCCATCCCGGCATGGCCACCATGTCCATCCTGTCCCTTCCACAAAAGACACAGAGAGAATTCCACTGATTCTAGGGGCAGTAGAGTGGAATGGTCAAAGGCATGAACTTCGGAGCCAGGCTGACCTGGATTTGAATCATGGCTCTGCCACTTCCCAGCACTATGGCCACAGATGAGTCACTTAGCATCTCTGAGCCTTGGCTTCCTTGTCTATAAACATGGAGACAGTAAGACCCACCCTGTAGGATGCCTGAGGATGACACGAGATCCTCTCTGGTCCAGTGCCTGCCACACACAGCTCAACAAATTGTAGCTCTTGTTATTGTTGAGGTACAGAATCTGCTTTGGCCTGACCCTCATTTCTCAATATAACCCTCTCCACTCTCTATAGCTGCCCTTGCTTCTTCCTTTAACCCTCTATCTCCTTGAGCTCAGAGAACAAATGCCAGTAACAGATACACTCAAGGAGGCCTCTCCATCCTTCGCTGCGAGCACTGGGTCCCAGGAATAAACAGGAAGAAGAGTTAGAGGTCATTAGAGTTCTTCCACAACGTGGTCTGAGTCCTCAGGACTCTCACCAGCTCTTAGACTTACCAACCCAGACCATTCTACAGCCCACTGCCGACTGCTGCTCCTCTCCCACTCGCTGGATGAAGTAGAACCGCATTCCACCAGCGGGGAAAGGAGTCAGCTGCAGTGCCAAGGAAGGGAACCCGTGGTCCAGCTCTAGGCCCTCCCTGCAGCCTAGCTCCTGGGCCCCTGCATCATACCCTTCCAGGCGGGACATTGAGAGCCAACTGCAGGCATTCAGCCTTGGACACTTGGACAGTGCCATCTCCCATCCACCCTCTTCTCCCACGTGCTTGACATGCAAAGCTCATCTTTTGGGCCACAAACTCTGAGCAAGAAAATGTTCTAGAAAAGACAGTGTGCCAAGACGCCCCAGACAGCTGAACAAGCCATTCTAGCCTTCTCCTCTCCTAGACGGGCCTCAGGAGGAGCAAATATGCCTATGACCTTCACGTGTTCTCATGTTTCCTTTTTCCATGACTTCAAGCCTGCCATGATTTGCTCCTGCTTTTCCTCTTGAGGGTGGCTCTAGCACAGTGGCCAAGGGGGGTGAGTGAGGGACAAGAAAGCACTGATTAGAAGAGAGAGACAGAGACTTATCTGCTGCCTCCTCTTCTTCACTCCCCATACCCGCAGTAGAGAGCCGATAATCCTCTGATGCTCCTTGAGAGCCCGGAGCACTGTGACAGGATGACAGGGGCCCCAAACAGGAGCAGGCGCTGGGGCCCAGGAAGCAGGATGGGAGAGTTGTTACTCCAAGCAGGTAGCAGCATGGAAATAACCCCACGTAGTACCTTAAATTAAGCTTCTCAAATGCTCCGCTAATGAGGTTTAAGGAGACGGTTACGTGTAAAATACTAATTGATCATCACTATCATCTTTACTGTGGGTTCATAATTAATTTATTCACAGAGAAAGGGAAAGGAGAACATCCTTTGACGTGCACTCAGTACTTTCTTGTCGAACCTAATATGCTAAACGTAATAAGACAGTCATTGTATGTTAAGTAAATATTCACCAGGAGTGAAAGTACTTATTTGGGATTAACTGTTATGAAGGAGCTGGAGATCGTTGGCATGCCGTGTGTGTGAGCACGCCATGTATTTGTTTAATGCAAGTTTTGTTACATCAAAATGAAATCTCTGTTTAGTTACCTTCCTTCCTAGAGAAGTTGTTGAGATAAGCATCCTCCGTTAAACGCGGATCTTCCCCACCGTGCCTGGGTAATGCTGGGGGTTAGTGGAGGGGAGGTCTGTTTTTCTGCCTCCCCACTAAACCAACCTTCCAAGGGCACCAGACTGCTCAGACTGAACTCTTAAATGGCATTGAGAAGAAAAGAAAAGCCTTCCATCTGTCCCCTGGGTTCCTTTTTGCTGAGCCTGGTGGAGCCCTTTCCCACCCATCCCATGCCTTAAAATTCCAGGCAAGAGATTCCCCCCAAGAATCTGATTTTTTCAGTTCCTCCCATATCCTCCAGCTGCCCACTCTTTCTAGAGTCTGCTGTGGCTAAGGCAACCCGTCTGTAAATGTGCTTGTTATAACTTATCTCAGGCACCAGGGAAGCCCTCACTGGGGGTATCAAGCTGCACATCACGAGAGAGAGTGCCTCACCACCCCCCACCCCGTTCTCCAGCTCTCCTGTTGATGTGAGACATGACTTCCAACCCCAGGGCTGGTTCACTGCCTCGCCCACCAGCTCCGTGAGCTCAGCCCTTGATTAAGTGGGAGTCCAGTTTCGATTGCTGTCCTAATGAACTCATCCACCTCCCACCCCCTCGCCTGCTGCCACTGGATGCCGCTCCTCCCATTCAGCTGGGAGCTCCCGGTTTGGGGAACTCACTATCTCACCAGATTATCTGTTCCCTCACTGCAGGAAACAAACCACAATTGAATCAGCTTGGCAAATCAGTCCTCACTCCCTCTTCTCGGGAGTGTTGCAGTGTTGGCTTGTCACAAAGAGCACTAAATTACTGCCCCTAGATCTCAGTTGAACATTAGGTTTATTCCACAAATATTGGGTTGATACCCAATGCTAAGCCCTGCGCTAGGCACTGGGGACTACAGGCTTGCTCATAGAAATAGGCAGCATAGCGTTTCGAGGGCTTTAGAGATGAGCTCATCCAACCTCTCACTGTACCGATGAGAGACTAAAGCCCAGAGAGGGAAAGTACTTTACCCAAGGTCACACAGCCACATGGTTGAGCAAGCTGAGTCTTGGTCCAGCACTATTGTAAGACTGTGATGAGTCATTCACTGTGACTATGACGGGGTGAGCAAGCTGGGGCAGGGATGCAGCTCTCCCCAAGTCTCTCATGGAAAGGTTTGCTCTCTCCTCAGGATCGTTTGTGAGATGGGCCATGCCCTTGTGGGGACCACCTCTGGGCCCGTGCGCCTGTGCATTGGCGAGTGTAAACCAGAGTTCATGACCAAATCCCATCAACAGTACACGTTTGTGGTGAGTATTGGGTCTAGTGCTGAGCTACGGGCTTCTAGCAAGGGCACATTTCTGCTCCAGACTTCTCCCAGGAAAGTCCCACCCACCCCTCTCCCAAGCCGGCACCTCCAGGCTTCTCGCAGATGGAGTAGGAGACCAGAAAAGGGAAAGCCTGTCTTTCCTGGGTTGGTCAAGTGCATGACCAACAACACTTTGGAGATTTTGGCGTCCCAGAGAGCCACAGGTCAGAGTTCTAAATAAGCAAAATCAGGCCTTTCTTAGAAAGTGAATCCTAGATGCAGGGTGGGGAGGGGCTGCCCTTTGTCCCGCCAATGTGATATCTCTGTCTAATTCCAGCCTAATGAGGACAGATCGTCTGAGGGACCTAATTAAAAAGGCCTATATTTATCCACACGCTTTGTTTTCTGCCAAGGATATTGTAAGTGGGAGTTTAGAGGAGCCATTTGAAATCCTGCAGGAACGCATGTCTGTGTGCGGGACCATGGGAGTGGGATGTACGAGTGAGCTGCTCTGTGTGTTGGTGTGGTTACACACACATATGCACACACTCAGCCCTGGAAACACTTCTTCCCACCCAAGCAACAGATGGTGGAATCACAAAGGCTTTATTTTCTCGTGCTGAACAACCTGCTTCTGGGGCCCCAAAGTCCCTTTTCTGACACCTAACCAACATTGCCATATCAAGTTCTTCATTAAAAAGGGTTAACACCAGCGGAGGGGGTCAAACCAGCCTTGCTCAGAGTATTGAAAAATTATTTGACCACAAAGTTCTCTTCTCTCTAAAGCACTTTACTGCTTGTTTTAGGTTTTCCAGTCTCTGCCTTCTTATCTCAGCACCTCCACCTTTTCCTTGTACCAGTCTTCTCTCAGATGGGAGGGTACCATGGCCTATATCTGCAGCCCACCTACCCCATCTCCTGTGCAGGACAGACAGGGTCTTGTGTGAGAAGCAAACCCAGAAAGACTGGATGGAGAGAGCTGTAGAGTGTCAGAGCTGGGAGGGCTTTAGAGATCATGTAGCCCACCCTCCTGTCTTGACAGAGGAGGGAACAAAAGCCCAGAGTGATCCAGAAACTTGCTTCAGGGCCCATCACTAGTGAGTGGCTAATGTGGACTAGAGTTCATGCCTGTGTAGGTGCTCAGTTAAATGCACTTTCCACTCCACTCCGCTGCTCACTAGGCAGGAGCAATTTCTTTCTGATGCATTTTAGGCCAGATGACATTTCTTTTAGGCTTCAGGCTTAATTTTACAATTTAGTGAGCTTACTAGAAAATCCCAGCCAACGATGGGCCATCCTCCTGGTGAAGGTCAGGGAAGACACATCTAACATTTACTGACAGGTCTCTGCACCAGGCACCCTGTTGTGCCCTTCTCTTGCTTAGGGAGGGACGGAAGGACATGAGCCTGGGCCATTAATGGATCCTCTTGGTGGCCCAATCCAGGCAGTGATCCTATATTCAGCCCTATCGATTTTGTGCCAAAAAAATCAGTATGCGCTCCAGATAGAGAAGCATTTTCAGATTGTTCTCAATTTGCAAACTAATTGATAGATTAGTCAGTGTCATCTCTGCCTTCCCATCAGTGTTATGAGCATAAGACTCCCAGGGGAGTTAATTAATTGCAAAACGTGGCCCTTCTGCCTTCCCTGGATATGCCTGGAGCCTCTTCTTAGAAAGGGTCTCAGCTCCAGGGTAGGCAGAGAGTGTTTGGGATTAGAAAGGGTTCACTCTGAGCGTGGACACAGTCCCTCCTTCTGTCTTTAAGTCTAGCCTGGGTTTCTCCCTTTGGGTAAAACCTGAGCTGTGATCATTTCTCTGCTTCCTCCCAAAGAACCCTTCCGTGTTGTCACTCAACCCCATCCGAGGGCCAGAGTCCGGAGGCACCATGGTGACCATCACGGGCCATTACCTCGGGGCTGGAAGCAGCGTGGCCGTTTACCTGGGCAACCAGACCTGCGAGTTCTATGGGTGAGATGGGCTCGAAGGAGCACTAGGAGACTGTACACGTGAGGCCTGTGCACACATGTTCCTGTGCATGTTCACATATGTGCCTGCCCCATCCTCTCCATGTTATGTGTCATGTCCTGGGCCCAAACACCATTCCAGTCACTGTAAGAAATATATACCACTAGTCAATTTGTATCATGAGTATCATAGGGGCTAAATACGTCTACAAATATTTAGAAGTGAGGACCATAAGAACTGCTGATGAGGGAGGTTCCCAGGAGCTCTCAGTCACCACCAGGATCAAGCATTCATTATGTCCCCACCATGGTGACTTGAGAAACATGGAGATTGCATGGCCTCTGTCCTCTGTAAGCACAGACTCATCCTCAGGGCATCTCTTATGTGCTAAAAATTGAACACCTAATATTTGTCAGATATTCTGATGAAGCCCTGGAGATGTAGAGAATCTAGAGAGAACTCTGAAAGGATCTCTGGATGAGAACCCAACTTGCCCAGTAAATCTCCTCCCTGGACCATAAACTGCCTGAGGGCAAGGACTGGATATTTGCTTCTCTGCATAGTAGGTGCTCAATTTATTAACTGACTGACCAGACACTAAGCACTGGCTAAATAGTCATGGTCTAGATAAATCCAGAAAAGAGGAGTTCCCCCAAAGCCCAAGGAGCCCTGCCCCTGCCCCACCTTCTCTAATCCCCTTCTCCAATTGGCTCCCTCCCTAATCCAACTGGAGTGGGATCTCAGGTAAAAAGAAGCACTGATACACACTGCTAAGGGATGTTCCCTAGTCTAGAGTATAAAAGGACAGAAGAACATTCCTGGGCCATACCCCCCAACCAGGGAAAACCCCTTCTCAGGCCGGAGGCTGCCCCTCTTGCCCATGCCTTTGCTCACAACCCTCCTGCGGTCTCCCTGTAGGCGATCAACGAATGAGATCGTGTGTGTCTCACCCCCGTCGTCCAATGGGCTGGGGCCCGTCCCTGTCTCTGTGAGTGTCGACCGAGCCCGTGTGGACAACAACCTGCAGTTCGAGTACATAGATGACCCCCGGGTGCAGCGCATTGAGCCTGAGTGGAGCATCGCCAGGTGAGGCAGAGCAGGCGGGGATACACCCAGCCGCCGTGCAACCTAATCCCTTCTGCCCAAGTGCAGCTCCTGTGAGGATCCTAGGGGGGCAAGTGGTAGCAGTTTGAGAGGGTTTTTCACCTAACCCAGACTCTGCTTGTTCCCAGTGGCCACACACCCCTGACCGTCACAGGCTTCAACCTGGATGTCATTCAGGAGCCAAGGATCCGAGTCAAGTTTAACGGCAAAGAATCTGTCAATGTGAGTAACCACGGGTCCCCCTGATCTGCAGGAAACACGGCTGTGTCTGTGTTTTGCAGTGTGATGAGGTCTGTGTTAGGCACTGGGACATTCGACCGCCAGAGAAGAGTCCAGAATCATGGCCCCAAACACCTGGGCCTCACAATGATTTTTTTTTTTTTTTTTTTAAATCTATTTATTTATTTATTTATTTTATGGTTGTGTTGGGTCTTTGTTTCTGTGCGAGGGCTTTCTCTAGTTGCGGCAAGTGGGGGCCACTCTTCATTGCGGTGCGCAGGCCTCTCACTATCACGGCCTCTCTTGTTGCGGAGCACAAGCTCCAGACGCGCAGGCTCAGTAATTGTGGCTCACGGGCCTACTTGCTCCGCGGCATGTGGGATCCTCCCAGACCAGGGCTCGAACCCGTGTCCCCTGCATTGGTGGGCAGATTCTCAACCACTGCACCACCAGGGAAGCCCCACAATGATTTTTATAATTACAGTATAATCATTTCTTGTCAGAAGGTGATGTCATGAGTGTATAAACATACTGGCTTCTGAGCTTAAGATATGGTGCAAAAGGGCTCTTGTTTTCTGCCATGCTCACTTTGAGGTCTGATAAGAGGTAGTATGAGAGGGGGAAGAAATTCTGGATCCAGATTCAGACATCTGTGAATTGGAAACAAAACACCACCATCTATTAGCTCTACAACCATGATCAAGTCGTTTAACGTCTCTGATCCTCCCTTCCCTGGCTAGAAATGCTGATGATAAGACTTGTCTCGCAGATTTGTAACCTGCCACTAGGCTGGCACCTGATAAATGTTAGTCACTGCATGCAGATAATTCCGTCCTGGTTGCTAAGATGATCAAGCTGAACATTTCACTTTATTCCCTGTGCAGACCCATGTAATTTAATTTTTTTCCACTATGGATTTTTGTGATGTTAAAAAAGTTCTCTATCATAAGAGCAGAATGTCTGCTATGTTGTTATAAATTTCTTAGTTCCTTCTACTGGCTCCATCTTACTCTTTTCAGTCAATATTTTCTGAAACGTTATTGTATTCATAATTATAGTCCAGGAGATGCTATTATGGCCATTATTGTTCATATGAATTACTGCTTTGACCTTCTGGGGATTGACGAGGCTGAGATGGAGACGGAGATAGGCAAGATGGTGTTGGATCTACCCTCTTATCCCTGACACATTCCCAGCATGCTTGAGGCTTCCCGAGGAAACAGAGAAATACAGAAAGTGACAGGCTGCCAGAAGGCTAGATCTGGAAAGGTCTCAGGGATGATCTGGTCCAAACTTCTCACTGTATAGCTTAGAAAACGAAGGCCAGAAAGGAGTAATGACTTGCCCCCAGTCATGAAGGTGGCTGGTGGCAGGACCAAGCTAGATCCCAAACATCTGACTCTTCGTAACTAGACCACGGGAGATGATGGCGGGCTTGACATTCCATCATGCCAGAGACGTGGAGACACCTGTATCACACCTCCAGTGACCCACTGTGGTCACAGCTCTTTGGGCTAGAAGAGCACGCAACTCCAGATCCCAACATAGAGCCCGATCCATGAGTAAAAGAGCTGTGCCCCCGCCCCACTTCCAGACCGAGGCTCAGTGTTCCCAGGCCACCTCCATCTGTTTGCTGTCTCTAGGAGTTGGCCAGCCTGGGGAGGGGCAGCCCCTCCAGGACCAGCAGGACCCCAGAGGTTAAAGCCTCAGAACACAGAAAATAAAAGACATGGTTAATCTAGTACAGAGGGAATTTTGGAGGATGAGTGCATGACTGACAAGATTATAACCTCCAAAGGCTGCAGCATTAGTCCCCGGGAAGCTATTTGAAGAGAAGACTGGGCTGGGCAGGCCTCCCCACACCTGGCAGCCTTCTGAGAAGGCTTGGGTCCTGGGCATCCTGTGCGCCCGCCAGGACACGTTGCCAGCCCCAGGCAGGAATCTCCCCAGCAGTTCTCCCAGCCCACCCACCAGGACCTCAGTGCTTCAAGGAGTTAAGAGACAGCTCCTGCCTCTCAAGCGTTGGGGGCCCTGAGCTCCAACAGGGACCTGCCTGGAGCCTGCAGGCTGGCAGGCAGCCTGGAGGAAAGGCCTGGGTGTGCAGGTTTCCACCAAGCCGGGCCCCAGCATGGGAGGCCCGTAAACTCCGCCCGATGCCCTCTCTTTCAGGAGTGCTAAGAAAGAGCCATGTTGCCCCTGAAGCCCTGCTTGGGCTCCACGTCATCCTCAGTCCCCGGGGGCTACCCTTTGCCTTTGGGTTTGGAAGCAGCCCCAGTGAGAAGGGCCAAAGCGAAGGCCGCAAAACCCAAAGGAATGTTTAGCAAAGTGCCAGTGCAGTGCTGGGCAGAGAGCAAACGGAGGCTGTTTGTCTGGGGGTGATTTGCTCATTCACAGAGGAGTCCCATCCAGGGGCACTGGAGTGAGCAGGAAGGAAGATTGTGGTGGGGGGGGCAGGGAAGCGGTGCTTGGGCTGTGGGTCTGCCCTGCGGAGCCCAGGGAGGGGACTCCCAGCTCAACTCTACCTGTTTGACTGCACCACCATTTTCCTCATGCCACGCTGTCCCCAGCTGGAACGTGAAAGGGACATTAGGTTCACAAGGGGCTGCTGAAGGGTGAGCTGAAAAGGGCGGGGATGGGTACTGACCTCCAACACGGCACAAAGCCCTCGGTGAGCTGTTGGTTTAAACTCTTCAACTCCCTCTGGAAAGGGAGGGTTAAGACTTGGAGCTCTGACATAATTTCTATGCAAGCGTCAGCTTTTTTTTGCAATTTCACACACGGTCTTGTTTTCCGAACATGAAGCCTGGGTATGTGTATGTTGGCCAGACACGCAACATGTGTGGACCTGCCAGGACAGCGTGTACTTGAGCAGGGTTCTCACAGATGCCCTTGGCTGTTGCTGGGACACCGTGTCCCAGAGCCAAAACTGAGCCGTGCAGGGCGAGACGGGAGGAGGTGGGAAGGGGTCCAGGTTTTCTTCCCAGACCACACGTGGGTCCTAGAGCGCTTTCTTCAATCTGGCTGCTGCCTTGGGAAGCCCGCAAACTAAACCACCAGAGGCAAGAATGGCACCACACATGCCACGCGGGGCCAGCTCAGCTAGGATGTTATTTGGGAGACGAGGACCCACCAAGGAAGAAAGGACATTATGAACTCAGTGTCAATACCAAGGTTATATCCCCCGTGGAGAGTTAGGGGGCACTCGGTTGGAGAAGAGAGAGATCCTGACTAGAACATTTAAGGAGGTGAAGGATCCTTTTCATCCATCAGTGTTTTCAATAAACATTAACTGACCACCTACTATGTGCTCATCTCACACAGCTTCCTCCTTTCCATCACACATACACACACACACGCGCAGGAGACTGCTTCTGTCCTACTTTTTCCGCAAACATCCATGCTCCCTCATCCCCAGGCCTTTGCTGCTGTTCTCTCTGCCAGGGACTTGGTCCCTTACCATCCCCCCTGTCTGGGTAAGTCCTACACATTCTTCAGGTTAAATTTCATTCATCTCTTCCAAAGGAAAGCTCCCATGAGTCACCCTCACCCTGCCTCAGGCCATGCACGCACGCGCACAAACACAGGCTCCTGCACACACACAGACACCCGCACGTTTCTCACCTCCATCCATGCATTTAACAGTGCTGGTGCCCCTCCTGTGCTCCAGGCCCTCTGCCAGGACTGCACTGTAATGCTTGTCGAATCATTTGTCTCCCCCATAGACTGTGACTGTTTCACGGATGGCCCAACTACTGGCACCGTTCCTGGCACAAAGTAGGTGCTCACTCAGTGTTGGTGAATGAATAAATGAAGTTAAAACACACCCCTCCCTGCCAAAAAAGAAAAAAAAAAACAATTTCACAGCCCTTTTCCTCAAGCAAGTAGCCCACTGGAGACCGGCCAAAATAAGCAAAGGGTGGGAGGGCGGCAGTGTGACCCCCACCATCACCTGCTGAGTGTTTGAACGCCGTGCTCTTGGGCCCTTTAGGTGTGCAAAGTTGTGAACACCACCACCCTGACCTGCCTGGCACCCTCCCTGACCACGGACTACCGGCCCGGCCTGGACACCGTGGAACGGCCGGACGAGTTTGGATTCGTCTTTAACAATGTCCAGTCCTTGCTGATTTACAATGACACCAAGTTCATCTACTACCCCAACCCGACCTTTGAACTGCTCAGCCCCACTGGGGTCTTGGATCAAAAGCCGGGATCCCCCATCATTCTGAAGGTAGGAGGGTGAGATGGCTGCCTGCCACACGCAGGGGTGGCTGGAGCACCCCTCTCCTGGCCTGGCCTCCCTTTGATGCACATGGGCTCACATGGCTGTCATCTCCCTGTGAAGGGAGCTTGGTTATAGATATCGACCCATTGAGTGACATACCTTGCACTTGGGATTCTCAAGGAACACTGTAGAGTATTTCTGTGTGTCCTTGTGAGCTTTGGGACCTAAAAGTCCTGCAGTGCACTGGAAGCAACGATGTCCTTTATTGACCCCATCCGTGACCGCAGTAACTGCCCTCAAATGTGAAGAGGTCACGGTCCCCTGGTACCATCCTTCCAGGTGTGTGATACTCCACCACTTTCACTTCTATCCCCTGCGTCCTCCCCCAAACTTTCACTTGTTTACTGTTTGGTCTCCCCTTCCTTTCTCTTTACCACTCTCTTCCTCCCTTTCATTCTCTCTTCCCTTTGTTTTCTCTTTTTCTGTCTAAATTGTAGCTGTTAGAAGTCCTCTCCAAAAACTTACCATGGAGTCACTCATTGGTTTTTGCATTGCTGCCCTTACCCCGCCTCTTTAATCTCTTTTTATTTTTATTTATTTATTTATTTTTTTGGTTCATCAACATTAGAATATATTTTGCATTTATATAATAAAATATAGAAGACAATAAAAATAAGTGAGCATTGCTACAAGCAACAACAGAAATAAAACTCATGATCAATATTCAGCAAAACAAGGTAGACATAAAATGATATACATTGTATGGTTTCTTTTTAAAAAATTCAAAACTGGGCAAAACAAATTTATGGTGAAGATAATGGTTACCTTGGGGGCAGAAAGTAGGGGTCATGATGAGGAAATGGTATAAGGAAGGCTTCCGAGGTCCTGGGAAAGTTCTGTTTCTTGATCTGAGTAGTAGTAATACTAGTGGGAGTTCAGATAACTCACATAAGTCATAAGTTTATAGTTAAACTTATGACTTATGCACTTTTCTCTATATTATAACTTATTAAGAAAGCTAAGACAAAAACCTTATTTAGTTCATTAAGATCAACAGTAGGCAAAGAATTATTGAATATTATTTTAGACACCTACAAAGTTCAAGGAACTGTCTTAGGTGATCAAAGATTCCAAGTCCATTACACTACCAAATTTTTTTTTTTTCTTATTAGTCATCCATTTTATACACATCAGTGAATAAATGTCAATCCCAATCTCCCAATTCATCACACCACCACCTCCACCCCCGCCGCTTTCCCCCCTTGGTGTCCATATGTTTTTTCTGTATTTCTGTGTCTCAATTTCTGCTCGGCAAACCAGTTCATCT